>NW_016107441.1:2941968-2985436 GCF_001604975.1 Cebus imitator | reverse complement strand
TGAACAGTCGACTCTTTACCAGGTGTTCCAGTTGCCTGTTGAAAAGTCGCCGGGATCTGTGTGATTTCCCACGGGATGACTCACTGCGCCGGCTTATACAGGGGCTCTGAGATTCGTGGAGTTTTTTTTGCCCAGGAGTCTCCTGGCCTGGCTCCCTGTTCAGTTCCCTTTTTAATCAGATGAGTGGGTGACTTCCTGGGGCTCCAATTGCCAGCTAAAAGGGCACCTGGACCAGTGTATTTTGTATGAAGAACCACCGTGCCTGGGCACCGGCAAAGAAGCCGCGCCAGGTAAAGCTGACCAAAATAGCTGCCCTAGCCGAACCAGCCATGCCAGCAAAAACAGCCGCACCAGCCAAAACAGCTGCGCCAGCCAAAACAGCTACGCTGGTGACCCGTGGGGCTCCTCCGCCTGGGAATCTTCTAGTCTGTGGGCAATAAAAATCCATCTGAAAGTGTGGCGTCTACTAACCCTCTGCGCTTTCCCTGGGAGCTGGAATCCTGAGCTGTTCCTAAACGGCCATCTTGGATCTTCCTCCTGTATTCTTATTATGCTTCCCTCTTTGTACCTAAAGGGGACAAGGAGGTTTTTTGGTTAACCCCAAACTCAGGCCTACTAAGCAAAAACAATAATTTTGAAGTAAATTTGCAGAAATAGAAAAGGCTTTTTCGTCACTAGGTCTGTCTCCAAGTCCCATGAGCCATCAAGTCCTCCAGTTTATTTCTTCCATATTTTTATGACAGTCCTTAAATATTTTTTTCCCTTTATCCCAGCAAATGCCACCTCTTTGCACTGAACAAATCTCAATCCCAAATACAATAAAGTCTTTTTTTCTTTCTTTTTAAAGAATAGATTGAAGCTGGGTTGAAGCAGAAATATTATTCTGTTAGAGCTTAGAATTTGCAAGTGTAAATCTCTTCCATAGCCTGGTGCATGAGGCCAAAAAGATAAGGGTGTTAGGAGGTGCATTTCCATGTTGGAAATATTCTGGGATTAATTTGAGGCCACTTGTTAATAGCATACTGTTTCTCCACTCTCAGGCATGTTATTGTTGCTCAGTTGGCCAACTTGATGTCTTAAAATCAAACTCTTGTTAAAAAAATGGGAGAAGGAATTAAATATTAACACTTCTAAATCACCCTGTAATAAATAAGCATATGAAATGCTTTTGGCTGCCTTTTTAGAAGATGAAAGACCTGAGAAAGAGGACAGTAACAGAGGATTTGAATTCAGGTGACTGCATCTGCAATGAGTGCAGTTGAGTAGTTCATTTAGGAGTGGACTGAATGGAGATTGAGTAGGTGCCAAGGTCACCAGCCTAGGGGAGCAGACAACTTCAGAAGATCATCCAAAATGCTCTCTGAAAATATGTAAGAATAACTCTTCATGAAAAAGTTTTGATTGACTTATTTCATTTTCTGTTTCTCAAGTTGGCATATGCACACTTTCAGGAGTATATGTTGCTGTGCCCAACAGGCATGTGAAGTTGCAGAATATGCCATATCCTGTAGTACCAGTTGATTTTGGCACCACCACATCCTTTAAAGATTAAAATTAAAAAAGATATAATTTGGAAGCTGTTTTGCAAATGTAGAGGTTAGGAACACAGGGCTTATGATTAGGCAAAACTGCATGAAATCCTGGCTCTAACAGTTGTGAGCTTCAGCAGTGACTTAACCTCTCTAAATCTCAATTTCAGCATGAGTGGGATGAGGGAATTAATATCTACTTCACAGGGTTATAATGAAGACTAAATGAAATTAAGTCTACCACTTAGCACATGCCTAATACATACAAGTGCTTAGAAAGTGGGGACTATTATAGGCTCTTGGTAAGAACAGAGTTAATTTGGTTACAATCAACTCAGTCCAGCTCAGCTAAGGATGGTTTATTGTGAAAATACAACAAGCAATCTCAAAGACAACCAAAGAAGAAAATATATCTGGCTGGTTTTATAGGGGCTGACCTGGAAAGTCTGGAAACAGTGATTCCTTCATTATGCTTTTCTCTATGCCTTTACTCCATTTGTCTCTAAGTGTATACATCAGTTAATTTACCTCTGCCACTTGGGATATTTTGTTGGAAAACCTTGAAAGAGTTTGAGTGTGCTCCTGACATTGGATACAAAGAAGAGCAATTATGTATTGTCAGAGTTGAAGAGTCTCAGATGCTACCTGGACTGGGTATGGCAATGATGCAGCACAGGGATACATTTCTCATTCCTCTTATGCACATGGCAGACATCACCAATCAATCCTAATAGTGTTTTGTGCTGAGATCAGAATTGGCCTCATAATCTTTCTCAGCATTGCATATCCAGGCTTTCAAAGATAGCCACTACCAAATGAAAGGAAAAGGCTCATGAAATAAAGCTGATTTTCCATTCTTCACCCAAACACTTTTTTAAATAGATGAAGGCTGAAGTTCAGAGAGAGGCTGTGGCTAGCCAAAGGTCATATGGCTAAGCTAGAATCAGAACCAAACATTCTTTGGAGTAAAGGATAAAACTATCCCATGGGAGAATCAGAATGCAACAAGTGCCAAGCTAGTGGATACTGAAAGACTTTGAGAAGATGTTGTAGCAAAGATTTGATTTATCTGAACATGAAAGGAATTGAATAGGTAGAAAGAAGAGAGAGCAGCATTCATAATGACCCACAGGATTGCTGGGGAGAGACTGGGAAACCTGGTCCTTGAGGTAAGATTCTTCCGTTAGCTGCCATAGAGAAGTGTCTGCAAAGCTGCTCTCTTGTCCTGGTATTTGCCACAGGAGCCATCATCATCATACTGTTGCTCCATAGAAGCAAGAAATGCCTTTCTAGATAGAGCAGCAGCTGTCTACTGATGGTTGTTGTATCAACAATCTACCTGGATTCTTATTGCTAATAAGATTAATGACATTATTGCACAGGAGATCGATGGCTGCATTCAAAATGATGCTTTCCATTTTTAAGCACATTTTTTGCTACAAGTAGAGACAACACTGATAGGAAGGCAGAGTTCCATCTGCATTTGGTGAACCACTTCAGAGAGAATCACACATGCTTCTCTTCTTCCTTTAATTGGGACCAAGGCTACATGTTTTGTTGGTCTGTGATCTCCATTTTAAAAAGTCTGCATATCTTAGAAATTCTTCACTATTGCAAAGGTTCTGTCTGAACCTGATAACTGGCATTTTCAGGGACAATTTCTACTCTGGGTTTGACACTTCAGCAAAATCTCTGAGAGAGAATTTGTATTAAAGCCCAACCAGCTGTTTGAACTCAAGTCAGTTACTTAACCTCTCTGAGGTCATACAGCCTCAGTTTCATCCTCTGTACAAGGTGAATGATATGAGTACTGATTTTACAGTGTTTGAGGATTCAGTGCAACAATCTATGGAATACTCAGCAAGGTGCCTGATACACAGTAGACCCTTAATTAGTGGTAGCCATTAGATTTTTATAATTAATTTGTAATTAGAATGTTATCTTGACTTTCCATGATTCTTTGATTTTCTATACCTAAATCCTTGATGACTTTCATTTAATGATTTCTAAGAAAGGGCAACAGCAGATATTTTTCATTTTTACCACACTATTCTCTGTTTCTGAAAGGTAGATGGTGGCATTTGGTGAGTGTGCCTTGGGCAGCAAAGGAAGGAAGAAATCTGAAAATGGGACACTTTAATGCCATATAGCTCTAGTGCAACTCCTCACTTCTATAAATGAAGAACCTAGGGCCTGGAGATGCCAAGTGACTTGCCCAAAGACACACAGAAAATTTGTTAAAGAGAAAAAGAGAGGAAGCAAGTAAGAAATCAAGGGCTGCCTGCATTTGAAACCATAATGCTTTTTGTTTTGTTCTACTGCCTGGCAGTTAGCTCAGGCCCTTGTGGGAGAAGGAAGAATCAGAAGACCTGAATTCAGGTCCAGACTACCAGTTAGTAGCTATCTGACTTTGAAGCTATCTCTGAGCCTCAGTTCTCTCATTAGCAAACAAGAATAATGAATCTATAGCTTCATAAGGCTGTAGTCGAATTAAATGAGGTAATACGTGTAAGATGTCTCAAGATAGTGCCTTATACATGGTGAGCACTTAATAAACATCAACAGTGATAACCATGATGGCATTGATAGCATCCAGAAAAAAATTAGATGTGGGTAGTTCAAACACAAACCAGGCAGTAGGTCCAGGCAGAAGTGGGCAAGGGTGGCAGTGCTTGTAACTGTGTAGAATTGCAGCCAGGCAGGCTACAGTTGGTTGGACTGCTGCATGTGTGGCATGGAGTTTAGGGAAGGCCACTGGGCTAAGAAAGTGTTAAAAAGTCACTTTGGTGGCTTTCTTCTCCTCTTTTGAGTCTCCGTTCCCTATGCAGTCAAAGTGCATGCATAGGGCTCATTTGTGAACTCCTAACCATGCCCTTGCTTCGTGCTGAGCACTAGGCTAGGTGTGGGATATAGTTGGTGTCCTGGTTCTTCTTCAGTGTTCAGCAGAACAGTCTTGACCATGTTCATGACATGGAGACACTGTGAAGACTTGTGCTGTGATGCTTGTAGAAACTGGGAGAATTGGCAATTTAAATCATTATTACAAATTTAACTATAAATTCAAATTGTGCTTTAAAAGAATCACCTGGCAACAAAAGTCAAAATAGATAAATGGGATCTAATTAAACTCCAGAGCTTCTATACAGCAAAAGAAACAATCATTAGAGTGAACTGGCAACCAACAGAATGGGAAAAATTTTTTGCAATCTACCCATCTGACAAAGGGATAATATCCAGAATCTACAAAGAACTAAAACAGATTTACAAGAAAAAACAATCAAGCCCATTCAAAAGTGGGCAAAGGATATGAACAGACACTTTTCAAAAGAAAATATATATGAGACCAACAAACATGAAAAAATGCTCATCATCACTGGTCATTAGAGAAATGCAAATCAAAACCACATTGAGATACCATCTCATGCCAGTTGGAATGGCAATCACTAAAAAATCAGGCGACAACAGATGCTGGAGAGGATGTGGAGAAATAGAAACATGTTTACACTGTTGGTGGGAGTGTAAATTAGTTCAACCATTGTGGAAGACAGTGTGGGTGTGGTGATTCCTCAAGGACCTAGAAATAGAAATTCCATTTGACCCAGCAATCCCATTACTGGGTATATATCCAAAGAATTATAAATTGTTCTATTGTAAAGACACATGCACATATATGTTCATTGCAGCACTGTTTACAATAGCAAAGACCTGGAACCAACTCAAATGCCCATCAATGATAGACTTGACAAGGAAAATGTGGCACATATACACCATGGAATACTATGCAGCCATAAAAAATGATGAGTTTGGTCCTTTGTAGGGACATGGATGAATCTGGAAACCATAATTCTGAGCAAACTGACACAAGAACAGAAAATCAAACACCCCATGTTCTCACTCATAGGTGGGTGTTGAACAATGAGAACACATGGACACAGGGAGGGGAGCATCACACACTGGGGTCTGTTGGGGGGAAATAGGGGAGGAATAGTGGTAGGTAGGGAGGTTGGGGAGGGACAACATGGGGAGAAATGCCAGATATAGGTGATGGGGATGGAGTCAGCAAACCACATTGCCATGTATGTACATATGCAACAATCCTGCATGTTCTGCACATATATCGCAGAACCTAAAGTGCAATTATATATATATATATATATATATATATATATATATATATATACATATATATATGTATGTATGTATTTGCACTTCATATATATATATATATATATATATGAAGCATCACCACCACCACCACCAGAAAAAAGATTATTCTGCTGTAACAGACACCTCACCATACTTATTAGATAGGAGGAACAGAAAGTATGTGAATGGACCAAGTGCTGATGTGTGAAAAGTACTTAGGAACAACTCTAATTACCTTTGTTTTCTGGACGTATCAAGATGATGCCCCCTTGGTGGAGGAGCAGTGAAGTAGAAAAGATGTTATAGATGCTATTAGAGGAGGTGGCAAGATGCCCAAGATAAATTCCACCTTCTTCACTTGCTTTTTCAGGGCTATGTCAGCCTCAGTGAATTACATATTATTTTCCAATTTCACAACCCATCATTCTTCCGTTTTTCTTTTCCTTTCTGGCTTTCCATTCTTCTGTGTTCAGTAAAACCCTCTGGCACTTGCTGCCACAGGAACATTGGCTGTTAGTCAAATCCTTCTTCCCTTCAGGGAAACAAAAGCAAATCAATATATGATATTAAACAACCTAGAAGACCCTAGTGATTTAACACATCCTATAAATGTCAGCCATTCCTGTAGCTGTACATGGTCTTGCTCTTCACATCTGTCAATTTCCCCTCTCTTCTCTCAGTTGCCTCTTGATGTCTCCCTTGGAGAGGGTTAGATTGGCAAGGACAAAATAAGCTTGGAAGAAGGAATAGGAGGCAGAGTGGTCTTCATCACTAAAGGCATTCAAAGAGAGGCATAATGACCTTCCTGAGTGGGACAGTGGGTCATTCAGGGTTCTTTTAATTGTAAGTGACAGAAAACGTACCACAACTAGGTAAAAAAGAAAGTTTAATGGCTTAGACCACTTAAAATCAAGGGATAGGCTTGTTTTTCAGGAATTATTTGATGCCATTGGGAACCACTTTATTTCTTTCCATCTCTTGGTTCTACTTTTTTGTTTGTTTGTTTAAGCTGGGTTTTAGGCTCCAAGATGAGAGCAGAAACTCAAGACCTATCTTCTCAGCTTCATACCCATCAGGGAAGAGCATCTACCTCCACTGTAGCATCTCTGCAAAAGGTAGTTTCTTTCGTTATCTCTGCCTGAGACATGTATCAATCCCTGAACCAATCACTGTGTCAAGGGTGGTGGGATAGTCTGATTGGTGTAGGTCTCACTTCAATGATCTATACCTAAAATTAGGGGTGGAACTCTCCCTAAAGCCTATTGGCTGGGAGCATTAGTGAATATGATTTTCAGAGGAAACATCAAGGTACATGACTCAGTAGAATAGGAAATGGGTGGAGAATGTCACAAATCATAGATGGCTGTAACCTGTTCTGCTGCTTTGTAGGACCTGCATTCAGGCAGATTATCTAGGGAGGATCAGGTTATATTCTGTGTATATGACTCAGGGTTGCAACCACTGGGGATATTTGTCATTGATAAGAGCTAGGATGCTGTTATCTTAGAACCTGCTGATCAAGTGGAGGCCTAGAGATGGGGAGGCTTGTCCAAGCTCACCCAGCATGTGAGTGGCAAAGCTGGAATGAGAATAAAGCCTGCTGATTCTCAGCCTGGATTTTTCTCCTCTATTTTGAGTGACTCTGTCTAGCTCCCCAGTCGCCTTCCAGAAAAGCTGTTCACCTAGCTGAGTCCTGCTGCAATAGGGACTGCTGCTTGCTTTGTCATGTAGGGGATTAATGGTAACACTGGATCCACAGCAAGAATTGTGAAATCATTGCAATCAATTGTAGACTTTTAGCACTTGCTGATTGAAAGCCAGGGAAAGTTGTGAAAGGAAAAGGTGGGGAGAGAAGTGACATCATTTCAGGAAGAGAAGTACAGGTATTTCTTTTTTTTTTCTTTTTATCTTTTTACTTCTTCTGTCTACCCCACTCAGGGACAGCCTTACGGAGTGTAGAAAGAGGCAGTATAGGACAAAGAAATGGACACTGTTTTGGAGTCCAGAGATCTAGCCCTTATCCCTAGGTAATTCTGGCTGTCCTCTCTGGGCCTGTTTCCCCATTTAATAAAATGAGGCAGCTGGATGACAGAGCTCATCAATTACTGTGTATTCTCTTGTTCTGTTTGGAGTGGTTGCTAATGTGAACAGCATATGGCCCTTTTTTTCTTTGTCATTGTTATATCCCATAGAACCTGGGACCAGGGCTCACAGAATACAACTGCAGGGTATGCTACCTTGGAGGTGGGCAATATGGCAACCTATGAGTTCCTAGAATTTAGTAGGTACTCAGTTAATATTTGTAGAATGAATGAATGTGAGGAGACATCAGGTAGGACCCAATGAGAATTGTTCCACCCTTATAATGTCACTTCTTCAAGTCTTGAAAGCCCCTTCTGCTTAAATATTCCTTTAAAATGCAAACTATTTCAGGGTTGTTTGGATTTTAAATTCTAAATAAATGATATCTTTTGACTGAAAGAAAGCATGGGGTCCAGATTAGGGACATGGAGTGAGGGAGACAATATGGTATGAAAGTTGGGTTCCTGAAGAATTAAAGAAAATGATGAAACCTTTCAAGCATCCAAAACTAATTGACAATATAGGACACACTTAAAATTTACCACCAAGTTTGAGAAATAAAATCTTACTGATAAAAATAAGACTCCTGAAAATGGCTAAATAGACACAACTCCAGTGCACAACACCCAGTGAGAGAGACGCAGGAATCAAGAGATCTCCTAGCTCCAATTAAGGTACCAGGTGCATTTCGACTGGTCTGGTCAGACAAGCCCAGACAGGGCAGAGCAAGGCAGGGAGGGGTGCTGCTTCACCCAGAAAGTACATCTGACTGATGAGTCGGAGGCTCCACATTTGGCACCCTGGTCCAGATACAGTGCTTCCCCCAAAGCCTCAGCAATCCACAGATCTTTGCCAGTCAAGTGCAGGGAATTACAAGCACAGAGTTCAGTAATAATCCAGGATGGTGTCCTGGATTGTTGCACAGATCTAAGCAAGCTCATAAGCCCATAAGTCGACTGGGAGAGCCTTTGGACCGAGATATCGCCCCCTCACCCTGCCCAGAGAGAGAGGGAACTGAAAGCCAGAAGACAGACAGAGCAGCTGGGCATGTCCCTCCCCCATGACTGGAGGGAGAGGTAGCTGAAAGTTGGGAGACAGATGGTGTGGCAGGGTGGGTTCCTACCCTCCCCCACAAACTCCAGAGGGCTGAAGCACTAACTCTAGCAGGTTATGCAGTCAGTGCCTCAGTCCGAGCTGTACGCTGAATGATCCAGCTCTGTGGAGGAAAGGCACAACCCACCATTAAAGAGGCGGGATTAGGCTTCATGTTTTAACAAAAAACACAGGAAGCCTACTTAGCAATGGGACGGTGTTCTTGACCACCCAGCAGCGCCTCCAGGTCAGTGGAAGAGGCAGGCCTAATCTCCCAGTGTAAACAAAAAACACACAGGAAGCCTACCTAGCAACATGAATGAGTCCCTGGAAACCCAGTAGAGCTTAGACAGGCAGACAAGCGAACTCATCAAGCAGCTCTCTGAGATCAGAGCTAGATAAATCCACAAAGATGGGGAAAAAACCAGCATAAAAAAGATGAAACCATCAAAGATCAGAAAGCCTCTTCTCCTTCAAGCGATCACAACTCCTAATAAACATGGGGACACAACATGACTGAGAAAGTGTGCAATGAACTGACAGAAACAGGCTTCAGAAGGTGGGTAATAACAAACTTTTCTAAGCTAAAGGAACACATTCTAACCCAATGCAAAGAAACTAAAAACCTTGTAAAAAGGTTAGATGAAATGCTAACTAGAATAACCAGCTTAGAGAAGAATATAAAAGACTTGGAGTTCAAAAACACAATACGAGAACTACATGAAGCAAACACAAGTTTTAATAGCTGAAGAGATCAAGCAGAAAAAAGGATATCAGAGATTGAAGATCAACTCAATGAAATAAAAGAAGGCCAGACAAGAGAAAAAAGAGTGAAAAGAAATGAACAAAGCCTCCAAGAAATAGGGGATTATGTGAAAAGGCCTAATCTATGCCTGATAGGTGTACCTGAATGTGATGGGGAGAATGATTCCAAGCTGGAAAACACTCTTCAGGATAAGGATATTATCCAGTAGAACCTCACCAGCCTAGCAAGGCAGTCCAACATTCAAATCCAAGAAATACAGAGATCCATAAAGATATTCCTCAAGAAGAGCAACCCCAAGGCACATAATCATCAGATTCATCAGGGTTGAAATGAAGGAAAAATTGCTAAGGGCAGCCAGAGAGAAAGGTCAGGTTTCCCACAGAGGGAAGCCAATCAGACTCGCAGAGTATCTCTCAGCAGAAACACTACGAGCCAGAAGACAGTCAGAGCTAATATTCAACATCCTTAAAGAGAAGAACTTTCAACCCAGAATCTCATACCCTGTCAAACTAAGCTTCATAAATGAAGGAGAAATAAAATCCTGTATGGGCCAGCAATTACTGAGGATTTTGTCACCACCAGACCTGCTCCTGAAAGAAACACTAAACACTGAAAGGAACAAGTACCAGCCATTGCAAAAGCACACCAAATGACAAAGACCAAAAATTCAGTGAAGAAACCGAGTCAACTAACGGGCAAGAAAACCAGTCAGTAACAAAATGGCAGGATCAAATTCACATATAACAATATTAACATTGAATGTAAACGGCCTAAACATCCCAATCAAAAGACACAGACTGGCAAACTGGACAAAAAGTTAAGATCCATCTGTGTGTTGTATTCAGGAAACCCATCTCTCATGCAAAGACACACATAGACTCCAAATAAAGGGATGAAAGAAGATTTCCCAAGCAGATGGAGAGAGAGAAAAAAAAAAGCAGGGGTTGCAATCCTAGTCTCTGATAAAACAGACTTCAAACCAACAAAGATTAAAAGAGACAAAGAAGGGCATTACATAATGGTAAAAGGATCAATCCAACAAGAAGAGCTAAAGACCTTAAATACATATGCATCCAATGCAGGAGCACCCAGATACATAGAGCAAGTTCTTAACAACCTAAAAGGAGATTTAGACTCCCACACAACAATACTGGGAGACTCCAACACTCCACTGTCAATATTAGACAGATCAATGAGACAGAATATTAACAAGGACATCCAGAACTTGAATGTAGAGCAGGACCAAGTGGACCTAATAGACATATACAGAATGCTTCACCCCAAATTCACAGAATATGTATTCTTCTCAGCACCACATCGCACTTACTCTAAAATCGACCACATAATTGGAAGCAAATCACTCCCCAGCAAATGCGAAAGAATGGAAATCATAACAAACAGTCTATCAGACAACAGCACAATCAGATTAGAACTCAGGATTAAGAAACTCCCTCAAATCTGCACAACTACTTGGAAACTGAACAACTTGCTTCTGAATGTCAACTGGTTAAACAATGAAATGAAGGCAGAAATAAAGATGTTCTTCAAAGCAATCAGAATGAAGACACAACTTACCAGAATCTCTGGGACACATTTAAAGCAGTGTCAAGAGGGAAATTTATAGCAATAAATGCCCACATGAGAAACATGGAAAGATCTAAAAGTGACACCCTATCATTAAAATTGAAAGAGCTAGAGGAGCAAGATCAAAAAACTCAAAAGCTAGCAGAAGACAAGAAGTAACTATGATCAGAGCTGAACTGAAGGAGATAGAGACACACAAAACCCTTCAAAAAATCAGTAAATCCAGGAGCTGTTTTTTTAAAAAGATTAACAAAATAGACAGACTGCTAGCCAGACTAATAAAAAAGAAAAGAGGGAAGAATGAAATAGATGCAATAATAAATGATAAAGGAGATATCAACACTGATTCCACAGAAATACAAACTACCATCAGAGATTCCTACAGATGACACTATGCACACACACCAGTAAATCTGGAAGAAATGGATAAATTCCTGGACACTTGCACTCTACCAAGACCAAACTGGGAAGAAGTTGAAACCATGAATAGACCAGGCCAATAACAAGGGCTGAAGTTGAGGCAGCAATCAATAGCCTACCAGCCAAAAATGTCCAGATCCAGACGGGTTCTTCCGGACATACAAAGAGGAGCTGGTTCTATTCCTTCTGAAACTATACCAAACAATACAAAAAGAGGGAATCCTCCCTAACTCATTCTATGAGACCAACGTCATCCTTATACCAAAACCAGGCAGAGACTCAACTAAAAAAGAAAACCTCAGGCCAATATCCATGATGAACATAGATGCAAAAATATTCAATAAAATACTAGCAAACCGAATGCATCAGCGCATCAAAAAGATTATTCATCAAGATTAAGTAGGCTTCATCCCAGGGATGCAAGGCTGATTCAACAGACGCAAGTCCATAAATGTAATTCATCACATAAATAGAACCAAAAACAAAAACCACATGATTATCTCAATAGATGCAGAGAAAGCCTTCGACAAAATTCAGCAGTCCTTTATGCTAAAAACTCTCAATAAACTAGGTATCGATGGAATGTATCTCAAAATAATAAAAGCTATTTATGACAAACCCACAGCCAATATCATACTGAATGAGCAAAAGCTGGAAGCATTCCCTTTGAAATCTGGCACTAGACAAGGATGCCCTCTCTCAACACTCCTATTCAATATAGTATTGAAAGTTCTAGCCAGAGCAATCAGGCAAGAAAAATAAATGAAAGATATTCAATTAGGAAAGGAGGAAGTCAAATTGTCTCTATTTGCAGATGACATGATTATATAGTTGGAAGACCCCATCGTCTCAGCTCCAAATCTCCTTAAACTGATAAGCAACTTCAGCAAAGTCTCAGGATACAAAATAAATGTGTAGAAATCACAAGCATTCCTATATACCAATAACAGACAAACAGAGAGTTAAATCAAGAATGAACTGCCATTCACAATTGCTACAAAGAGAATAAAATACCTAGGAATACAACTAACAAAGGGTATAAAGGACCTTTTCAAGGAGAACTACAAACCACTGCTCAATGACATAAGAGAGGACAAACAGGTGGAAAAACATTCCATGCTCATAGTTAGGAAGAATCAATATTGTGAAAATGGCCAAAGTAATTTATAGATTCAACGCTATCCCATCAGGCCACTAATGACCTTCTTCACAGAACTGGAAACAACCACCGTAAACTTCATATGGAACCAAAAAAGAGCCAAGACAATCCTAAGCAACAAAGCCAGGGGCATCACACTGCTGGACTTCAGCCTCTACTACAAGGCTACAGTAGTCAAAACAGCATGGTACTGGTACCAA
The DNA here is from genome assembly GCF_001604975.1 of Cebus imitator. Taxonomy (NCBI): domain Eukaryota; kingdom Metazoa; phylum Chordata; class Mammalia; order Primates; family Cebidae; genus Cebus; species Cebus imitator. The sequence continues at coordinate 2,972,458 of NW_016107441.1, read as the reverse complement.
AACAGAGACATAGACCAATGGAACAGAACAGAGGCCTCCAAAGCAACACCACACATCTACAACCATCTGATCTTTGACAAACCTCAGAAAAACAAGCAATGGGGAAAGGACTCCATGTTTAATAAATGGTGTTGGGAAAACCCTCTAGCCATGTGCAGAAAGCAGAAACTGGACCCCTTCCTGACACCTCACACTAAAATTAACTCCAGAGGGATTAAAGATTTAAACATAAAGCCTAACGCCATAAAAACTCTAGAAGAAAACACAGCAAAACCACCCAGGACATAGGCATAGACAAGGACTTCATGACTAAAACACCAAAAGCAATGGCAACAAATGCCAAGATGGACAAATAGGATCAAATTAAAGCTCAGAGCTTCTGTACAGCAAAAGAAGCAATCATTAGAGTGAACTGGCAACCAACAGAATGGGAAAAAATTTTTGCAATCTACCTATCTGACAAAGGGCTAATATCCAGAATCTACAAAGAACTAAAACAGGCAAGAAACAAACAAGCCCATTCAAAAATGGGTGAAGGATATGTACAGACACTTTACAAAAGAAGACATATATGAGGCCAAGAAACATGTGAAAAAATGCTCATCATGACTGGTCATTAGAGAAATGCTAATCAAAACCACATTGAGATACCATCTTATGCCAGTTAGAATGGCGATCATTAAAAAATCTGGAGACAGATTCTGGAGATGATGTGGAGAAATAGGAACACTCTTACACTCTTTGTGGGAGTGTAAATTAGTTCAACCATTGTGGAAGACAGCGCGGCAATTCCTCAAGGATCTAGAAATGGAAATTCCGTTTGACCCAGCAATCCCATTACTGGGTATATATCCAAAGGACTATAAAGTGTTCTATTCTAAAGACACATGGACATGTATGTTCATTGTGGTCCTGTGTACAATAGCAAAGACTTGGAACCAACCCAAATGCCCATCAATGATAGACTGGACAAAGAAAGTGTGGCACATATACACCATGGAATACTATGTAGCCATAAAAAACAATGAGTTCATGTCCTTTGTAGGGACTTGGATGAATCTGGAAACCATCATTCTCAGCAAACTGACACAAGAACAGAAAACCAAACACTGCATGTTCTCACTCATAGGTGGGTGTTGAACAACGAGAACACATGGACACAGCGAGAGTAGTATCACATACTGGGGGCTGTTGGGGGGGTTGGGGAGGGACAATGGCGGGTGGGGAGGTTGGGGAGGGATGACCTGGGGAGAAATTCCAGATTAGATGAAGGGGGACTAGAGGCAGCAAACCACATGGTTATGTATGCACGCATGCAACAACCCTGCATGACCTGCACATGTACCCTAGAACCTCAAGTAAAAAATTTTTAAAAAAAGACTCCTTTATAGCCTTTCCACATCTTTCTCCATCCCCAGAGCTAACTGTGGTCTTCCTCAAATGATTTTACATTTATTACGTATATATGAATGTATAAACTATATATAAAAATGGACATATTGTATAGTTTTATAGAAATTTAGTCATACTGTATTTTTTTGCCACTTGCATTTTTCTTTTAATATTGTTTTTGACATGCATATATGTTGAAATATATAGTTCTAGTTGATTCATTTTAAAATGCAGCAATTCCTTGAATGATAATAATTTGCAGTTACTTTTAATTTTCTTGTTGATGAATGTTTAGGTTGTTTCTGAGGTTCTGCTATAACCAACATGGTGTGATAAAATTCCATGTAAGTACCTACTTGCTACATGTACGTCAGATTTTCTGGTGCAAATACCTAAGAATGAGATTGCTGGGACATGCTGTAGTCCTATCTTCAACATTATTAAATGTTGAGACAGGTTTATAAAGGTTTGCTACCAATTTGTACCCCATAGGCATTGTGTGAGAGCTCATTCTCCAGGGACGTTGACCAGTCCTGTGAAACACATAGTCCTACTTCTTCATGCCATGACCAAGACCTGGACTCCTATTCAAGCACCAACAGTCTTCCTGACACACAAAGATTGTTTATGAGGTGGAAAGGTGGAAGGTACAATTTTGGGGGACATTTAATTTGAGTTAGAGACAAATATATTTTTTAAAAGGCAGTACTATGTAGACTTTAAAATCTGATAGGTTTTAATGCCAGCTCTGTTGTTTACTAGTTGTGTAGCTTTATACATGGTAGTTTGCCTCTCTATGCCTCAGTTTTTCTATGTCAAACTAAAAAATAGTGTTTACCTCATGGGTTATTTGAAGAATCAGATGAGCTACTACTACTTGTGACACCCTCAGCCCAGTGTATGTCTTAGTCCATAGTAAGTGGCCAATATGTGATAACTATTAGCATTATTATAGGTCATGTTTCCAAGTCATTACCATCTTTTTCTTCCTTGGGGGTTTGTTTCTCAGCTGAGGAGCTTGTGTTAATTTTTTTTTTTTTTCCTATGCTGAACAAACTGCATGAACTAAGCAGCATTTAATTCTTTATTTCATTTTTAGCTATCCAAGCCATCTGGGACTGCTAGCCAGCTTCTGACTACCAGAAGGAACAGTGCTGATACACAGAGCAATTTCAGTTAAAAACAAGGAAACTTGGTTTTTAGTTAGCCAATGTGGCTTCATCACATGTAAATGTGTGTCTTTCATCAGGTTTTTAGAAATATTGTTTCTAACCATTGACTACCCATCATGGCCTCTACATTTTGACTCCTGATCTAGCCCTACCTCTTTTTTCCCAGATAGGAAAATGGAGACTCAAAGAAAAGCAGGACATTTCTAATGGTTCCTTCATGGAGGCAGTTACTTAGTGGCCAGGTCTGGTCTTAGTTAACATATATGACTAATAGGAAGAGGAGTATCTGGGTATCTATTGCTGCATAATAAATGTCCCCAAATTTCAGTGATTCAAAGTCACAATTTATCTTCATTCATGTTTCTGTGCGTTGATTGGGCTCAGTTGGGTGGCTCTCAAGTGGGTTGCTGGTGAGGTTGCAGTCAGATGGTGGCTGGGATGCAGGCATCTAAAGCCGCCACTGGGCTGGGCATTCAAGATGGTTGCCTCCCATGACTGACAGTGAAGCTGGAAGTTGACAAGAGTGCCTCCACAGGGTCTCTCCATGTGGTTGTGCATGTCACAGCATGTTGGATGGGTTCTCAGAGGGAACATTGCAAAATTGAGTGGTCCAAAAAAGGAAGCAGAAGCCACCTGGCCAGTTGAGGGCTGATTCCAGAACTGACACCACTTCTGCCATATTCCACTGGTCTTTGTAGTCACAGGGCCACCAAGATTCTAGGAGATCAAGTTAGATCTCACTTCTTGAGGAATGGGTGTTCAAAATCACATTGCAGAAAATCATTTGAGATGGGGAAGGTTGCAACCGTCTTTGGAAAAGAGGGAAAAACTTCTGTTATGGCACCTTTATTTCCCCTTCATCCCAAGAATTTGCAAACATCTGTGGTAACGTGCTGAGTGATATAAATGACATTGTGGCTTTTCTTCCCCACTCTGCCAGCCCTGGGGGCAGGAGGAAGATGCATTCCAGTTGAAAGAATCATGGAACGTGTGAAAAACCTTTCACTGTCTGGCAAAACAGAAATATTAAATATTTTTAAGAAATACCTTACTGAACAAGCATGCTCATACTCATAAGAATAAAATTGTTTTTTAAACTTGTTTTAGAAAATGTTCATAATAAAACATCTTGTTCTTGAATTATTAAAAACAATGTTGAGTAAAAAATTGCTTAATTTAGTAAATAATTTTAAAGCAAGTCATTATTTTCTTCAAAGTTGAATTTACTAAAAGCACTCCAAGAATTTTATTACAAGCATGACTGCATAATGTAATTGTGTAATTAGTAATACATCTGACACTGTTGGAAAGATTTAGTTTTACTTAGGGCAGGAACAAAAGGTAGTTATTTTTTAAGACTGCATGAGGGACATTGCCTTGTTTTGCTGGTGGAGATTTTTTGTTTGTCTTAAAAAAATATATTTCATGATTGAATTAGTAGAGAAAAAAGGCAACAGTTATTAAGATTGGATCTGTGGATAGAACATGTAGTTTGAAGTTAGACTGACCTGACTTAGGTTTAATCCTGGTGCTACCTCTTGCTACCTGTATTTTTTTTCCCCAAAGATCTCATAATCTTTATTTATAATAGGAATAATAATGTCTATTTAATGAGATTGTCTTAACTCTTAAATGAGATAATGTACAAAGATTGTGCTAGGTACCTAGGAGGTATAGATTTAGTATCCTTACTTCAAAAATCTGAAATCTGAAATGCCCCAAAATTCAAAACTTATGGAATTCTGACATGATGCTAAAAGGAAATGCTCACTGGAGCATTTTCAGATTAGGGGAAATGGTAAGTATAATGTGAACATTCCAAAATAAAAAAAATCCAAAATATTTAACACTTCTGGTCTTAAGCATTTCAGACAAGATATACTCAACCTGTACTAGGTTGGGTTCCTTTGTCGTTCTCACCTGGTTTTTCTGTTTGGGCACTCGATTTTGTGAGTGGTTGGCTTAGATGGTCAGTTTAAGTTCCATTTCAGCTGTGTTTGCTGGACATAGGCCAGAGTTGGTGAATAAACCCAACTGTCAATTTTTCACTAGGTACACCAAAGAAGGTGTTTGTTCAAGACATTGACAACCTACATGCTTAGAATGCCTTGAAATAACAGTTATAAGCTACATCTTACATCAATGAGCTTTTCTTGTATTATTTGGTTTGGAGGTACAAATGTTGATTTAGGAGTTAGGAAGCTATTGCTGTAATGTGAAGGGCGGTGACTTCTGCATGACTGACAAGCTGTGTTTTGTCTAAGTTTTAGATTATATTCCCAGTGTAGTAGGCAGAATTCTAAAATGACCTCCCATGACCCTTTCCCTTTTATAACCTCCTTCCCTTGAGTGTAGGCAAAACTTGTGATTATCACAGCTATAACTTCCTTGGTTATATTATGGCATACAGCAAAAGGGATTGTGTAGCTGTTATAAAGGTTACTAATTAGTTGACTTTGAGTTAATCAGATAGGTAGGACTCACCTAACTACATATCAGCCCTTTACATCTAAGTGTAGAATTTAGAGACAGGGGAAGTGAGAGATTCAAAGCATGAGGAATATTCAATGTGAGAAGGTTCTCCATTGCTGGCTTTAGAGATGGAGGGGGCCACATGGCAAGGCTGGAGAGTGCCTCTAGGACTTGAGTGACCCCTGACTAATAGCCGCCATGAAACAGAGCCCTTAGTCCTATAACCCCAAGAAATGGAATTCTGCCTACAACCATGAAAGCTTGAAAGAGGATCCTTGAGCTGTAGAAAGGATGGCAGCCAGCCAACACCTTAATTTCAGCCTTTTGGGACCAAAGAGCAGAGGGCTCAGCCATCTTAAGCTTAGACTTCTGACCTACAGAAGCTAGGAAAAAATAAAGTTTTACCGTATTGTTTTAAGCCACTAAGTCTGTGGTAATTTGTTACACAACAATAGAAAACTAATTTGCCCAGTAATTCTCATTGTGGATCTTAAGTTGAATTGTTTTCTTTCCATCGTTGTCAGTTTCCTTGTCTTTAAGTAAGAGGATTTTCTAGTCTAGAACACTGGTATTCATAGTAATTATGTATTAAAATCACTTAGATTGTGACAAGAAGCTTTAAATATAGATTCACTTAGATTGTGACGAGCAGCTTTAAATGTAGATTCCAGACCATTCTCCTGATGTCCTGAATCAGATGATCTGGGAGCAATGCTGGGGGCTGCTTTGTTAACTGGTTTCCTAGGTGATTCTGATATTTGTGGGGCTGGATCCCACTGGGCAGGACATCTGTCTATACCCTGGAATAAGAATATACAGTCTCTTCTAGCACTTACAGGTAAAATTGGCAGGGAAGTCCTCTTTTTTTTTTTTTTTTTTCCTTCCTTTCTTTCTTTCTCTTTCTTTCTTTTCTTCTTTCTTTCTTTTTCTTTTTTTTTTTTTTTGTTACAGTCAGAGTCATAGTCAAGTATATGCAATGCTCAGCAGGTGTAAGGCATCGCACGAGGGCTGCTTACTTTCTCTTGTTAAATCCTTGTGATGAACTATAATAACCTGTAAGGTAGGCACAATTATTAGGCAGTCTTCACCGTAGCTTGAGGAGACAGAGCCAAATTTACACAATGCATAAGGGGCAGAACTGGAATTTGAATCCTGATCTTTGTCATTCCCAACTAGGGATTCTTAACGACTAAGTATATCCTGTGCTGTGAAATGCAGTGTCCGTTCATTTCTGTATCTGTAGCCCTAAGCACATGACAGATGAATAATAAACATTCTGCTTATTAAATTATCTGAACTCCATCCTGCCACCCAATACAGAGCAGTTTTTATGACAATGGAGAGGGAGGAGGAGGAGGATGATGAGAACATTTTCTGTGGCGGGGCTCCCTGCCCACTGCTGCCTTTCTATGTCAATTCTGCCTTGTTCTCTTTCTCTACAGTTGTCCCTTTATGTGGGATAACAGCAGTCACTTCCACAGTATGGGATCCTGCTTCCCTCACCATAGCCGATTAACCCAGGGTAAGACATTGGAAATAGGAAACTTGGGATGGAAACACTCTGATCATGATGGTCCCTGGAGCCGTATCCCCTGCCATAGCAGCATTCTGGTAAGAAGGGCCACAAGCCTTCCCTGCTGCCCAGGCTCCTGGAGCCAGCCCTCTTCCTCTCTTCTTGAACATTCCAGCACCTTTCCATTAAGTTCCCTTTGTGGATTAAGAGGTTCTCTTTGTGACAAAGAACTCTGCTAATGCAGGAGTAGAGACTTTTTGAGCTGGAGGGCATCTGAAATGTCATCTTCTGCATTGTGTGGTCTGGTTGGGCATGGCAGGGCACTCTCTGCTTGATGTGGCTCCTTCAGACCCTTCAGACTGGCCCAGTTTTCTCAACTCATTCATGCTCTTCTCCCCTTCCACTACTTCTCCAAAATGGACTCAGCTTGGAGGATGCCATACAAGCCCCACCTCTTCCATGTGAAAGGCTTAAAAAAGCTGTGCCATACATATTTCAGATATTTTTCCTCTCTGCTCCACTTTCTGACATTTTCTCCACCATAATTTTCACTAGTTATAACACAAGGAAGTTCTTAGGGTAAGAAAAATCTATTTTCTGTTTGAATTGTTGCAAATTCCAGCTTAGTGGTATCAATCATAATAGCTAACATTTTTGTGGTAACACTTAAAAGCCAGGTTTACTAATATATGTCAAGTGCTTCATGAAGTTAGATGTGCTTAATATAATTTTCTCAATAAATTCATTGAGGCATCATTAGTATGAAACAAGGCATCACCTTGTTTCATAGATGAGGAAATAGAGAGGTTGAAATGTTCTAAATGGGCCAGGTGCAGTAGCTTACACCTGTAATCCCAACATTTTGGGCAGCTGAGGCAGGTGGATCACCTGAGGTCAGGAGTTCAAGACCAGCCTGATCAACATGGAGAAACACCATCTCTACTAAAAAATACAAAATTAGCCGGGTGTGGTGGCACATGCCTGTAATCCCAGCTACTTGGAAGGCTGAGGCAGAAGAATCGTTTTAACCCGGGAGGCGGAGGTTGTAGTGAGCTGAGATCATGCCACTGCACTCCAGCCTGGACAACAAGAGTGAAACTCTGACTCAAAAAAGGTTCCAAATGGGTGAAATTATATTCCAGAGCTGTCTGTATCCAAACAATGATATCAAGATCAAATCGTAAAGCATCTCTATTTCCTTTTTCTGAATGGCATCTCCATGCCATTCAGTTTGGATACTGGAAAAACCAAAAGACTGTGCTGAACATTCCAGGGTAATGTGAGTGCTACAACAAATTTGGACACCAAGGGAGGTCATATAACTGGTGAGGGTGAAGAATTCAGAAAGACTTTCCTGAGAGGTATGGCAGAGTATATTTTCTAAAGAAGACTGCAACAATATTTTCCATTCCGCATGTTGTTCTAGAGTCTTAACACTCCCACATGAAGAGGTAGGATCTATGTCCCCTCCCCTTGAATCTGGGTGCATCTTTGTGACTGCCTGGGCAAACAGTACAGAGGAAGGGACATAAGGTGACTTCTGAGGCTAAGTCATAAAAATGCCATGTTCTTTTATTCTCTTGAGAAGCTCCCTCTTGCAACTCAGTCACCACGCTGTTTAGAAGCCCAAACAACTCATTCAGAGGATCTGAAACCGACATCCCTGGCTGAGTTCCCAGCCAAGAGGCAGCACCATTTTTTTTTTAAAAGCAGTGTAAGTGAGCAACACTGAAAGTAGATCCTCTAGTCTTCAGAGAAGCTGCCCCAACTGATGCCATATATAGCAGAGGTCAGCCATCCCCCTAGGTCCTACCTGAATTATAGATTCATGAGCAAAATAAATGGTGGTTGTTTTAGGCCACCAAGTTTGAGTTGCTTTATTAAACAGCAATAAATTAATGATACAAAAGAGGCTTGGAAAGATGGGCATCTTTCCAAACAAGGTTCAGAGGGCCATATGCTGCTTATTGACAGCTAGTAGTTGTAGTAATAAAAATAAATATTATAATAATGATACCACTCTTAGTAACTGTAGTGGTAGTTAAGTTTCACTAAGTTCTTTTCTGTGCCATGCTCATGCTAAGTGGTTCGTACTTTATCTTATTTAATTCTAATAATGACTCTAGTAGATACTATTACCCTTATTTTACAGATGAGGAAACTGGAGTTTAGAGAATTTCACTTCTGTTTACAGCCACCCAGATTCTAAGGGGTGCAACTTGCCCCTTCCCGCAAAGTTGCTTTTGTAGTATTCCCAAGCTAAAATATTTCCTTCCTGCTTGCCCAAACTCTACCAGAAGATTCATTCTTTAATGGAAAGGAATACTTTTAATTAGATTCACACTAAAGTGAGGATCACTGAAAGGTAGACAGATGCATTCTTCCACCCATCTATTTGCATTTTCAAGGTGGATATTCACTAATCAAATTGAAAAGCTCTTCTGTAGTGCATTTTTGTAGAGCTATCTGGAGGCACAGGACCTTTTCCTAGAACTTGCCAAATGACTTTGTGCCTTAGACAAAGAACAAAAATCCATCTGACGTGGTCCTGGCAGCTCACACCTGTTCCTCTTTTGGCAGCTTGGAAGATGGGCTACTATACACCATCCCCTCTAATCTCTACCACAAACTGAGCTGTGCTATCCCCCTTATTTGAGGAATCCACAGCTCAGGCAAATTCATAGCATGCCCAGGATCACACAGAAGAACCAAGACTCAAACATGGTTCCTCTAACTTCAAAAGCTGGGTCCAGTCTGCAACATGACTCTTGCTGTATCTCTGAAACTATGTGAATGACTCAGGAAGGTGGTTGATAAGATACAGCAGCTGGCAGAAGGAGAGCAGTGATCCAAACACCTAAGGGGAATTCTAAATAGCAGAAGGAAAGCAAATATTAAAAACTCATAGACAGAAAAAAAAAGAGGAAAAGAAAGAAAACCATTTGGAAGTGCTCATTGAGTTGATGCACTGGATAATTTAATAAGCTGTCTGTTCTGATCCGTTTTGCTTCCCTGCTCTTAGCAGGGTGCCGTATGGAAGCTCCCACACAGTAATTATAATGGATGATCTTTCCCCCTGTCTGGGATCTTTGTGGTGTGATTTGGATAGCTCAGCTGCTAAGCTGTTTTTCTTGTGAGGCAGAGTGTGGGGCATGTGTGAAAATATGTGTGAGGGCTTGTGTGTGTGTTGCAGGGGTAAGGGACAGTGGCTGCGATTGGCCCTTACAATCTCTTTGCCATTTTAGCAACTTTTTAAAAAAATTGTACTTTGGGCTCTGGGGTACATGTGCACATCCTGCATAGAATTGTTACATAGGTACATACATGCTGTGGTGGTTTGCTGTCTCCATCCTCCCCCTCACCTTCACCAGGCATTTTTCCTGGTGTTATTCCTCCCCATCCTCCCCGCCCACAGATGTCCCTCCCCTCCCCTTCCCTCCACCCCCTACCTAGCCCAGTGAGTGTTCCCTCTTTTTTTTTCCTGCTGCTTCTTGGGATCTTGGTGCCAGGGTAACCTTTCTGCCTTCTACCTGATCACATCTTTCTCAGCGTATGGCCTCAACACTCAAATCTCTGCCAAGTGTCAATAAATTCATCAGATTAATGAATCCTTTCCAAGCTAATATGGCTCTCACTCAGCTAAGATAATTAATCAACAAATACTTATTAGAAACCTGTAAGTGTCAGGCACTGTTCCAAGAACATCCATGCTCTCATGAACATGGGTTTTAGTGGAGGAGATGGTTGGGAAGCAAGAAAACAAGTAAGTATGGATTTCAGGCACTGAGAAGTGACAGGAATAATAGGATGGCATGTGTTTCTGTTTGGGTGATCAGGGAGCTAAGTGATGTCTAAGGGCTCTGAAATCCAATCTGGACCTAAATCTAATCTAACCTGCCTCTAGCCTGATCTAAGGAAGAAAGAAAGGAAATCTTGTCAAAGAACTCACTTAGGAGAACTCTTTTCTAATTTGGCCTCCTGTGTATTGATGAGGCAGGCTGTCTGTTACTTGGCATGCCAACTACTGACTATTTCTTCCTTTGACTTCAAGGATCTCATTTCAGGATAATGATGACAATGGTGATGATGACTGTTAATAAACACAATGTTTTAAATTCTATGGAGAAAAAAGAATTTAAAACATACATTTGGGAATTGCTCTCAAGAGATTTGCTTTGATCCTTTCAAATGGGGTGCACTGACTAGACAGGAGATCTTGAGCAAGTTCCTATCTCTCTGGGCCTCAGTTTTCCCATCTGTAATATGACAATATTGGGATAGATCAGTGGTTCTCAAGCTGTGGTCCCTGGACCATCAGTGGTGGCAGCATTTGAGTACTTGCTAGACATGCAAATTCTCAGGCCCTACCCTAGGCCCACTGAATCAGACATTAAACCCTGGCAATCTGTGTTTTAAGGAGCCCTCCAGGTGAGTCTAAGGCACAAAAAATCTAAACACCACTGAACAAGATGACCCCTAAGGCCTTCCTGAGCATGTGTATTTGCTTCTCAGGCTGGTTGGATGAAATTGGCCTGGAGTGGGATCCTCAGAGGGAGGGATGAGAAACAGAGGGAGGTGCCTTTCTTGGTTGCTTCTCTCCCCTTTGAAAGTTTTAATGCCTCCTCCTTATCCCTGCTTTCTCTCAGCGTTCTCTGATGATAGAAGCTTATTAAGATGAGGGATTTTCCATAGGCCTGTTTCAGAGATCCTGGGGAGGAGTTTTAATTGCCAGACTTCACATTGAGGGTGTTAACATTTATGAAAGTCAGCTCCTCTGATTGCCTTTTAACAAGGCGGTAACTGCATACAGGAGATAACACTGGGCCCAGCCCGGCGGGGCCTCAGAGGCAGCTTAAAATAATCAGGCCCAGGGAAAACAGAAAGGCAGGCTGGTATAGCAGTAGCAGAGACATGGCAGCAGCTTTCGTGCTCTGTGTACTGGGGGTGGCTAGGCCAGTGGAAGGGTCCAGGCTGCTGTGGGGTCTGAGGTGGTTTCAGTTAACAAGGTGGGCATGGGAGAGTAGAAGGGAAAGGCTGGTAAGGTCCTGTTCAGGAACAGAATCATTACAGGGATGGGGCAGAGAGGGCTAGGCTCCGGCCTCTTTTGTAATTTAGGTTTGAGTCTTATCATTTTCGTAATTTTGTGAGGCGGGATAGAAGATGGACAATATGCTCTTGGGTAGTGGAGGGTGGAAAATATGCCCAAAGCCCTGGTTCTAGTATGGATTTGTTGCATTTGCCCTTGGAGCTCCTGGCCGTTTCCTCTGAGGCCTCCTGTGGGCTCACACACCACAAGATTAGTTTTCCTTTTTTTTTCCTTTTTAAACATTTCAAAAGCTTTAAGGGTACAAGTGATTTTTTGTTTCATGGATGAATTGTATGGTGGTGAAGTCTAAGATTTTAGTGCACCCATCACTGGAGTAGTGTACCTGGTACCCATTATGTAGTTTTTATCCCTCACCCACTTTCCAACCCCTGCTTCTGAGACTTCAGTGTCCATTACATCACTCTGTTTGCCTTTTTGTACCCATAGCTTAGCTCTCACTTGTAAGTGAGAACATGTGATATTTGATTTTCCATTCCTGAGTTATTCACTCAGAATAATAGCTGCTAGCTCCAGATTGTTGCAAAAGACATTATTTCATTCTTCTGTGTGGCTGAATATACCACATATTTTTTTCTTTCTTTCTGTTTTTTGAGACAGGGCCTTGCTCTGTCACCCAGGCTGGAGTGCAGTGGTGCGATTTCAGCTCACTGCAACCTCTGCCTCCTGAGCCCAAGGGATCCATCCTCCCACTTCAGCCTTCCGAGTAGCTGGGACTACAGGTGCATGGCGCCACTCATGGCTTTTTTTTTTTTTTTTTTTTTTTTTTTTGGTAGAGATGGGGTCTCACCGTGCTGCCCAGGCTGGTCTTGAACTCCTGGGATCAAGCAATCTGCCTGCCCTGACCTCCCAAAGTGCTGGGATTGCAGGTGTGAGTCACCACAGGTGGCCCACATTTCCTTTATCCACTTATCAGCTGATGGGCACTTAGACTGGTTCCATATCTTTGCAATTGTGAATTGTGCTGCAATAAACGTATGTGTACTGGTATCTTTTTGATATCATGACTTATTCTCCTTTGGCTAGATACCCAGTAGTGAAATTGCTGGATGGAATGTTAGATCTGCTTTTATTTCCTTGAAAAATCTCTGGACTGTTTTCCAGTTGTACTAATTTACATTCCCACCAGCAATGTATAAGCATCCCATATTCATCACATCCACCTCTATGCCCACAGCTATTGTTTTTTGACTTTTTAATAATGGCCATTCTGGCTGGAGTGAGGTGGTATCTCATTGTGGTTTTAATTTGCATTTTCCTAGTGATTAGTGACTTTGAAGGTCTGTTCACATTTTCTGGCCATTTGTATATCTTCTTTTGAGAAATATCTATTCATATCAGTTGCCCACTTTTTAATGGGATTATTTGTTTTTTCTTTACAGCAGTAATTTTTCAAACTGCATTCTCCCGGTCTTAAAAACCCAGCCTCCACTGTATCAGATCAAAGATCCAAGGAACTGAACGGCTGTCATTTCTCGGGGGTCTGTGAGGAGAGGAATGGCCTCTGTTCCTTCCTCTCCTTCACCTGGGGCATGTCTGATTTCTTCCGTTTTTTTTTTTTTTTTGTTTGTTTGTTTTGTCACAGAAGTTTGAAAGCATTATCACCAAGAAAGAAGAAGAAAAAAACCACCATTGAAAAACACCATGCTCGATTGCTTCTTTTTCTGTGATGAACTCAGCCTTCCTTCCCTGCTCCCACCTGCCATTTCTCTGGATTTCCCCGCGTGGTGAAAGGCAGACCCAGCTGAGCAGCTGCCCCTTCTCTCTCTTCCTTGTCTTAGCATCCCACTTTGTTGCTACATGGTGCAGATTCTCCTTACCAGAGGCTCCAGAATTGGTGTCTTCTTTTCTTCCCTTCCCTTATGGTTATAGCTCAGATCTTTGTTGCTTCTTGCCTGGACTTGCAATGTAGGCTCAGAACTGGTTGTGCTGTTTCTGGTCCTGCTCCCTCAAATCCTTGTAGTCTGCACCTAGGATGACCTTGCCTCCTTTTTGCCCATCAAGTCCAAGCTCCTTGGTTCAGGGGTTCAGGCCCTCCATTAGCTGTGCTTTTCAGTCTTATCACCCTCTGCTCAGCCAAGCCAATCTCCTTCTGGTTTACTCAATACCTTTCAAGAGTCAGCTCAGGTGTCACTTTCTCTCTGGTTCCTGTCCCTGACTCCCTGAGCTGAGTAAATTATTTTATTTGATAGGCAGATTACCCTCAAGATTTTAATTGTATAACTGTCTTCTCCACAAACCTGGAAATTCCTCAAGGGTACAGTGAGTATGGACCATTCATCTTTGTATCCATAACATATAGCAGGCACATTATAAGAACTCTTGAATTCTGCAGGGCTGTTCAAAGGACTTCTTTGGTCCCTTCCCACCCTTGTTTTCAAAGTACAGTGGTTTTTGCTCAGAGGTCAGTGGTCAAAGTATAACTGAGACTGCTGTGTTGGTGAAATGTAGTGAGCAGCTGGGGTGGGCACTGAAGGCCTGAGTCATCGTGCGACTCTTCTTAAGTGCCTTGGGCTGGTCATTTGGCTTCTCTGGAATTTGTTCTTTCTGCTCATGCATTTGACAACTTGACAGTAGTGAGAAATTTCTGTGTCTTTGGCACACAAAGACTGAGATGCAGTGGCAAGTTCTACCAGTGTGTATCTGACTAGTAATAATACATACATAACAAATTGTTGAGCATGTACCAGGCACTGAGTCAAGGCTAAGCTGTACCCACATTGTCTTATCTAATTCTTCTCACAACTCAAGAAAGTAGGTACAATTACCTCCATTTACTGAAGGCTCAGAAACACACAAGCTACTTGTGCAAGGTCAGGAAGAGTCAGGATTCAAATCCAGGTATAGACGACTCCAAATGACTAACTAGTGGGCTGCCTGTCTTGTGGTCTGAAGAAGGTGAAATATGCCCTCACAATCATTGAAAGTGCTATGCATCCCTGGCTAGGAGGGAACTATAACATGGCTATAGCTAAGAACTCTGTAATTAACCTAGCACTGCTTTCTATAGCATGCAAATACAGGTATCACATGTTCCCTTCCTGGGCTTTTTGGAACCTCACTATGGGGATGAAGAAAATAATGGTGATGATGTAAGTGGAGTGAAAATATGCTCAGGAGATAGTTGCCACCACCTACAGGCACTGGCTCACCTCTGCCCTTACTTCATAACAGTCTTGTCTGTTTCACCCTTTTCTGTACATGTGCACCTTCTTGCTGTTCTCTGCACATGCGAAGCTTGTTGCTGCCTCAGAGATTTTGCAGTTCCTATTCCCTGTGCATGAATGCCCTTCCACCATGAAGTGCATGAAGCCACCTCATGGCTTTTATTACTTAAGGCCCAGTTCAAACCTCACCTCCTCAGAAAGCTCTTTCCTGATTCCCTGTCTGAAATATTTCCCTCTCTTCCCCAAGTTACATTCTGTCCCATCCCTATGTTAGTTTATTTTAGAGCAGTCAGCATGCTTTGTAGTTATTTTCTTCACTTTTTAAAATGTCCTTCTCCTCCTTTCTCAAACAGGAACGCTAAGGGCAGAAGCTTTATCTATAGTCTTCTTACTCAGTGCCTGGTCCATGATGATGATAAAAAAGTTGTTGAGTGAATAACCAAATGAATGAAGGATGACCAATTCTCACATTACTTTTCCTATTCTAGGCTGGACAGCACTTAAACTCATCCAATAACACTGGGCAGTTTTCTTAGCCACTCTGGGCCTCTGTTTTCATACTTCCAGAATAAAGGAGTTGAACTAGAACATGGGTCAACAAGTGTTTCCTAAAGGACCAGAGAATTATTTTAGGCTCTGAGGGCCATGCAGTCTCTGCTACAATGACTGATCTCTGCTGTTGTAGCATGAAAGCAGCCATAGACAATATGTCAACAAAAGGGCATGGTTGTCTTAATAAAACTGTTTATGAAATAAGAGGCCAGCCTGTGGGCCATAGTTTACTGATCCCTGGACTAGACAGCCGCTAAAGACCTTCCTAGCTTGGACGTTTTAAATTCCTTATTGGCCATCTTATAAGAAGGCTTGCTTGGCTTGGACTTCTTGGTTAAAATCCCTCTTCTGGTGGCATGTATGTTTGGGACCCTCAAAGGGGCAAACCAATGTGGAAAGTAAAAATAGACTTTCTAAGGCTGTATGGCATACCAAGACTAAAAGCGACATTTGAAGGGTTTCCTGAGATGGTTAGAAACACTCAGATTATAGAATTTGGTGACCACCTTTTGAAATGATCCAGAAGTTTTCTTTCTCAAGACTTTTTCCTCCCCTTCCTTCCTAATATCTTCAACCTTCACTGAACTCCTTGAGCCCTGAAACCCTGAGCATTCAGTCTGTGTGTGACACCTCATCTGCTCAGTTGCATTGTCTTTCCTACCCCCAAGTGAGTGTCTTCTTTCCCCACTGAATTGTAATCTCCTTGACAACAGAGAATTTTCTTCCTTTCTGTCTCTCAAATGGCATCTAATATTGTTCTGAGCACACAGAAGTGCTGAATAAACATCAGTTGACATTCTAAGAGCCCCCTGACCTCCCTTCCTGCTGTGCATTGTTCAGGAGGCTCATGCCCTCATGAGGACAGAGCTCGATGATGACTTTTCTTTTTGTTGGATTCTATTCCATGTGATGTGGGTTCTGCCACCTGTCTGCTGGTTACCAGATACTTATCAGTGATATTTATAGTCAGACTCTGTGGCTGGCCGTGATGGTCAATTGGGTATCATCTGAACCCACAGACGTCAGAGAGCCCAGGCAATTGGGTAGGAGGTGAATATCAAAGGGGACTTGAGAACTGCATAGAAATAAAAATACTCCAGATTTAAGATTCAGCTCTGCCACTAACTTACTGAGAGATTTTAAGCCAGCCAGATAGCTAGTCACTTCAATAAGCCATAGCTTCAGTTTCTTTATCTAAATGGAGATTAAGTGAAATAATTTATATGAAGGGACTGGTAGAAAGTAAAGGACCATGCTCATATTGTAATAATTATTAGTAATGAGCTGCCATCACCTCACTTCCCTACTGGCCTCCCTACTCCCACCCTTGCCCACTGAGTCTGTTGTTTAAATGGCAGCCAGAGTTATCACATAAAGGTGAGTTGGATCTTAGATCTTGTCACTCCTCTGCGAAACCTCCAATGGCTCCCATCTCCCACACAGCCCAAGTCTTAATAATAGCCCCTTGGGCCCCACATCTCCTGGCCTTGTGGCCTCTGACCTCATTTCCTACAAAATTCCATTCCAGCCACCTATTCTTCTGTATTGTTCTCACTGCAGAGGCTTTGCTCTTGCTCTCTTTTTATCTAGAATGTTCTTTCCCTAGATATCGACACAGCTCACTGCATCATCTGCTTTAAGACATTACCCAAAGATCACCGTTTTCAGTGAGGCCTTTCCTGGTCATCGTTTTTTAAAAATTGCTTCCCATCTCCCATTCCTGTTTAAATTTTCTCTGCAGCACTTGGTACCAGCTAACATAATATTTATATCACTTGTTTTGTTTTAATCTGCTCCTGTACCCTGTGAAAGTTTCATGAGGGCAGAGAGTTTTATTGATGTACTTACTGCTATAATTCCAGTGTTCACACAGGGCTTGACACATAGTCAGTGCTTAACAAATATTTGTCAAGTAAGTAACAGAAGTTACCATTTCATTAGCTCAATAAGGGTGCCTGCTAGGGTGCACGGGAACTGTGTGCATTCAGTTTAATCCTTGGTTGATATGAATTCATCCATTTGCTATAGATTGGTGCAACTAATGCTCACCTCTTTCCATCAGGTCTCTAGGAAGATAGCATGCTTAAGTGACTAAACGTTTGGGCTTGGCTGTCAGACCTACACTCACTAGCTGTGTGTGTTTCACAAATAATCTACTTCTCTGGACTTGGGGTTCTCAACTGTAAAATGATAACTTCTACCTTGTAGTGTTTTTAAAAGGATTCAGTGGATAATTATTAATTCATGTAAAATGTTTAGACAGGTCTTTAGCCCATGGTCAATTTTTGGCTAAGTATTGTTATGCCAATAGCAGTGTAAGAACATCATAAACATCTTCCAAGAGTGCATAGGCACAAGCATAATTTTAATAACTACCCTTTTTGTGTGAATTTGCTGAATTGTCCCAAGCCATGTCTTTTGTGTTTAAATTTTATATCATATTCTGCTATTAAGACAGGCATGCCGATTTCCTTTTTTCTACTTCTTTCCTTTCTCCCTATCTTTCCTTTACTCCAGGATGAATATTCATCCCATCTGCACCACTTACTGGCCATGTGTCTTGACTCCAGCCACTATACCATATAAAGCCTCGGTTTCCTCATCTGCATAATGAGACTGGAAATCTGCCTTGCCTACTTTGCAGAGACAGTGAGTGGATGAATTGAGAAGACGGATGTAAACAGTAAACCTACAAATATTAGGCTTGCTCCTCATTTTTATTGCCTCTCCCCAGCAATGGGTGTTTTTGTATGCCCATCTGTGCCTCTCTGTTCTTGCCCATCCTGGGGCATTAGCTGTAGCATGCGCACAATGGACACAGCTTGCATTTTTTGTCTCTGATTCTGTGGGTTTATGATAGATGCCTCCCTGAAGCCAAGATAGAGTTCTTCTTTGGAGAACCATTTTTAAAAATGTTATATTGGAGATGACTTTCAGCTCAGCACAATAATTTAATTTTAATTATTGATGTGACTTGAACCTGGCATTTTGGATCTGTTTAGGCCTCTTGAAAGCTTGAAGATTTTTCAACACTGTGAGGCCACTAATTTACTATCTATCCAGAGGTTTTCTGCATCAAGTAAACATACTATAATTTCATTATTATAGTTCTCTAGAGAAATCAACTGTATCCTTGGTGCTGAGGGAAATACATCAGACAGGAGAGAGAATAGTGGTGAATGCAAGGCTTGAGATGGCAATTAGGAACAGGGAATCAGACTCATTCCCTTTCTCCTTGCCTCCTTTGTCTCTAAGGCTCTGCAGAGTTGAGGACTTCAGCCCTCTATCCCACTAGGTTTATAATATTGTTATGGAAAAAACAAAATAAATCAAAACACCTCTTGGAAACCAGCCAGTTTAGGGATGGCAAATGGGTTTCTTTCCTGGTGTCAACAGACAGGTGGTGCTTGCTTGAAGCAAGTTGTTGAAGATTTCAAGTCCACATCTCCTTATTCAGCAATTTATTTTGTACTTACCGTACACCAGGAATTGTTCTAAGCCCCGTAACTTGTATTAACTGATTTAATCCTAGCAACACTATGATGAGGCATGAACCATGAATAATCCCTTCTCCACAGTTGAGGAAACTGAACTAACTGGCCCCAAATCACACACCTTGTAAAGGGTGGAGCTGGGATTTAAACCAGGCAGTTGGTTCCCTTAAGCTTCAGTAGCCCCATGAAGCACTTGGCTCAACCTTCGACAAATAGTAAAACTTGATGAACCTGGCTTGGGCAGATGCAGCAGCTGCTGCTGCTGCTATTACCATGTAAGGTTGCCATAGATAACCACACATTTCCCAGAACAAGGGAAGTTTAAAGATACCCATCTTTCTTTTTTCACCTGGCTACTCTATTCATTCTTTAGTCCCAGCTTAAAGATTCTTCCAAGAGAGGCTTTGCCTGACGCATTCCAGCCATCGTTCTGGTCTAAAATAGTTCCCCCCGTTATCATCTCCATCACATCCCTGTTCTTCCTTTTTTCCTTTCACTTCAATTTGTGCCATTAAATATGTGTCTGTGTATCATTTGTTTAAAGTCTTTCTGTCTTACCTGTAAGATGAAGGAGCTGGTTGTCCACTTAAGTGGGATGGTCTAACACAGTGTTTTTCAAAATATGGGTCATGACCCATTAGTGGGTCTTGAAATCAATTTCATGGCTCTTGAGCATTGAAAAACATGAAAAAAGAGCAAGTGTTGGAGTACTTCACACATTGAAAAAATACATATTATTTTGTGAAGCTTTTACTTAAAGATATTCATATATAGATGGTGCCCATACACTGGGTTGGGTATAAAATGTGTTTCTAACTGCACTACAGCCAAAGATTTTGAAATTCCTGGCCTAAAGTGAATTCCCACATAAGATGTGGAGTTGGACCAGGTAACTGCTGAGGTCCTCCTCCCCTGAAGCAAGCTGCGGGATCTATAGGTCAGGTGAGGGCATTTGGAGCCTGGGGCTAATTCCTCTCCATCTGATGCATTGTATTTTTCAATGCTATTTGATTATGGCTGGCTGCTTTGGAGGCTCTCTCTCTCTTGTTCAATTAAGCTCATGCTTGCTTTTCAGCCTGCTAAATGAAGCCTTTGATCACAATTGAGAATTCACTGTTTCCGTTGGTATTACAGCTCTAAATTTGCCCATTTCCAACAGCCGCTGATTCTAATTGAAATGGAAGGGCTGTGGGTTTTTTTTTTTTTCTTTGGGGTTTAATTGTGTTTGTCTCCTTATGTATTGCCAACTGCTGGTTTCTTTTTAAGAGGAAAAAGGGGCAGGGTTGGAGAACAATGTGACAAATCTTTTCTAGGTTAAGGTGAGCAGATTACAGCCTTTAAGATCTAATGTTTCCAAGGCAGAGAACTGAACCAAAAAACAAACCACATTTTATTTTATTTGTGATTTATGTGCCTTAGTGGGAAATTAAGAACATTTTCTTGGTACCTTTAGGTGCCATCCTTTTGTTCCTACAATCTTGTTCCTCAAAATGTGGTTCATGGAACAGCATATTAGCATTACCATAGAGCATGTTAAAATTGCAGAATCTCAGGCCCTGCCCCAGACCCGCAGCATTTCAATCTGCATTTTGAAGGTTTGTATGTGTGTGTGATTTGTGAACACATTTCATCTTGAGCACAAGATGAACACATTTTATCTTGAGCAGACCAGAGGCCCATCTTCCTCTATCACTCACTAGCTTTGTGACCCTGGGCAAGTCTCTTGACTCTAGGGGCTCAGTTTTGTAGTCTGTAAAATGGGATCACAGTGGCGCTTGTTCTTTGAATGTTGTATGAAAGAAGACAATGTGGTAGAGGAGTTTTCACAGAGACATAGGGTGTTTTGTTGTTATTGTTTTATCACAGAGGCATAGGGTGTTCTGTTGTTACTGTTTTTTGCCGTTGCTGTTACTGCCTTGAATTCTGATGTGTGCTCCTTTTCTCTGGCCTAGGTCTTAACATAACCATCCATAGTTCACATACCAATGAATGCCTCTTTCAACAGCAAAATTGTTGAGTCAAAATCTGGCCTCCCTACAAGCAGGTTCAGGACATGGAGAGCCCCTATTTTTTTTAAATCATTTTAATGATTTAAATGAATCATTCCAAGGCAAAGGGGAAAAATGTTTCCCCTGACTGAGAGGACTCATTATCTGGAATGCATTCTCTAAAGACTGGAAATTTTAGCCTTTCTGAAATAGTGCCTGAAATGAAACACATTTCTCGTCATCCTCTCCCTAGACTGTCTGGGCTGCTGCTCTACTGTGGCTCCTCTGCCCCAGTTAGGGATGTGCTACATTTCAATAGCCTAGTTTAGTCCAGTCCTCTCAAGCAGATAGAATGAAGTGTTTTCAATTAGCAGGATCTCATTGCTGAGGGCACAAAAAGACAGTTCTTCTGGAGCAGAGAAACTAATTGAACATACATGGTGTATTTACTGGAGGAGGAAGCTCTTCAGCAGGGGTTTCGTGTTCCCATGCTTACTGGCCTGGGACTGCTCTAGCCATGAGGTCATTGTTTAGACACCTAGTCCAATCTCAGGATGCATAAATCCCTTCTGCAATAGCCCTGGTGGTGGCCATACAGCTCCTTCTGCACATCTTATGGGGATCCTGCCTTGAATTCTATGTGTGCTCCTTTTCCCTGGCCTAGGCCTTAACATTACCATCCATAGTTCACATACCAATGAATGACTCACTTACAAGGCAGCCCATATCTTGGCTCGACATCCCTGGTTTTTAGAAATTTAGAACTTCCTTTTTTATGTTTAGTACAACTTTGAGGGCTGACTATTGCTCCCTATCACGTTTTCTTTAACTCTCACCATCACAGTCATCACTCTTCAGTGTCCCTTATTTTTTCTATTTTCACCCTTTCCTTTCCCGACGCCCATCCAAGTATCAAAAGGCATGAAACGAGAGTGGCATTCATTGCTTCGCTCATTCATTCGTTCATGTATTACTCATTCAAAGAACATTTTAATGTCAGTTATTTGCCAGATAGTCTTCAAAATACTCGGAAAAGAGTGACAGACCAAATTCTTTTTCTCATAGAACATTTTCTAGTGGAGGAGAGAGATGTCACACTAATAAACCAACAAGATAATTACAGGTTGGCTAGTGCTTTATTAGAAATAAACAAGGAGAAATAATCATGATCATGTCTTTGTGTGGGTACATATGTGTATGGCATGTGCATACATGGATGTATGTGAGGTAGGGGGGAAGAGAGAGAGAGATGGGGATTGGTTGATTTTTCTTTAGATGGAGTGGTCAGGAGAAGCTTCTGATGAAGGCGATTATGTAGAAGCATAAACCTAAAAGAGAGGGCAGAATGCCAGCCAAGGATTGGGGAAAGAACATTCTCAGTAGAGGAAACAGGTAGTACAACGAGATTAGAATAAGAAGAGCTAGGTGTGTGGGATGGACGGGAAGAGCCCGGGGAGGATGGCACATAGGGAACAAGGGAGGGAAAGGTGCAAGAGGCCAACGGAGAAGGAGGCAGGACTAGTTCGGAAAGGCCTTGTAAACTAAGAAAAGGAACCTGCATTCTATTTTGGCTGCTGTAGGAAGTCACTATTCTCAGGTGGTTGAGGGGCATGATTTAAGCTTTAAAAGGAGCAGTCTGACTATGTGTAGAGAATGCATTGCAGGGTGGAAAGGGAATAGTGAGAAGACCATTGAGGAGGTAGCACAGTACTTGGGTGAGAGTCAAGAGGATGAATTTCAGTTATGTGTTTGGAGGCAGAAACATCAGGACTTAGTAATAAATTGTATACTGTGGGTGAAGAAAAGCATGTCCTCTATCTTTGAGGCTCTGAAAAATGTCTTCAGAAGGATATCTGTGTGTGGAAAGAGAGAGGAGGAGTCAGCTGCATTTGAAACACAATGACAGTGGGAGCACCCCATTTCTGGAAGGGATTTCATTTTTTCACCTGAAGGTGCTTAAAGACATAGCTTCTGTATGGATAAACAAAATATTTCAGAAGAAGTCGTAGAGATCTAGTACTACCTTTTTAATGGACAGATGAGTCAATAGGGAAAAAACAAAACTAAAGTTGCAAAGCAAATTATTGTCAGAGCCAAGACTAAAATCAAGTTCTGATACCCAAGCAAATGCCTTTTCCACCACCCCACACTAAATGGGGGTTCTTGGGCCAGGGTGTTAAAAGGTCATGAAAATAGGATGGGCACCAACAAGATTCTAGGCATATTGATCATTTGATGGGAAAGGAATTGGGTAATGATAATATTTTTCCCTTTTCTTAAAACCCTTCAATAGCTTCCATTGTACAGTATACTCAAGTTTTACAGTGGTGGAACTGATCTCTGTATAGTCACCATCTGGTCCGGTGCATGGCATGCATTATTAGGTTCTCAGTAAATGCTTGATGAATGAGTGAATAAATGTTTCAGCATTTGGAGGCTTTTTCATAGGTAGTGTTTAAGCAGTCTTTTCTGCTGACTAAATGCTTATCTCATTTTGGACTGGAATTATATCAGGACTATTCAGACCAGGGATCAGATAGTCCTACTCCATTCCAAACTGGCTAACACTTGGAGACTAATACTCCTTAGGTCACATGTTGGATCTAAGGAATGTTGGAAATTGTACGTCCAGGGAACTTGTAGTAATATCAAACACTGTTAAAAGAACAGATATATTAAACCTGGAGTAGAGTCAAGACCATTGATATGCAAAGGGCTGTCTTGTTAAAATGGTCTGATATTTTGGTCTTGACTTACTTTTGGCTTCCTAGAGAGTAAAATGAAGACCAGTGACTCCAATTTTCAGGAATGAGGAAAGATTCTTGTTCAGGCTAAGGATGAATAAAAAAACATAGCCATCTGAACATGAAATAGGTTTCCTAGAGTGAGGTAGAGGATTAGTGAACTGGTTGACATGGGATGCACTCTTGCCAAGAATGTTGTAAAAGGGGTCCCTAATTTTATGGAGGCTGATGTAGATATTTTCAGGTCACTTTCCAACCTGAGATTCTAAGACATTTCTAGAAAGTTAGTATGCATGCATCCATTCATTCACTATTCTGGGGATTACACACTGGTGAATAAAACACACTTAGTCTGTGTACCTTTGAATTTATAATCCGGTATGGTAGATTAGATTGTTTCTTTCCACCACCAGAATTCTAGAATCCTCTTGACCACCAGCCCCCTCAATGGCCAAACACAGTGCCAAACAGAAAGCCAGAAACCCTAGCTAGAACTGTCACAGTAGAAAGTACAGTAAGATATAACTTTTGTTTTCCTAAGTGAGCTTAATTGTTTAAAAGCCACCTGGCTCCCAGGGTCCTGATACCACCTTTTTATTTCCCTACAAATGAAGTTCTTCTCTGCCTTGTTCTTTCTCTGCATGTCTCAGCCAAGAGCAGGCTCTGTCTTCAAGTAGCTTTCAGTGACAATTATAGTAGTTGTGGCTTCAAGCACCAACTTTGCTGGAGCTGGGGGAACTGGTGGTATCATGAGTCATCCATATTGTTTTTCAGATTAGTAACAATGGGACTGTGAAAACTTCTCAGGCTACGCTTTCTTTGCTGGTGCTGTACTCCAGGCTGGGGGTACCCTTGAAGAAGACAGCCAAGTCTCATTAGAAATAAGGAAGTAGGGGCCTGGGATGTACTAACTCCCCCTGAGCTTCGTGTGGTTACCATAATACTTCACTCTCTTTTTCTCTTGGTGGTTGGTGTTTCATCCGGAGCAAATTCAGTGTCTGTCCTCTTGGAAAGGAGCTGGTAGTGGGATAACTGCATCCAGGGAAAGAATAGGTTCATGATGTATCTGTTTACCCCACTGAACCTCACTATTTTTAAACCTGCTTTCCTATTTAGACAGATACTCTTTTTTTTTCCAGCTTCTCTTGATTTGGTTCAATTTACTCCTTAAGTCATACCCATCAATAAACAAGGCTTGAGTTGTAGGCTGAGATTCTTTCAGTCCCTTCTAGGTAATTCTCATCATGTCCATGAAATGATAGGTGACCCCTCATTGGAGCTCACTAACTCTGAACCCTGAAAATGTATTTATCTAACTTACTGTCTGTCCAGAGTTCCAAGCTTCAGGTTTTCTCTCTTCTGTCCTTTGAGAGGCTCTAAATTGCCTTTCATCAGGGATGTCCATTCAACAATTGGATTTGTCTCTGACCAGGAGTGTTTAGGCGTCACAGATAACAAAGAGTGAGAAGGCTTTGAAGTGTTTATTTTGACAGTATCACATAAAGCCAGGTAATGTGTACAATGACATTTATTATTCCACAAACATTTGTTGGTTGCCATAGTAGCATGGAGGCAGGCAGGCAGGTTCTGGAGTTAGAACAGTTCAAATTTCAGCTTCATAATTTTACACGTGTGTAAATTTGGATAAGGTACAAACCACTCTAAGCTTTAGCAACCTAATCTGAATATTACCTACCTCAAAGAGGATTAAATGATATAATATATATTCAGTGATCAGTATATAGTAAGCATGTAATATAGTAAGCATGCAATAATACTTGTTAGGTATAATAAGCAGTATGTACTAGAAATATAGGTAGCTAATTGTTATAAATCCTGGAATAAATGAGTTGGAGCAAGGGTTAAAGGAAATGAAACCTCTGGTACAAATTGAGCACAGTGGTCCTAATTATAAATCTCTTTTCTCTAAATATTTGCTTGTTTATCTTTGTGCTGCCCTAGGTCTTTTCATAGCTATTGAGCCCCATCTGTTCTCATTTATATTCAGCTGCTATTTGGAATATAAGTGTTAATTATCTCTTTAACACCTCACTGCTACTAATTCTGAGCACTCTGTATTCTTGGTTCCTTTGGTTTGCCATCTGCCCAGGGTCCCATACCACTTGTCTTCATGATTTCTTCTGTTGTTTTAGTGGGTCTTGACTCTCTTTTAAAAGAAACACGTTTAAAATAACCTTCTCCAGCTATTATTTTAAAATATATTTGATGATTAATAAAGTAATTATTATTTAAAAAGTTGGAAAATACATGGAAAATAAGCCTGTTTTATAACCCTTCTACCTAGATAAAACAAGGGTTTATATGTTAAATATCTTTTCTTCCAGTATTTTTTCTCTATATATGTGTTTCAAGTTTAGGATTATACCATGTAGCAGATGAGAATTTGTAGCTACAAGCAATGAAACAATCAACTCAAACTGTCGTTGAAATGAAGAAATAGATTAGCTTACCTTACTGAAAACCCAGAAGTAGCACAGAATCTAGAATTCCCTTAATCCAGTGGCTCTGCATCCATTTTTTGTCTCTCAGCTCCATTATCTTCTGCTCCATCAGTTTTTGCTTTAATTAATAAGGCAACATGGCTTCAGGAATCCCAAGCATTACAGCTGTACACAAAGGAGGCCAGGAGAAGAAGGGCTGTTTCTTCCTATTGACTCCCTTAAGCCTGGAAAAACCTTTCCCAGAAGCTCCCAGCAAAATTTCCTTCATGTCTCTTTGGCCCCTGTTGAATAATGTGCTCATTCCTGAACCAAGCTGTAAGAGATTAGTTTACCAAGATAGCCTAGACCCATGGTTCTTAAATTTGAGCACACATCAGAATGCTTTTGAAGCTTGTTAAAACATACATTTCTGGGCTCCACCTCCAGTGTTTCTGATTTAGTAGATCAAGATGGTGCCCAAGAATTTGTATTTGTAACAAGCTTCCAGGTGGTGCTAATGTTGCTGGTTTAGAGACCACACTTTGAGAACCATTGGCTTAGACAAATGAGAGCTCTTTTGGAGATGAGTTCAATCTCTCCAAATATTTTGTGGCCATGTAAAACAGAATGAACTGAATGGTGGGGAGAAAATCAAGGTGTCTATTACATCCTTGACTATTTCCCCCTTATCATAAAACATGCTTTAAACCCATGGGTTTTATTAGTAAAATAAACCATGGTACTTCTATATATGGGATTATATTATTTAACCAGTTGTTTGTTTTTGGATGTTGACAATTTTTGTATTTTGCTATTGCATATCACACAATAAGTGTCAATACCCACAATTGTTTGTGTGCTCCCCTGATTATTATGACAAAATACATTCCTACATGTAGAACTGCTTTTCTAGCTATTCTTATCTCACTGACTTGAGTTCAAGGGAATACACGTTTCATAACCTCCCTCTCCCCAGGCTCCAGGCTTTCTTAAAGAGCCAGACATTTATATCCTCTCTACATTGGCAACATCATTTCACAGAACAGAACCACCTGAGGTCAGGATGAGGTGGAGATAAGGAAGACTCAGGAAGCAGAAAGGGCAGAACAGGGCCATGAGAATCCATGGAGTATTGAAAGGTAAACTTGGAAGGGAGACTTGGGACAATCTGAACCAGAAACTTTCCTTTTGGGTTGTGTT
This sequence comes from Cebus imitator, assembly GCF_001604975.1. Classification (NCBI taxonomy): domain Eukaryota; kingdom Metazoa; phylum Chordata; class Mammalia; order Primates; family Cebidae; genus Cebus; species Cebus imitator. The sequence continues at coordinate 2,945,219 of NW_016107441.1, read as the reverse complement.
TTCTAAACTTCAATCATTTGCTGTGTTGCAATTAGAATTTTTGACATATCTGTTTCACCTGTATTATTATGGTAATGGCTTTTTAGTCATATTAACTAATTTTTAAAAGAAACTTTATATCACTAGGGTTAACAGTAAACCATTATCAGTTACCAGATATAGAAAATAACATATTTGTGATAAGTTTATTAAATTTTAACTCAATATTATTGCACGAACTCTGAACTGGTAACCTGTTCTCTCTTTTTTATGAGGAAGATGAACATGTATTAAGAGGTGTTAAAAATGTACCATCTCCAGATATGGACTGTTTTCTTGATATCAGAAAGATTAAAGGAAGAATTGCAAAGAAAATAACTTTCTCCTGGTGAATGTTATTTAATGTAACATTGTGCACTCCTTAAAATCACCAACATGTCAGTCTCAGGGCATGTACTAGGTGAATATGCCTCAAACTTCGGAACTCCCTAGAGAGCTTATTAAAAACACCATGGATTTAGAACCTCTGAGGCTGGTGGTGGGAGGTCGGCCCAGGGATCTGTATTTTACCGTCTTCAGGCCATTCTCATAGTTACCTTAGTTTAAGCATGCACATAAATTGTAGAAAACTACTAAGCTATTATCCTCTCATTTTTAGAAAGCATTTTATTTAAAAATAATTTTAAACTTATGGAAAAAGTACAAAAGTAATACAAAGACTTTCTGCTATACCCTTTATCTGATTTATTAATTGTTAAGATATTCTTATTTACTTTATCATCCACTCTCTCTACATGTTCTGTTACCTCTCTCTGTTCTGTTTTTCTTTCTCCATATAAATAATATGTATGTAAAAATACATATGTATAAAAAATTGACACATATTTTCCCCTGAACTATTTGATAATAAATTAGATACACCATGCACTTTTATTTCTATACTTTTTTGTGTATTTCAAAAGATATTCTTTTGTATATTCTGTAATTATACACTTCAGTTACTAATTTCAGGACATTTAACATCAATGTAATGTTTATCTATCTATGGTCTATATTCCAATTTTGTCAACTGACAATAACTATAAATCAATATAGTAATAATGCCCCATATAATGGTTTTGTGTTTCAGTGTAGGCTTCAGTCTTTGATCACATATTTTATTTAATTGTTGTATATCCTGAGTCTTTAACCTGGAACAGTTCCTAAACCTTTGTTTATTTTACAATACTGACTTCTTTGAAAAATAGAGTCTTTCACTTCTGTAATAGAGTGCTCATTACTTTGGGTCTGTCTAATGTTTCTTCACGTAGGACCTCATAAAACCAGGCTATGCATTCCCAGATGGAATACTCTGTAAGTGATTTTGTGTCAGTCTCATGGCATCACATCTGGAGGTACACACATTCATCTGCCACCATCTGGTGATTTTAATTTTGATCACCTGGTCAAGGTGTTGTCTGATTTCACTGTATAGTTGGAATTTTTTCCCTTGTAGCTAACAGGTAATCTGTGGGGGAAGAAGTTTTAGAACTTAGCAAATATACTGTTCTTCACTATTAAGCATAGATCAGTGATGTGAAAAAATGGACTGAACTAAAAGGAAAAGAAGGCAGAAAATCTAGTTAAGGGCCTGTTGCCATAACCAGATGGTCTGAGAGCATCTGAGCAGAAGAGCTGCTGAAACCATGTGAGTGGATGTGGTTGCCCAGACAGTCCTGGGTCTCTGTCATCATTTCCATAGTTTATTTGATCTATTGTTGCAAATGAAAATTATGTGCATTTTGCAATTACTGAACTAGTGCAAACAGTGTTCTACATATATTAATTGTGTTAATTTTTTATACGTAAAAAAGATATGTAAGTTAATTATGACCGTCATATTATTTACTTATCTTTATTGATTTCTTTTGTCAGCTAATTTTATGAGGTACCAAGAAAAGTTTGCTAAAATTTCTTGCTATAATGGTGCATTTTTTTCTTTTCTTTTAGTTTTGTCAGATTTTTCTGTATCTCTTTTGAAGGTATATTTTATGCATACTTTCCAAAAATCCTTTTATGCCCTTACATGCAAAATATACTGTTTTGTGAACAGTATATAATTAGATTTTGCTTCTTCATCGAGTCTGACAATCAATGTCTTATAATTGAAGTATTTGCTCAATTTATATTTAATTACTGAGGTTGTGTTTAATTATATCGTGCTATTTAATTTCTATTTGATGTATTTTTTATGTTTATTTTTGGATCAAATGGTTTTTATTATATTTATTCTATTCTATTTACTTTTAATTAGATATTGTTTTATTATGGTTTTAGTGATCTGCCTAGAAATTACAATACGTATCCTGGATACATTACAGATTCTTTCAGACTGGCACTTTTACCACTTTCCATGTGTTGCAAAACCCTTACAACAGTTTAACTCAATTTACCCTTCTCACCTTTGGTGCTAGTCTTGTTATATATTTTAAGCCCATAAAATGACTCACTAATCCTCTGTTCTTCCTTTTATAATCTTCTATTAAATCCATATTTCAGTTTCTTAATATCATCTATACTATTTTAAGTTCTAAAATTTTTATTTGATATTATTTAATAGAGTCCAGGTCTTTGTTGAATATCTGTATTTTTATTTACTATTTTGAACATATTAATCATAGTTCCTTTAAAGTTTCTGTCTGATACTTTTACTACCTAAGCATCTGTGGGCCATTAGTAGAAAAGGATTCTACTAATCCTTTTCTCTTGATTTTGAGCCATTTGGTCCTATTTTTCATTTCTTTTAATTTTAAAATATTTAATTGCCGAATAAAGATTTGGTCCTTTTAAAATTATTCCTGGTATTTTTTTTTTTTTTTTGCGTGATGGATAAAAAATTATAGAAGTTCTAGATAAAGTTGTCTTTCTCCAAAGAGGCTGAATTTTTCCTTGCAAACAGATAGAGTATGGGCATATCATCTTGATCTTGTCATAGGCTTTCCTATGGATTGATCTGTTTGAGTTGCCCTTACTCCTAAAGGGTGGCTGTTATTTCTAATAGCCCTTATGGTACCTCAGAATTTTTTTTTTAACTACTTTATTTTTTTATTAAAAAATTTTTTTTTTGCTTTTCCCCATTTATTTTATAGCACTTTAGGTTTTGGGGTACATGTAAAGAACATGCAAAATTGTTGCATAGGTACACACGTGGCAGTGTGATTTGCTGCCTTCCTCCCCATCACCTACATCTGGCATTTCTCTCCTTGCTATCTCTCCCCAGCTCCCCACCCCCC
>NW_016107441.1:2933847-2936383 GCF_001604975.1 Cebus imitator | reverse complement strand
CCCTGGAATCTACTGTCTTGGTTCCCTGCTCAGTCCCCTTTTTAAACAGATGAATGGGTGACTTCCCGTGGCTCCGATCGCCAGCCGAAAGTGCACCTGGACCGGTGTATTTTGTATGGAGAACCCTGCTCCGGGGCGCCGACAAAGCAGCCGCGTGGGGCAAAGCAGCGGCGCCAGCCGGCACAGACACGCTGGCTGAAAGAGCCGCGCTGGTGACCTGTGGAGCACCTCTGCCAGGGAATTTCCTAGTCTGTGGGCAATAAAAATGCGGCGTCCACTCACCCTCTGCGCTTTCACTGGGAGCTGCAACCCTGAGCTATTCCTAAACGGCCATCTTGGATCGAGCTATCTACCTCAGAATTTTTACAAGGACCTGTCCATCTTGTTTGGGCTCGAACTCCAAACTTCATCTTCTCAGTACCATGTGATGGCTGAAATATTTGCTCATATTTTTTGGCTTCCAGTTGATTTTTTTTTCTACTGTGTGTCTTGAAGTCCTAATCTGCCTAATATCATTTAGGAGGTGATCCATAATTTCAGAGGAATATGCTCCCTGTGCCCAGACTCTATTTCCTCTGGGATTTCATCCTCAGGTTCCAGCGGCTTTGTCAGTCCTGAATTCTGACTTTTTCCTATTCAGCTCAGTAAGGTTGCCATTTTCTTCTCAGGCTCTGTTCACCTGTGCTGCAAATTGAAAAATGTTCTCAGGGAAAACAGCCAAGATGAATAGCCCCTTTTATGATTTCAGTGTGTCCCCTCCAAAATTCATGTTGAAACAACCCCCATTGTGGTGGTATTAAGAGGTGAGGCCTGTAGGAGGTGATTAGGCCATGAGGGCTCTGTCCTGATAATTAGATTATTGCCATAGAAAAGAGCTGGAGGGAACAAATTTAGGTCTTTTTTTACTCTTCTGCTGTTCTGCCATGTGAGGACTCTTCTGTTTCTTCTGCCATGGGGGGACACAGCATTCCACCCTTTTGGAGGATGCAGCAACAAAACGCCATCTTGAAAGCAGACAGCAAGGTCAGGCGCAATGGCTCACACATGTAATCACAGCACTTTGGGAGGCCGAGGTAGGCAGATCACTTGAGGTCAGGAGCTTGAGACCAGCCTGGCCAACATGGTAAAATCCTGTGTTTACTAAACATACAAAAATTAGCTGGGTGCAGTGACTCACACGTGTAATCCCAGCATTTTGGGAGGCCTAGGGGGTGGATTACTTGATGTCAGGAGCTTGAGACCAGCCTGGACAACATGGTGAAACCCTGTCTCTACAAAAAATACAAAAATTAACCAGGTGTTTGGCTCACATTGGTAGTTCCAGCTACTCAGGAGGCTGAAGCAGGAGAATCACTTAAACCTGGGAGGTGGAGGTTGCAGTGAGCTGAGATCATGCCACTGCACTTCAGCCTGGGGGATAGGGTAAGACTCTGTCTCAAAACGAAACAAAACAAGGCAGATAGCAGCCCTCATCAGACATTAGTCCCATTGGTTCCTTGATCTAGAACTTCTCAGCCCCCAGAACCATGAGAAATTAATTTATATTATTTATAAATTATTTGGTTTGTGGTATTTTGTTATAGCAGCATAGATGGACTAAGACAGCCCCTTTCCAGAATCTCTCCAGAATCACAGCTCTTCATATTCTTCCTGCATTGATTGTTATCCATTGGCTTCTAACAGTTTTTACAGAGTTTTTGCAGCTTTTATAGTTGGAGTTAGCAGGAGGGTTAGTCCTGTTGAAATTTATCAGAGCAGGTCTTGGAAGTTTTATCTCAATTTTAAGTGAAGACATTGAAGCTTAGAGAAGTTATGTAAATCGCCCAAGGTCAAATAGCTTGTAAATAGCAGAGCTAGGATTTAATCCTAGGTCTCTCTGACTCCCAAGCCTATGTTCTTATCCACTACACTTACTATATCCTTTTCATAATAGTTACTGTGCATTAAGGGCCTATTAGGTGCTAGGAAGTGTTAGCTGCTTTCTGAATTAAATCTTTCTTTGTAAAAACCCTATTAATAGGAGATAGTATCCTTACTTTACAGATGTGGAAACTAACTTCAGAGTTCAAGTCTCTTTTTCAAGGACGGTAAGAACATAAATAACTATAAATGGATTTGAATCCACCTCTTTGGACTCCAAATGTATACCATCTACTACCTTTATATTAGAAATTGATTATTATGCACGTGAACGTGGCCAAATGCTTCTCTGAATCTTGGCATTCTAGTTTGTAAAATGTGAATACCAAGTATTCTTTGAACTCTCTAATAATGTTTTGCATGGCAAAGGATGTCATGGATGAGAAGACAATGTAAAGCCACATGGTATTTCACGTAAATGGGTGTTAACCGATGGATGTTTTTTCAACCCATGCTACAATGTTACTAATTCAAAGGTGAATTTATCTTTTCCTCTACACCCTGTAATTTTTCTAATTTTTACTTTATTTTATTTTGATAAATATGTATTCAGCAGCTATCATTTGCCTAGTACCCCAGGAGAAACAAAAAAAAATATTAGTGATTCAGCCTATGT
>NW_016107441.1:2925454-2932964 GCF_001604975.1 Cebus imitator | reverse complement strand
AGACAGGGTTTCACTATGTTGCCCAGGCTGGTCTTGAAATCCTGACCTCACGTGATCCACCTGCCTTGGCCTCCCAAAGTGCTGAAATTACTTACTTTTTTAAGCCTTGTTCTTCTTTTAAAAATGGAGCTAATAACATTGCCTATCTAGTAGGGTTATTGTGAAGAATTTATACATGCAAATGTTTAACACAGTGCCTTACTAAATACAGACTTTCTGTAATTCTTATCAAATTTAAAATAATAATTATTATTACTGGGTATCTTTGGAGGATGTTAGAATTTGGTTTGAACAGGTGCAGAGAGGCATTATTTAGGAGGTAGAATTGTCTGTAGAAAGACTGGAGCCCATTTTCTGTAGTGCTAATTAGATATGGGCAGGAGGAGGAATAGCTAGACACATTTATGACCACAGTTTAGAAAACAGTCTTTGGCCCCTTCATTGCATTTGGCAATAGTGTTCCTAATCTTTTTGCTAAATCAGTGCTGTCACCTGTGAGTATGAGAGTTGGTAAGGAAGAAGCAGGGAAAGTGGGCAATGATATTTTCCCCTAAAGTTCTCACTATGCGTTTTCTGTTTCTAAAGGGGTCTTTCAGAAACATTCAAAATTCTAAGTTCTTCCCATGCCTTCTCTCCGGCATTCCCATGGAATTGAGGGTTGCTTGTTCTGGGGAATTAGGTTCACTTGTCTGCAGGGTAAAGTCTTATATTTTTTAATAAGTATGTTTATAATGAGTAGAAAGATGAGTATTCATCTTTCTAAATCTACAGCTCATAGAATAGTCATACAAATAATGCCTACCCTTATATTCTCATAATGTTTAAAACTCACTGGAAGACGGGGTGGCTCACTGCTCTTTCCCCCACTCCATTACTGTGAGGCTAACAGTATGGCTACCACATCTGCACTGGCTCTGAATCTCTGGTACAAGTGTCCTTAGGAGAAAGAGGCCACAACAGAAACCCTTTGCTTATGAGAAGCTTAAAAAAATCAGTGAGAACTGACTATGAGGACAGTTGCTTGCCTATGTCCTCCTCTAGTCATAGGACCAGTGAATTATAATGTAAGAAATGCTCTCACCTAAAATTGTTATCCCCTGGGGATTAGAAGTTAAAGCTTAAGCATGAAGAGTTGTTTTGTGGGGTAGGGAGGATTGACAGTGGCGTTCTGGTGCCAAGGCCTTTATACCTCCCTCTTCCTCCCTTCCCTGAGCTTCTTTGGGCTGAAACAGATAGGGATTGGGGTTTTTCCTGTGTTCAAAGCCTAGCAAAGTAGCTAATCATTCCAGGGTCAGGCCAACATAGCAATGTGTTTGAGAGCATGAGTACTTCAAAAGAAAAACAACAGAATAAGTTGGAGATTTTTATCAGAAGCAGAAATATTAGGGGAAAAACCCCTAAAATCCAGAAAACCAAGAATGTCAAATTAACCTAAAAATAGATTGGGAAAGATATTAAAATTAGGAAACAAGAACAAGCAAAAATAACCAAGCAGAAACATGAAATATTTCCATTGGGGAAACTGAGCAAAGTATACAGGGATCTTCCTGTATTATTCTGTACGGCTACGTGACTTTACAGTAATCACCCTAAAAACTTCAATTCAAAAAGATGAAAGTTTATTTCATATTAAAAGGATTCATTAAATGCCAAAGAAGAAATAAGAAAAGCCCCACACCTAAGAATATTATAGTGATGTTTAAGAATACCAAAAACAGAAAAACTATAAAAGTTTCCAGAGAAGAAATCACACAGAAAGGATTAAACATAAGACAGACTTTTCAACAGAACCCCAAATACAAGAAGACAATCAAGTATTTAAAAATACTATTTAAAAGCAAGAAATAATGAGAGAATGAGAATACATCCTAGTAGTTTAAAGTATAGGTAAAACAAACATGATAGGTGTGTGGAGACAAGATCAAATGTTGTGAGAATATGCTAAATTTCTTATTGTATATTACAATTGGAAATAAAAAGCAAGATAGAGTTAAAACAAAGTATATAAAAACAGGAGCAAAAAATCACAAATGATGTAAATGGTCTAAACTTCCAGCTTAAAGACAGACAAACTATTATTTAAAAATCCAGCCAGGGGAGCAGATCCAAGGTGGCCAAATAGGAACAGCTTTGGAGTGCAGTTGTCAGTGAGAACAAGGCAGAGGGTGAGTGAACACCACATTTCAAAATGAGTTATTGATGCCCACATACCAGGAGATTTCCCAGGCTGAAAAGCACCATGAGTTTCTAGCATGGCTGTTTCAGCTGGCACAGTGGGTCTCCACAAAAAAAAAATCACACAAATCTGGGTGGCCCTTTCAACTGGTGTCTGGAACACCTGGGAGACAGAACCACCCATTCAACTGAATAAAAGGGGATTGAAACAGGGAGCCAGGTGATCTGGCTTGGCAGGTCCCATCCCCACAAACTCAGCAATCTGAAATGCTCTGGACTGAGAGTTTTGAAGCAAGTGCAGCTGGACCTGGGATGGTCCAGCTCTGTTGGCAGAAGGGCGTCTGCCATTACTGAGGCAGTCCACCACTACCAAGGCAGTCTGCCATTACCAAGGCAATCCACCATTACTGAGTCTGCCACTACAAAGGCAGTCCACCAATACCGAGGCAGTCTGCCATTACCAAGGCAGACTGCAGTTACCGAGGCAGTTCTAACTATACCTATATAAACAAAACCACAAGCAAGTTCACACAGCAGAGTGCACAGCAGCTCAGCAACACCTCTGCTGGCAGACTGTGACTAGGCTACCTCCTTGCTGGGCAGGACATCTCGGAAAAAAGGCAGCAGCACATCAGGAACTTGTAAATAAAGCCCCACTTTCCCAGACAGAGCACCTGGGAAAAAAGGTGGATATGAGTTCCACTGCAGCAGACTTAAACGTATGTGCCTAGCATCTCTGAACAGAACAACGGAGCTCACAGTTCTGCACTTGAGCTCCTATAAGGGACAGACTGTTTCCTCAAGCAGCTCCCCAACCCCTGTATATCCAAAGAGACACCTCATAACGGAGAGATCAGGCTGACATCTGGCCGGTATCCTTCTGGGACAAAGATAACAGAAGAAACTAACAGCAACTCTTACTGTTCTGTAGCCGCTGCAGGTGATCCCCAGGCAAGCAGGGTCTGGAGTGGACCTCCAGCAGTCCTACAGCAGAGGGTCTTGACTGTTAGAAGGAAAACTAAAAAACAGAAAGAAGTAACTTCATCATCAACAAAAAGGATGTCCACTCAGAGACTCCTACCAAAAGTCACCAACTACAAAGACCACAGGTAGATAAGTCCACAAAATTGGGAAGAAATCAGTGCAAAAAGGATGAAAACACCCAAAACCAGAATGCCTCTCCTTCTCCAAGGGGTCACAACTCCTTACCAGCAAGGGAACAAAGCTGGATGGAGAGCCTGATGAACTGACAGAAGCAGGCTTCAGAAAGTGGGTAATAACAAATTTCTCAGAGCTAAAAGAACATGTTCTAAGCCAATGCAAGGAAACTAAGAACCTTGAAAAAAGGTTCCACAAAATGCTAATGAGAATAAACAGTTTAGAGAAGAATATAAATGACTTAATGGAGCTGAAAAACATAACATTAGAACTTCATGAAGCATATACAAGTTTCAATACCTGAATCGACCAAGCAAAAGAAAGGATTTTAGAGATTGAAGATCTACTCCGTGAAATAAAACAAGAAGGCAAGATTAGAGAAAAAAGAGGGAAAAGAAATGAACAAAGCCTCCAAGAAATATGAGATTATGTGAAAAGACCTAATCTACGTTTGATAGGTGTACCTGAATGTGATGGAGAAAATTAATCCAAGTTGGATAATACTCTTCAGGATATTATCCAGGAGAACTTCCCCAACCTAGCAAGGCAGATCAATATTCAAGTTCAGGAAATACAGAGAACACCACAAAGATATTCCTCAAGAAGAGCAACCCCAAGGCACATAATCGTCAGATTCACCAGGGTTGAAATGAAGGAAAAAATGCTAAGGGCAGACAGAGAGAAAGGTCAGATTACCCACAAAGTGAAGCCCATCAAACTCACAGTGGATCTCTCTGCAGAAACCCTACAAGCCAGAAGAGAGTGGGGGCCAATATTCAACATCTTTAAAAAAAGAACTTTCAACCTAGAATTTCATATCCAGCCAAACTGAGCTTCATAAGTGAAGGAGAAATAAAATCCCTTATGAACAAGCAATTGCTGAGAGATTTCGTCACCACCAGGCCTGCCTTACAAGACCTCCTGAAAGAAGCACTAAACACAGAAAGGAACAACCAGTACCAGTCACTCCAAAAATGTACCAAATGGTAAAATGCATCAACAAAATGAAGAAACTGCATCAACTAATGGGCAAAACAACCAGCTAGCATTAAAATGCCAGCATCAAATTCACACATAACAATATTAACCTTAAATGTAAATGGGCTAAATGCCCCAGTGAAAAGACACAGACTGGCAAATTGGATAAAATGTCAAAAACCATTGGTGTGCTGTATCCAGGAAACCCATTTCACATGCAAGGACACACATAGGCTCAAAATAAAGGGGTGGAGGAAGATTTACCAAGCAAATGGAGAGCAAAAAACAAACAAACAATAAAGAGTTGCAATCCTAGTCTCTGATAAAATAAACTTTAAACCAACAAAGATCAAAAGAGACAAAAAGGGCATTACATAATGGTAAAAGGATCAATGCAACAAGAAGAGCTAACGATCCTAAATATACACTCACCCAATACAGGAGCACCCAGATACATAAAGCAAGTTCCTAACGACCTACAAAGAGACATAGACTCTCACAAAATAATAGTGGGGGACGCTAATGCTCCACAGTTAATATTAGACAGATCAATGAGACAGATAATTAACAAGGATATCCAGGACTTGAATTTAGATTGGGACCAAGGAAACCTAATAGACATATACAGAACTCTCCACCCCAAATTCATAGAATATGCATTCTTCTCAGCACCATATCACACCTGCTCTAAAACTGACCACATAATTGGAAGTAAATCACTCCTCAGCAAATGCAAAAGAATGGAAATTATAAGAAACAGTCTCTCAGACCACAGGGCAATCAATTTAGAACTCAGGATTAAGAAACTAAGTCAGAACTGCACAACTTCATGGAAACTGAACAACTGGCACTTGAATGTTGACTGGATAAACCATGAATTGGAGGCAGAAATAAAGATGTTCTTTGAAACCTACAAGAATGAAGATAAAACGTAATAGAATCTCTGAGACACATTTAAAGCAATGTGTAGAGGAAAATTTATAGCAATAAATGCACACATGAGAAACAAGGAAAGATCTAAAGTCAATACCCTATCATCAAAATTGAAAGAGCTAGAGGAGCAGGATAAAAAGAACTTAAAAGCTAGCAGAAGACAAGAAATAATTAAGATCAGAGCAGAACTGAAGAAGATAGAGACACAAAAAACCGTTCAAAAAATCAATAAATCCAGAAGCTGGTTTTTTGAAAAGATCAACAAAATAGAACACTAACCAGATTAATAAAAAAGAAAAAAGAGAAATATCAAATCGATGCAATAAAAACAATAAAGGTGATATCACCACTGATTCCACAGAAATACAAACTACCATCAGAGATTACTACAAACAACTCTATGCACATAAATCAGTAAACCTGGAAGAAATAGATAAATTCCTGGACACTTGCACCCTCCCAAACCTAAACCAGGAAGAAGTCAAAACCCCGAATAGACCAATAATAAGTGCTGGAGTTGAGGCAGGAATTATTAGCCTACCAACTGAAAAAAGCCCAGGTCCAGATGAGTTCACAGCTGAATTCTACCAGACATACAAAGAGGAGCTGGTACCATTCCTTCTGAAACTATTCCAAATAATCCAAAAGAGGGAATCCTTTCCAAATCATTTTATGAGATCAACATCATCCTGATACCAAAACCCGGCAGAGACTCAACAGGAAAAGAAAACTTCAGGCCAATATTTGTGATGAACAATATCCATGATAAAAAACAAACAAACAAACCCATTCAAAAGTAGGTGAAGGATATGAACTTTTCAAAAGAAGACATATATGAGGCCAACAAACATATGAAAAAATGCTGATCATCACTTGTCATTAGAGAAATGCAAATCAAAACCACATTGAGATACCATCTCATGTCAGTTAGAATGGCAATCATTAAAAAATCTGGAGACAGATCGGCGGAAGATGGCCGAGGACTAGGAACAGCTCAGGATTGCAGCTCCCAGTGAAAGTGCAGAGGATGAGTGGACGCCGCATTTCCAGACGGATTTTTATTGCCCACAGACCAGGAGATTCCCAGGCAGAGGAGCCCCACAGATCGCCAGTGTGGCTGTTTCAGCCTGCCCGGCTGCTTTGCCCATGCCCAGGCACGGCAGTTCTCCATACAAAAGACACTGGTCCTGGTGCCCTCTTAGCTGACGATTGGAGCCCTGAGATGGCAGAGTCACACATTCATCTGAAATAGCAAGCCAGGCCAGGAGGTTCCTAGGCAAAAAAACCGCCAGGAATCTCAGCGCCGCTGTTTCAGCTGGCTGAGTGAGTTGCAGCATGGGAGATCCCGGCGCCTTTTCAACAGGTGACTGGAACACTGGGAGAGAGTTGACCATTCAACAACAACAACAAAAGACTCTGAGTCAGGGAGCCAGGTGATCAGACTTGGCTGGTCCCACCACCCCCCACAAAAACAAAAAACAAACAGTAATTGAAAATGCTTTAGGTTGAGAGTTTCACGGCAAGCACAGCTGAACCCGGGATGGTCTGGCTCTGTGGGGGAGGGGTGTCCGCCATTACTGAGACACTCCACTACTATGGAAGCAGTCTGACCATCGCCGAGGCAGCCCGCTGTTGCTGAGGCAATCTGCCACTACAGAGAGAATCTGCCATAACAGAGGTGGGCCACCATTGCCAAGGCAGTTCTAACTACACACATATAAACAGGACTGCAGGGAAGATCACATGGCAGCTGGGCGGAGCCCACAGCAGCTCAGCAAAACCTCTGCAGGCAGACAGTGACTAGGCTGCCTCCTCGCTGTGCAGGGCAGCCCTGAAAGAAAAAAAAAAGGCAGCAACACAACAGAAACTCATAAATAAAGCCCTAACTCCCTGGGACAGAGCACCTGGGAAAAGAAAAAAAAAAAGGGAGTTTATGAGTTCTGCTGCAGCAGACCTAAACATACCTGCCCAGCAACTCTGAATGAACAACGGAGCTCACAGCTCAGGGTTTGAGCTCCAATAAAGGACAGACTGCATCCTCAAGCAGATCCCTGACCCCTGTATATCCAAAGAGTCACCTCATAAAGGAGAGAACAGACTGACATTTGGCAGGCATCCTTCTGGGACAAAGATAGTAGAAGAGGAAACTGGTAGCAATCCTTACTGTTCTGCAGCTGCTGCAGGTGATCCCCTGGCAAGCAGGGCCTGGAGTGGACCTCAGCAGTCCTACAGCAGAGGGGCCAGACTGTTAGAAGGAAAGCTAAGA
>NW_016107441.1:2923009-2924394 GCF_001604975.1 Cebus imitator | reverse complement strand
TCCAGCCAAACTAAGCTTCATAAGTGAAGGAAAAATAAAATCCTTTGGGAACATGCAAGTACTCAGAGATTTCGTCACCACCAGGCCAGCTCTACGAGAGCTCCTGAAAGAGGCTCTACACATAGAAAGGAACAACCAGCACCAGCCACTCCAAAAATATACCAAATGGTAAAAAGCATCAAAACAATCAATAATTTGCATCAACTAACAAAAAAAACAGCCAGCTAGCATCAAAATGGCAGTATCAAATTCTCACATAACAATATTATCCCTAAATGTAAATGAACTAAATGCCCCAATCAAAAGACACAGACTGGCAAATTGGATAAAAAGCCAAAACCCATCGGTGTGCTGTATCTAGGAAACCCATCTCACGTGCAAGGATACACAAAGGCTCAAAATAAAGAGATGGAGGAAGATTTACCAAGCAAATGGAGAGCAAAAAAAAGCAGGAGTTGCAATTCTCATATCTGATAAAATAGACTTAAGGCAACAAAGATCAAAAGAGACAAAGAAGGACATTTCATAATGGTAAAAGGATCAATGCAACAAGAAGAGCTAACGATCCCAAATATATACACACCCAATTCAGGAGCACCCAGATACATAAGGCAAGTTCTTAATGGCTTACAAAGAGATTTAGACTCCCACACAATAATAGTGGGAGTCTTAACACCCCATTGTCAATATTAGACAGATCAACCAGACAGAAGATTAACAAGGATATCCAGGACTTGAACTCAGACCTGGACCAAGCAAACCTAATAGACATTTACAGAATTCTCCACCCCAAATCCACAGAATATACATTTTCTCAGCACCACATCACACCTACTCTAAAATTGACCACATAATTGGAAATAAATCACTCCTCTGCAAATGCAAAAGAACTGATATCATAACAAACAGTCTCTCAGACCACAGTGCAATCGAGTTAGAACTCAGAAGGCAGAAACTATCTCAGAACCGCACAGCTTCGTGGAAACTGAACAACTTGCTCTTGAATGTTGACTGGATAAACAATGAAATGAAGGCAGAAATAAAGATGTTCTTTGAAACCAACGACAATGAAGACACAACATATCAGAATCTCTGGGACACATTTAAAGCAATCTCTAGAGGAAAACATATAGCAATAAGTGCCCATATGAGAAGCAACGAGAGATCTAAAATTGAAACCCTATCATCAGAACTGAAAGAGCTAGAGGAGCAAGATCAAAAAAACTCAAAGTCTAGCAGAAGACAAGAAATAGCTAAGATCAGAGCAGAACTGAAGGAGATAGAGACACAAAAAACCCTACAAAAAATCACCAAATGCAGGAGCTGGTTTTTTGAAAAGATCAACAAAATAGACAGACCACTAGCCAGATTAATAAAAAAGAAAA
>NW_016107441.1:2900896-2921900 GCF_001604975.1 Cebus imitator | reverse complement strand
CAATCATTGAAAAATCTGGAGACAACAGATGCTGGAGAGGATGTGGAGAAATAGGAACACTTTTACACTGTTGGTGGGAGTGTAAATTAGTTCAACCATTGTGGAAGACAGTGTGGCGGTTCCTTAAGTACCTAGAAATAGAAATTCCATTCCACCCAGCAATCCTATTACTGGGTGTATATCCAAAAGATTATAAATCGTTCTAGTATAAGGACACATGCACATGAATGTTCATTGCAGCACAGTTTACAATAGCAAAGACCTGGAACCATCCCAAATGCCCATCGATGATAGGCTCGACAGGGAAAATGTGGTACATATACACCATGGAATATTATGCAGCCATCAAAAACGATGAGTTCGTGTCCTTTGTAGGGACATGGATGAACATGGAAACCATCATTCTCAGCAAACTGACACAAGAGCAGAAAATCAAACACCGCATGTTCTCACTCATAGGCGGGTGTTGAACAATGAGAACACATGGACACAGGGAGGGGAGCACTACACACTGGGGTCTGTTGTGGGGAGATAGGGGAGGGATGGGGTGTGGGGAGTTGGGGAGAGATAGCATGGGGAGAAATGCCAGATATAGGTGAAAGGGAGGAAGGCAGCAAATCACACTGCCACGTGTGTACCTATGCAACAATCTTGCATGTTCTTCACATGTATCCCAAAACCTAAAATGCAATAAAAAAAAATCTGGAGACAACAGATGCTGGATAGGATGTGGAGAAATAGGAATGCTTTTACATTTTTGGTGGGAGTATATATTTGTTCAACCATTGTGGAGGACAGTGTGGCGATTCCTCAAGGACCTAGAAATAGAAATTCCATTTGACCCAGCAATCCCTTTACTGGGTATATAGCCAAAGGTTTATAAATTGTTCTATTATAGGGACACATGCACATGTATGTTCATTGCAGCACTGTTTACAATAGCAGAGACTTGGAACCAACCCAAATGCCCATTGATGATGGACTTGACAGGAAACTGTGGCACTTATACAGCATGGAATACTCTGCAGCCATAAAAAACAATGAGTTCACGTCTTTTGTTGGGACATGGATGAATATGGAAACCATAATTCTCAGCAAAGTAATACAAGAACAGAAAAGCAAACACTCCATGCTCTCACTCATAGGCGAGTATTGAACAATGAGAATACATGGACACAGGGAGGGGAGCATCACACACTGGGGTCTGTTGGGGGGGAATAATGGAGGGACAATGCAGGGTACAGAGGTTAGGGAGGGCTAATATGGGGAGAAATGCCATATATAGGTGATGGGAGGGATGGACGCAGCAAACTGTTACATTGTCATGTGTGTACATATGCAACAATCCTGTATGTTTTGCACATTACCACAGAACCTAAAGTTCAATTAAAAAACAAGTCCAGGTATATGCAGTTCACAAGAAGCCCACCTAAAGCATAATATCACACACAAATTGAAAGTAAAAGAATAATTTTTTAAAAAGACATATAAAATAAGGACTAATGAAAGAATGCTGGAATAGCTATATTAACATCAGATAAATAATAATAGACTTTGTTATGTGATAACATTGTATTATAAATAAGGTAAAAATAAAAAATAAAACCAGAAAGATTTATCAGGGATGGAGAAGGTTGCTATACAATGATAAAAGAATTAGCCAGGCTTGATGGCTCATGCCTGCAATCCCAGCAGTTTGGGAGGCTGAGGCAGGTGGATCACAAGGTCAAGAGACGGAGACCATCCTGGCCAACATGGTGAAACCCCGTCTCTACCAAGCAAACAAAAACTAGGCAGGCATGGTGGCTCATGCTTGTAGTCCCAGCTACCCAGGAGGCTAAAGGCAGAATTATTGCTGGAACCTGGGAGGCAGAGGTTGCAGCGAGCTGAGATTGTGCCACTGCACGCCAGCCTGGCAACAGAGTGAGAGTCCATTGAAAAAAAAAAAAGAACTAATTTGCCAAAAGATTTAACAATTTAAATATAACACAACTGTTTAAAAGAATTAAATGCAAAAATTGGTTGGTCAAACTTCAAGGAGAAATTGATAAATACACCATTATTATGGGAGCTTTTAACCTCTCTATCTTAATTATTGTTAAGAAGACAAAAATATCCATAAGGGGGTAGAGGATCTGAACTACCCAATTAATAAGATCAATATGCTGGACATATGTGGTAGATCAAGCAAGTGAATTATAGTGATGTAAGCAATGTAGACGGACCTTACAATATAACATGAAGTGAAATAATGTTCCAAATAATCACATACAGCATGATACTCTTTATGATGTTGAAAGCTGGGAAGGAAAAATTTTTAGAAGTGTATACAGTTGCACTAAAACAATAACAAAGGGAAGCAAAGGAAGGATGAGCATGAAATTCTGAGCAATTATTACATTGGGTGGGTGGAGAGGAAGGAGATGAAGTCCATGTGGTTAGATAGAGTTTTGTTGAAATCCCAGAATTTATTGGTGGCTAGTGGTTTATGTGTGCCAGTAACATGGTTAAAATGAGTTAAAGAATTAGCCACATAAATCAAAGCTGCCCATGCATTTAAAATATACTTTCTTTAAATTATTTTGAGGGAAAATGGTGCTGTGAGGACAAAGATAAGCAGCAATGCACTGCCTAAGAAAGTCAAAGAAGAGTTGGAAAAGGTGCTTATATTTGAGTGGCAACTTCAAAACTCAGCAGAAATTGATCATTCATAAGAAGAGGAAGGTTGTTCCATGCAGATGAAGCAGCATAATGGAAGCATTAGAATAGAGAGAATTTGGTGTCTGTTGATGGATATTCCAGCAGGCCATGCAGTGGTTAATGAGAGCCTGTCAGAATGGAGAAAGTGAGAATGGAAAACATGAAATGAATCTAAGGAATCATTGAAAATAGAATCGTTTTGATGACAAATCAAGGAGAATAACAGCCAGCACTCTCTCTACCACACAATAGGCACGAAGTGAAGGAAACTCGTTGTTTCTACTGCTGATCGTTATGCAAGAGGGTGATGTCTGAGTTCCTAACTTGGTAACGAAGTAGATGTTGATAGCATTTTCTGAGATGATATGGGAAAAAGAAGAGGTTCTGGGATAATATGCAAATTTAGGTTGTTTCAGGTATGCTAAGTTTCAGGTACAGTCAATTCTGTTAGAATGCGACATATGTATTCCTAAAAATCACCATGCCATGTAAAATCATACAATAAAAACCACAGAGCTTAAGGGGAAAATGAGGTTCGGGGTACAACACTTGAAAATTCACCGGTGACACATTAAAAAAGAATATAGTAACATTGTAAAAATGATAGCATAGTTTTACACATGTTAGATGGTTAAGACATTCCTAAGATCTGCAGTAAATACGGCATTTTACCTTGCAACAGACCTAAAGTTTTGCTATGGAAGTGGGCATCAGAAATATTGCAGCTTGTGCATTACTGTGAAGTGGAAAGAGGGCTATCTGAAACTGAAGAAAGTTGTGAACCAGATGTGCTTACATGTATCTCACAACATACATGGTCACCTAAGGTAGCTGGTAGATGTTTGGGGTAAATTCATGTGTGCGTTTTGTATATTCTTTCATGGTTCCATTGAATAGGAAGCAGTTTTCTCAGTTCACCTATTGTTTCTTGCAGAGGACTTTATTTCATATAAGGAAATGTGAAATTTGCAATATGTTGAAATTGCTCCAACAAGTTAATCATATTGCAACACACTGACCTTTCAAAACAATCATTATAGAAGAACTGACTCTAACAATATTGAGAGGCTATTAGGAGAGAGATAAGGTATGCCAAAAGTCTTTTAAAAAGGCACTTCTCTTAATCCAGCAATGTCACCGTTAGGAATTTATCCTAAGGAAATGTTCAGAGATGTCGCTCATGAACAAATAATAAGTATTTTAGAGTAGTGAAAAATTTGAAACAAAGTTAAGCTCAACAATATAGACTTAGTTAAATAAATTATGGTTATCCATTACTGGAATATTATGTAGCCATTAATGATCAATTTGGAAAAGGACATATATTGATAAGGAAATATTAATCCAATATTGCCAAAATTGGGAAGTATCAAGTTCCACAAGCCTTTTTAAAAGTGGAATATTAGTTTTGTGAATCCTGTAAATATACAAAAGTATAGAACAAATACTGAAAAAAATATTCTTTTTCTTGGGATGATGAAGTTTTGGATTTTTGTCTTTGTGTTTTCCTGTTTTTCTAATATTTCTGCAATGATTTAAATTAGAAAATACACCTTAGCTTGATTCAGGACACATTTGCTATCTCTAGGATCCATTTTTCAGCTCAACTTCACCTTGGTGCCTTTGTGGCCAGGCTGTCCCTCTCCACCGTTATGGGAGCTGGAAGATGGCTGCTGGCTCATGTCTAGCAGAAACGAGACTGTGTATATTTGTATTATTATGAGAGAATCCACTCAATGTTTAAAAAGCATGAACAAAGGCATTATTGATGGGCAAGGTCACTGAAGTCAAAGATAGAAGTGTGTGCAGGACCTGGGCATGGTGGCTTACGCCTGTAATCCCAGCGCTTTGGGAGGCTGAGGTGGGGGGATCACTTGAGCCCAGGAGTTCAGCCTGGGCAACATAAGTAAGACCTTCTCTCTATCTTAAAAAGCATACATATATATATGCGTGTGTGTGTGTGTGTAAATAATACATATAAATTTTATATAAACAATATATATAAATTACACACACACACACACACACACACACACACACACACGAATATATGAAGTGTTTCTAGGGCACCTGGGGAGAGAAACTAGCCTGGGATAGTGAGAGACATATACAAATTTTTTCCTGCAGCAAGAGGGCTGTGTGTGGATGTGGATAGGCTGCTACATTTCCTCCCAGCTCTAATACTCTCTGATCCTCAAGAGACAGAATATGCCTCCACACCCCATGCTAACTTAATTAGCATTCTAGACAGGGATGTGTTTGGTATGTTTAATCTAAATCACTCATTCTGAAAAATGTAATGCTTTTTTTTGTTGTTGCTCCACCTTTAGGGAAATCATCTGGACATTATTGTTGAGCCACCAGAGTGTCGTGATTATTAAATCTATCCTAAGCCTTCTGCAGAAGAGTGGCCTATCTCTTTTCTACATTACCTGCAGAGTTGCTATGATGATCTGCAATAGGGAATGAACCATGCCCAGACAACAGGAAGGGTGGAGGGATGCCATGTGTGAGGAGGGGAGTGTCTAAGCCTGAAGTTCTCTATCAAATATGGTACATTATATTGTGCTGAGTATCCACCAACACCATCCTTTGTTTACTGTGCACTTTCCATGTGCTGGTGGATTTAAGGGAGGAAGACAGTACAGTTGGAAACATGAAATAGGACTGGACAAATGAGATTTAGTTAAGTTCATGTTTATAAGAGTTGATCAGAGGGCAAGATGTCCATAGTCAAGTCTTTGTAGTGACTCTTAAATGTTTTGTGGACCAGCTTATGTTCTTCAGACTCATTTGGGATATTAAGACAAAGATTCTTGGACTCCAAGACCTACTAAGTCAGAATCTTGTGGGAGTGGCTCAGCATATGAATATGCTTTATCCTCTTCCCTCCCCTTTATGTCCACTGAAGTAGGAGGACTGTTGGTTTCCAGAGGAGGCTTCATGGAAGAGGAAGGGTCTGAATCAGGTATGGAGAGGAGCAGGAAGGACTTTCCAGGTATAGGAGAGCTGGCACAAAGCCTGACAGTTGTGAAGGAAGGCCTGTTGTGTAGGCAGCGTACAATTTGGATGGATCAAATGATTGTACCAGTTTGTCAATATGGATGCTAAGACTAAAAAGAGTGACTGAGACATGATAGTGGAAAACCAATCAACAGTTCTCTATCATTTTGCCTGTTTGATGAGATACATATGACGTTGTACTTATCAGCACAACACATTGTCCTAAGCATGCGACGACTTTGATGCCATCTCTCAAGTCATCCTCTACCTGGCAAAACTCACATTTTCAGGTAATTAAAGCAATCAGTGCCATAATCTTTTTTGTTGTGGTAGTCACAAAAAGCTTAACAAGCATGCATACAAGTAAATGAACCACTTAAAGTTCTTAAAACATTGACATTTATGAGGAAAACAAAGTGAAAATAATGTTTTTCACAATTAAATTTTATCTTAGAAAATGAGTTTTCGGTTTTTCCATTAGGTATTTAGTCCTCTTCCATAAAAGCAAGAATATTCCCTGAAAGAACATGCATAAATAAATCCTCTTCTATTATGTTGTTAAATAATAAAACCTATAGAAGTGACCAGTTCTGACATATCATTAATATGTACATGTCACTGCAAAATTTACTACCATCATTGCTTTGCATTTGATGTAATGCAGATTTGTTGATGCCATAAATGTTTCTCGTAGTATTCTTATCCATGTAAAATGAAGGAAGTAAACTGCTCACTCTTCTTTTATCTCTGATATTTTCCTAATTAAAAATTAGCTGACCTCCTCAGTGTGTTCAGATCTGTTAGCCATTGAAAAATCTGTAGTGCCTGTGTGGAGCCTGCTATGTAAACTTGCCAGCTCAAGAAGCAGATCAATCATGTCTACACCTGTATGATGATCTGTAACTCTTGCTTTGAGTCTCATGTTCAAAGCTATAGTAAATTTTCTCAATCACAGGCAGCTTCATGTGGGTGATGTGGCCTCTTGATCATTCAGTGAACGCACTTTTGGCAAATTAACTTTCATCTGAATTGGCTTGGATTCCCATCTTTATCTGTACCTCAGTGTTTTAAACTTGCTATTTAAATTAGGTGAAAGTTCTTCAGCTGTTATTACAAGATAAGGTAACAAACAGAAACTTTGTGTATATGATTCAGCTATATACTATGTGAGTAAAACTAAAAAAAGTGACTTTACTATGTGAGTAAAATTCTAAAAATGGAAGTCCCTAAAATCAAATTTATAAAAGTTTGGTAATCCATAATTGTTGCAAAATGAAGAGTACAGGTAGGAGGCCATGAGTCATATGAAATTCTCACTTTGCTGGCTAAAATAATTCACCAATTTTCCTCTAACTTGAGAAAGACTAAGGTGAGTCAATGAAAGTGATTTTATTATAAAGAATACCTTTTAATTTGGCTTAATATGCAAAATTAGTGTATTGTTTTCAGTCTTCCTTAGTGTAAATGTTTTTTATATGATGATATGCTATCCCTGACAGCTGATGAACACTGCCCACAGAACCATGCAGGCTGACAGTGGGGAAGCCCTTTACAAGGTTGTCACATGATGAAACTGACATATAAGCTGTAGGCCATGCATGATAAGATGAGGGTGGGGGGAGCAGGGAGAAAAATGAGAAGATTATTTCAGTAATCCAGAGATAAATGATGTGAGCCTTACTGGCTATTGGCAGTGAAATTTGGAAGAGAAGACAGCTGGGAGACAGAAAACGGCAAAAAGTCTTTGAAGGAGGCCAATGGGAAAATGCATATGGTCTCTATAAGAGAGGAATATTTTCCTGTTGTGTTCTGTCTCCTGAGGAATGTAAAAAGAACCAATTGGGGCAGTAATATGCTCTGTGTGGCAGCAAATATTCAGGTTACCCTGGGGAGAGACATGAAAAACCTCTGTTTGAAAGGACTATAAGTCATTTCCATCTCCCTGGGCTGACTGAAAGCCCCAGCTGTGTAATTTCTTAGCCAATTATGGGAATGTGTATAGCAAATGCCGTGCATTTAATGCAAGGCCACAAATCTGGGGCAACTTTCAGCTTTGAAGATTTTCTTATTTCATCTGCAATTTCCTTTATATGATTCTCACTTATAGGAACATGACAGTGTTGTCAAGTCAGACTATAATGCATCTTCTCTTATGCTTCTACTCCTATCCTGCTTCCTGAGAGGCAAATGCTCTGCAGCTTCCTGGGTTCCCATCAGAGTGCTGCAGTCAGGGGCTTGAGCTGGGGCTGGGTAAGGAAGGTAGCTGTCTCATACAGGCCCCTTAGTTGGCCACTTGTTCCACCAGGGAAGGCTCCTGGCCTGAGATTTGAAGTCCTTTTATGTAAAGAGAAGCTGACTGTGCAGAACTGAGCACACCATAGAAAGCCACTGAAATTTGCTAAAAGTGGTCTCCTAAGGCCTTTACCATATTTTTGTTTTGGTTTTTCCCAGTGTCTTCTTGGGCCTCTTACTTTGAACTGTGAAGACAGTGGCTATTCCTCTCCTGCCATGCTATGTTCACAAACTTTGTTTTAGCTCTAATTTATCCAGCCTGTCTGACGTTTTCACTTTCTATGGGCCTGGCTTCTAGTGACCCAGCCCAGCTATCATGAAATAGTTTGTTTCTGTATCAACAGGGAGGAAGGAGATTCTTCTTCATTTTCTTCTCTTATTCTCCCTTTTCAAAATATAACAGTGGCAAAAGGCATTGAAGTAACTTTCTGGAATTACATTAAAGGAGAATAATTAAAAAGGAAGGATCTGCCTTCATACCTAGGTAACAGTGGGGACAAGGGTGTTACTGTTTAGGACAGCTGTCCTGGGTGAGTATCTCTGAAGGAAACTGTAGTAGGCTGAAAAATGGTCTCCCAAAGATATGTCCACATTTAATTCCTGGTACTAGTAAATATTATCTTACTTGAAGAAAAAAAATATCTTTGAAGAAGGGATTAAGTTAAGGATCTTTAGGTGAGATCATTTTGAGATATTTGGGTGGCCCCAAATCCAATCATAAGTGTCCTCATAAGAGAGAGGCAGAGGGAGACTTCAACATACATAAGAGGAGGAGGCAGTGTTGCCACAGAGGCAGAGTGTAGAGTGATGCAATCACAAGCCAAGGAATGCTGGCAACCACCAGAAGCTGATAGAGGCCAGGAACAGATGCTGCCATAGAGCCTCCAGGAGTGTGGTCTTGCCAACGTGGATTACAGCTCAGTAAAACTGACTTTGAAATTCTGGCCTCTAGAACTGTGAGAGAATAAATTTTTAAGCTACCAATTTTGGTAATTTTTATAGCAGCTACAGGAAACTAATGCAGTAATGAGCTGTTGTATCTGCACTTGGCTGTAGTTCAGGGTCCTACTCTCTAACTATGGGAAGCAGCACATATAAAATTTTGGGAATGTGGAAGTTATAGAAAGCGTCCTTCCCATCCCCTGTTCTTCATAGAATCTGAATGGTAGATATGGGAACAACAACTTTAAATCATCTAGTGTCTACCACCTTTTTTTTTTTTTTTTTTTTAAATCCTTCCCTCTAGTGATTGATTACTTACTCTGAACCAAGAACTCTGACTGGCATTGACTCATGGATTTTCCCTGTTACAAAATGGCTTCTTCCAGTTAAGTCCAACCTTTTCCACTGAATCATGACCTTGAATTTATACCATGTGGTTGAGCCTCTTTGATAAGAAAATATGAAAAAAAAATCATTCTATTATAAAGACACATGCACATACATGTTCATCACGGCACTGTTTACAATAGCAAAGACCTGGAACCAACCCAAATGCCCATCAATGATAGACTGGACAAAGAAAATGTGGCACATATACACCATGGAATACTATGCAGCCATAAAAAATGATGAGTTTGTGTCCTTTGTAGGTACATGGATGAAACTGGAAACCATAATTCTCAGCAGACTGACACAAGAACAGAAAATCAAACACCGCATGTTCTCACTCATAGGCGGTGTTGAACAATGAGAACACCTGGGCACAAAGAGGGAAGTGTCACACACTGGGGTTTCTTGGGGGAGGCTATGGGAGAGATAGTGGAATGGAGGGTGAGGGAGCGGTAACATGGGGAGCAATTTCAGGTATGGGTGATTGGGGGATGGTGGTAACAAACCACCTTGCCATGAATATACCTATACAACAGTCTTGCATGATCTGTACATGTACCCCAGAATCTAAAGTACAATAAAAAAATAAAGTAGAAAGGCTAATAAAAAAAAAAAAAAAAAAAGGCTGATAAGGATAGCTGAGTTGGTAAGAAGACTGTTGTGCCTTTCCTTTATTTTTCCCGTCAATCATAAGTGGCCAACTTTCCATGGCTCTGGAATTGGGTTAAATCAATAAAAAAGCATTGACTGACCCAATCAATCAAGGGTTGAACTGGAAACCACATCTTACCAATGGAAGAGCAGGAAGACACCCGGCTTTGGGTAAATGGGAAAATCCCAGATCAAAGCAGAGTCATCCTGGGGCAGTGGCTAGTGCTTGATTTTCTCTGGGTCTCAAGTTTTTCAGTCTGCACAGTGAAGGATTTGGATTACAGGATGTTTCTTTTACAGCACTAGAGAATTAACAATGTTAGTTTTCAAATGGTTGTGATAGATCACCTTGTATATTCCAGCCACTTTACAGATCAGGAGAGTGAGGTCCAGATTGTAGGAATGACTTGTCCAAAGCCACAAAGCAAAGCATTGGTGGAGCTTGATTAGAATCTAAAATCTGGGGCTGCTGATGCAGGCTTTCTCGATTATACTAATGAATTTTTAATGGAAGATATTGATTCATGGATGGATGTCAAGGTTTCTATAAACTCCCTGAATTTGTATGCCAACATTTAAAAAATGTCTATACATTTTTATAAGCAAAAGAAAATCTTTAATGTGATCTCCAAAAACAGCTGAGAACTTCTCAAAAAAAAACCTATTCATTAATTAATTGTGCCTCAGCTGCCTGTTACCAAGCATTTTGGATGAAGCAGTAGACAGCGTGGGCAGAGAGGTCTCTGCTCTAAAGGAGCTTATATTTTACAGGAGGGAGTGGAAGAAAATTAACAAAGATAAAACTTATTGTATGTCAAGTGGTGATGGGGTATGGAGAAAAATAATTCAGGGACAGGGACAGGAAGGGTAGGGGATCACTTCTGCTTTACTTAAATTGAAATTAAATTTTCTTGAAAGTGCTAATATTCCTTGTCCTATTGTTCAGGAGCATACCATAGTGAAGGAACACAGCAGAATGTGCTATGGCCATTTTATAAAGGGCAAACTAGAGGCAGAGGCAAGGTTCCTGGTCCTGCCCCCTTCATCATTTCAGGGGTGTCTGACAGAAAAGTGAGCAACTTGTTTTCCTAAGCCACCTGAACCTGAATGCTGGGCTACCATCACTCATAGTGTGCCACATGCTGTCCACTGCCAGAGGTAGTAATGGTTTCTGTGTCAGTATTATTTATGACTTATTGCATCGGTGCATGCCAGGGAGGAGGCGAAGACCAGGCAGATAGTGAGGCAGCAGCAGTTCACAGAGGTTATGTATTTGGGGATGAATAAAAGATAACTGTTTGGTGGTCTGTGCTACTGATTTTTCAAAGCATTTTGAGTTTGATTTGATCGGCACATCGTTAATCCCACTTTAAAGATTTATCATACAGCACACAGAGGGGATTGTGTCACAAGTTAGAAGTAGGGTGGAAAAATATAATCCAGATATTTTGTCTCTTTGTAAGGCCCCTTGTAGCTCCATCCACATCCTTAAAATCATCCTTTCTCTTTTCTTTACCTTATGTTCCACATTCAATCTAGCCGCAAATCCCTCTCCTTGGAAATATATTTTAAAACTGATGTCTTCTCACCATCTCACCGTGACTTCCCTAGACCGGTCCACCAATCTATCTGACATGCACTATTGCATAAACTGCCAACTAACCAGCCTTCCTACTTTTATTGTCTCGTCTGCTCCCACTCCCAGTCCATCCTCCCTTCAGCAGCCCAGCAGCCGAGAGTGATTTTTTTTTTTTAATGTAAGTCAAATCAAGTTATTCTCTGCATAAAATCCTCTAATAGCTTTCCATCTCTCAGAATAAAACACCAGAGTGTTTCCTGAGGCCCACAGGGCCCCATCTTATCTGAACTCTTGCTACCATTTTCACCGAATTTCCCACTCTTAATCCCTTTTGCTTCCTCTGCTTCAGCCACATTGACTTCTTTGCAGTTTCTTGAATTTGACAAATACCTTGCCATTTCTGAGCCTTTGCACGTGCTCTTCCCTCTGCCTGGAAGTTCTTCCCTCAGATATTTCGGTGACAGTCTCCTGTACTCCATTTGAAGCTCTGCTCACAGGTCTCCTGTCATTCAGAATATGCCTGAATGAATCAGTCAGTATAAACCAGCAGCTCTGGTCACACTCGAATCCCTCATACTGTTTTATTTTTCTTCGTGGCATTTATCATTACTGGATGTTATATAGTAGTTGGTTACCTGGTTTTAATCTCTTCTGCCAGAATGTAACCATGAGGGAAATGACTGCCTTATTCGTTCTTCAAGCCCCAGTGTGTCAGGTGTATAGTAGGCACATTAATTTGTTGAACAAAACATGCAAGAATGAAAGCATCCCTCTAACTAAAACATTTATTGAGGATGTTCAATGGAGATGATAATGGTATCAGAGGCTACAATAGTCTGCTTGGGCTGCCTTAAGCCATCGTAAGCTAGGTGGCTTAAACAACAGAAATAAATTTTCTCACAGTTCTTGAGACTGGAAATCTGAGATCCAGGTGCCAAAAGGATTGGTTTCTAAGTGAGGCCTCTCTCCTTGGCTTGAGCCCAAATCCAGTTCTAAAGCCTGTCTTTTATCCATTTATATTTTATAGTGTTCCACTGTATTTGAAAGATGTGATGGGAATAGGTGATATAATTTTTGATATATTTTTAAAGCTTTTTCATTATATTCTTCCATTTTTCTTGCCCCAGTTGATCATTTTGTGTCTTGTGAAAAAGCTTAAAAATTTTGATATAATTTTTAAGCTTTTCATTATATTCTTTCATTTTTCTTGCCCTGGTTGACCATTTTGTGTTCTCCTGAAAGGTAGTAGGGGTTTGTTTTCATTCAGTGTCTATTCATGGAGAAACTATTGCTTCAAGAAAGTATATGGGGTGCTTGTGAGATACAGAGAAAAAATCTGTATCCCGACTCTATTAGTCAGGATAACTAGGCTGTGTTGAAGTAACAATAAATAAGTATCATTGCTTTTTTTTTTTTTGAGACGGAGTTTCACTCTTGTTACCCAGGCTGGAGTGCAAT
Organism: Cebus imitator; assembly: GCF_001604975.1. Taxonomy (NCBI): domain Eukaryota; kingdom Metazoa; phylum Chordata; class Mammalia; order Primates; family Cebidae; genus Cebus; species Cebus imitator. The sequence goes on along the minus strand of NW_016107441.1, from coordinate 2,908,885 downwards.
GGCGCGATCTCGGCTCACCGCAACCTCCGCCTCCCGGGTTCAGGCAATTCTTCTGCCCCAGCCTCCTGAGTCGCTGGGATTACAGGCATGCGCCACCATGCCCAGCTAATTTTTTGTATTTTTAGTAGAGACGGGGTTTCACCATGTTGACCAGGATGGTCTCGATCTCTTGACCTCGTGATCCACCCGCCTCGGCCTCCCACAGTGCTGGGATTACAGGCTTGAGCCACCGCGCCCGGCCTATCATTGCTTTAACATATGATTTATCACGCATGCTACTTGTTCAGCACAAGTCAATGGGAAGCTCTTCTCCACACAGCCACTTAGGGCCCCAGACCAGTGGAAGCTCTGCCGTTGCATACTTGTGCCATCTGGGACATATGGTGTCTGTGGCCACTGTGGCAGAACATGGGAGAGCTCAATTTATTACCTGCTAAATAAATGTATCTGCCATCAAGTTGTAAAGCTTTTCTGTAGACTCAGAATGTTCCCTGGTGTACTCTATCATTCAATTCCCACCTTCTGCCCCTTTCTCCCTCCAAAAGAGACAACCACTTTCTAATTTCTATCACCATCATTTTGGTTTACCTATTCTAGAATACCCTATGAATAAAACCACACAGTATACACTCTTGTGACTGGATTGTTTTGCTCACATAATGGTTGTAAGATCCATCCTTGTACGTGTATCAGTAGCTTATTTCTTTAAATTGCTTGTATACTTATGTATAGTATTAATTAATATCAGGCAGATTGACCATGTACGTATATCTAGAATTGCCTGCAGTATGTTAATACTTGAGGAAAGCTAGAGAATGTAATAATTGGGGATAAATGATATTTTACAACTATGTGTATGTAAGTGATTTTGGGGCAAGATATATAAGCCCATCAACCTTGTTTACTAATAACAAGTAGATTTATGGATTCACCTGGTTTGGGTGAAGCCAGGGCAATGTTGACATTAGAGGTTGGACATGTAGTTGTAATGTGCCTACCGAAGCATCCTACTTGCTATAAGAGACCCCTGCCTCAAGTAGACCTTTGTTTCCTTGTTTCAAGGATCTTTGTGTGCATACCAGTGGTGATTTGAGAGCTGGAGACAATGCATGTCCAGGGCAACCCAACACCATTTTGGAGGAATAAAGAAGTCTGTATTTAGGACCTCTTGTTGTTGCTGTATTATATCCTTTGCCCATATCTAAGTTATTTCCTGAGTGTAAACTATTTGAGTTTTTTGCATCCTATTAGCAATCAGATCATTTAAAGTAATTAACATGTTATTAACAGAGCTGAGTAGCATTCCATTGTATAAATATGCTATAATTTGTTTATCCATTCACCTTTTAATCAACATTCTAGTTTTTGGCTATTACAGATAATAGTGGTATGAAAATCCTTGTACAAATCATTTTAATGGACTTACATTTTTATTTATCTTCAGAAAATATGAGTTTATATTAGCTATTTATTGTTGAAGAATAAACTACCACAAGTGTAGTGGCTTACAGCAATACACATTTATCATCACACAGTTTCTGTGGATTAGAAATCTGAGTTCTACTTAACTGGATCCTGGGCTTCAGAATCTCTAACAAAGCTGCAATTAAGGTGTCACCTGGGGCTGGGGTCTCATCTGAAAGATGGATCAGGGAAAGATCTCCTTCCAAGCTCACATAGTTGTTGGTAGAATTCAGTTCCTTTCAGACAATTGAACTGAAGGCCTCAGTTCCTAGTTGGCAATTGGCTGGATGCTAGTCTCAGTTTCTTGCCTTATTGGCCTCTCCAAGATGTCAGCTTGATTTATCAAAGCATGCAAGCTGAGAAGGCAATAGAGAGAGACTGTTAGCAAGATGGGAGTGACCATCTTCTGTAGTCTAACTATGGAAGCAATATCCTCTCAATATTGCTGTATTCTATTGTTAGAAGCATGTTATTCAAGGCAAGGGGATTGTGCAAGACTGTGAATAGCAGAAAATTAGAATTATTGAGGGTGATCTTAAAAAACTGCCAACTATAGAAATGAATTTCTGGGCCACAGAGTAGGTGTATGCTAAGTAACTGTATACAAAACTTCTAAGCTGTTTCCTAAAATAATTGTACCATTTAACAGTTCCACCAGCAGTATATCAGTATATCAGTTGCATCACTCTTTTCAACAGTTGATATTATCGAAATTCTTTTTTTGAGTCTATCTAGTAGGTATGGCATGGTATCCCATCAGGTATGTAATTCACATTTCTCTGATGGCAAATGATGTTGAGTATCTTTTAATTTTTTTATTGGCTTTTTGTGTATCTTCTTTTGTGAAATGTGTTCAAGTAATTAGCCAATTTTGGAGCTAGCTTTTCTATATGTTATTGATTTTTAAGAGTTCTTTCTAGGAGACTTTTGATTCCAACATGTCAATGTAGAAACAATTTGGTTTCAATCCTTCATCCCAGCCCCATTAGAAAATTATATATATATATATATATATGTACAGTGCTGGGATTATTACCAACAATAACTCAGGATTTGAATATGAGAATGAGACAGTTTTTAGGGCCACAGAAAAGTAAAAAACAAACAAAAAAACTCCAAGCAGATAATAAGAGAACTGGACTTCCATATCTACAGTGCCTCTCCCCTCAATCTGCTTGGCAGTGCCTGGAAAACTTCCCTTTGACTCATAGTTTCTGCACTTGAAAAAGTGAGATTGAGGTGGATAACCAACTTTCCTATCATCTTAGGTTCCCCTGGCAGAAGACATTTTCCTGCCTTTACCCACAGGAAGCAATGGCAGTGCATGAAGCAAGAAATATCCCTGAAGATAGCCACAGAAGAAGGGAAAAGGTAGAACTACTATTCCCAATGCTGGAAACTCTGCTCTGTAACTCAACCAAGGGAGACACCAAGCCAGAGTGGCTGTTCATTAGCACCATGACATAGGATGTTTATTCCACAGGTCCCCTAGGTACAAACATTACTTAGCCTTCCTATACTACAGAGATATCCCTTTTGGGACCTCCCCCATTCTGTATGGGCAGCATGATGATTGTTCACTACAATTGAGGAAAATCTAGGCTTAAGAAACCATATGGTATGAAAAAGGAGGCAGTGACCTTGTGGGAAAAAAAGAAAGACAACAGGTAAATTACAAAGAATCTGTAATCAAACATATCGAATAAAAAATATCCACAAAAGAAGGCTGGAATAAATAGTAATCCTTCAGTGCAAAGACAGACATGTATCTACAAGAAAGCAGGGCAAACAGGGAACCATGCCCTTCTCAAATGGACAAAACAAGAAACCAATGAGATGGTAATCTTCTAATGAGATAGTAATATGTGAATTCTCTGACCAATAACTCAAAATAGCAGTTTTAAGGAAACTCAGTGATCTCTAAAATAATACAGAAAAAAATCAGAAACTTATCAGAGAAATTTAATAAAGAGATTACAACAGTAAAAAAAAAAGCACAGAAATCACAGAACTGAGAAATACATTTGCTGAACTAAAATATTCATTAGCGGCTTATAAAAAAAAGATCAAACAGAAAAGAATCAGTAAGCTCAAAGACAAGCTATTTGACACTACACAGTAAGAACAGAATAAACGAAAAAAGAAAAAAAGGAATGAAGATTGCCAATAAAATATAGAAATTACCTCAAAAGATTATGTCTGAGAATTATTGGTATTCAAGAGGGAGCTAAGTAAAAGCAAGGAGTACAAAACTTAATCAAAGAAATAGCAGAAAACTATAAAACTTGAGAAAGAGATAAATATTCAGGTACAGGAAAGTCAGAGAACACCAAACAAGTTTGACCCAAATAAGACTATCCCAAGGCAAATACTAGTCAAATTCTCAAAGGTGAGGAACAAAGAGATGATCTCTAAAAGCAGCAAGAGAAAAGCAAATACACATAAAGGAACTCCACTTTGTCTGGCAGCAGACTTCTCAATGGAAACCATACAGGCCAGAAGGGAATGCGGTGACATCTTTAAAGTGCTGAAGAAAAATACTGTCATCTAAGGATATTGTATCCAGCAAAGCTATTCTTCAAATATGAAGGAGATAAAGTTGTTCCCAGAAAAACAAAAGATGAAAGAATTTAAGACCACCAGACCTATTTTACAAGAAATGCCAAAGGGGGTTAGTAAATCACAAAGAAAAAAATCACAAACATGCAAAAAGAAAACATTTGAAGGAATAAAACCCACTGGTGAAATTAACTACACAAACAAACCCAGAATATTCTTCTTTTTTTTTAAAAAATATAGATTTTATTGCCCTTCAGGTTCTGGGGTACATGTGCAGAACATGCAGGATTGTTGCATAGGTAATACATGGCAATGTGGTTTGCTTCCTTCATCCCTCTGTCACCTATATCTGGCATTTCTCCCCATGTTATCCCTCCCTAACCTCCGTACCCCCCACTGTCCCTCCCCTATTTCCCCCCACCAGACCCCAGTGTGTGATGCTCCCCTCCCTGTGTCCATGTGTTCTCATTGTTCAACACCTGCCTGTGAGTGAGAACATGCAGTGTTTGATTTTCTGTTCTTGTTTCAGTTTGCTGAGAATAATGGTTTCCAGATTCATCCATGTCCCTACAAAGGACACGAACTCAACATTTTTTATGGCTGCATAGTATTCCATGGTGTGTATGTGTCACCTTTTCCTTGTTCAGTCTATCATCGATGGGTATTTGGGTTGGTTCCAGGTCTTTGCTATTGTAAACCATGCCAAAATGAACATATGTGTGCATATGTCTTTATAATAGAACAATTTATAATCATTTGGATATACACCCATTAATGGGATTGCTGGGTCAAATGAAATTTCTATTTCTAGGTCCTTGAGGAATTATCACACTGTCTTCCACAATGGTTGAACTAATTTACACTCCCACCAACAGTGTAAAAGTGTTCCTATTTCTCCACATGCTCTCCAACATCTGTTGTCTCCAATTTTTTAATGATCGCCATTCTAGCTGGTGTGAGATGGCATCTCAATGTGGTTTTGATTTGCATTTCTCTAATGATCAGTGATGATGAGCATTTTATCATGTTTGTTGGCCTCATATATGTCTTCTTTTGAAAAGTGTCTGTTCATATCCTTTGCCCACTTTTGAATGGGTTTGTTTGTTTGTTTTTTTCTTGTAAATCAGTTGTAGTTCTTTGTAGATTCTGGATATTAGCCCTTTGTCAGATTGCAAATTTTTTTCCCATTCTGTTGGTTGCTAGTTCACTCTAATGATTGTTTCTTTTGCTGTGCAGAAGTTCTGGAGTTTAATTAGATCCCGTTTGTCTATTTTGGCTTTTGTCGCCGATGCTTTTGGTGCATTAGTCATGAAGTCCTTGCCTATACCTATGTCCTGAATGGTTTTGCCTAGGTTTTCTTCTAGAGTTTTTATGGTGTTAGTTCTTATGTTTAAGTCTTTAATCCATCTGGAGTTAATTTTAGTGTAAGGTCTCAGAAAGGGGTCCAGTTTCTGCTTTCTGCACATGGCTAGCCAGTTTTCTCAACACCATTTATTAAATAGGGAATCCTTTCCCCATTGCTTGTTTTTGTGAGTCTTGTCAAAGATCAGATGCTTGAAGATGTGTGGCATTGCCTCTGAGGTCTCTATTCTGTTCCATTGGTCTATATCTCTGTTTTGGTACCAGTACCATGCTGTTTTGATTACAGTAGCCTTGTAGTATAGTTTGAAGTCAGGTAGCGTGATGCCTCTAGCTTTGTTCTTTTTGCTTAAAATTGTCGTGGCTATGCAGGTTCTCTTTTGGTTTCGTATGAAGTTTAAGGTGGTTTTTCCATTTCTGTGAAGAGGGTCGTAAGTAGCTTGATGGGGATAGTATTGAATCTATAAATTACTTTGGGCAGTGTGGACATTTTCACAATATTGATTCTTCCTAACCATAAGCATGGAGTGTTTCTCCATCTATTTGTGTCCTCTCTTATGTCATTGAGCAGTGGTTTGTAGTTTTCCTTGAAGAGACAATTTAAATCCTTTGTTAGTTGTATTCCTATGTATTTTATTCTCTTTGTAGCAATTGTGAATGGGTGTTCGCTCTAGATTTGGCTCTCTGTTCGTCTGTTATTGATGTATAGGAATGCTTGTGATTTCTGCACGTTGATTTTGTATCCTGAGACTTTACTGAATTTGCTTATCAGTTTGAGGAGATTTTGGGCTGAGATGATGGGGTCTTCTAAATATATGATCATGTCATCTGCAAATAGAGACAATTTGACTTCCTCCTTTCCTAATTGAATATGCTTTATTTATTTTTCTCTCCTGATTACTCTGGATAAAACTTCCAATACTGTATTGAATAGGAGTGGTGAGAGAGGGCATTCTTGTCTAGTGCCAGATTTCAAAGGGAATGCTTCCAGTTTTTGCACATTCAGTATGATATTACCTATTGGTTTGTCATAAATAGCTTTTATTATTTTGAGAGACGTTCCATTGATACCTAGCTTATTGAGAGTTTTTAGCATAAAGCGCTGTTGAATTTTGTCATAGGCTTTCTCTGCATCTATTGAGATTATCATGGGTTTTTGTTTTTGGTTCTGTTTATGTGTTGAATAACGTTTATAGATTTGTGTATGTAGAATCAGCCTTGCATCCCCAGGATGAAGGCTACTTGATTGTTTTGGGTAAGCTTTTCGATGTGCTGTTCTAATTGATTTGCCAGTGTTTTATTGAAGATTTTTTTATCTATGTTCAACATGAGTATTGGCCTGAAGCTTTCTTTTCTTGTTGAATCTCTGCCGGGTTTTGGTATCAGGATGATGTTGATCTCATAAAATGATATGGGAAGGAGTCCCTCTTTTGGATTGTTTGGAATAGTTTCAGAAGGAATGATACCATCTCCACTTTGTATGTCTGGTAGAATTTGGCTGTGAACCCATCTGGACCTGGCCTTTTTTTGGTTGGTAGGCTATTAATTGCTGCCTCAACTTTAGCCCTTGTTATTGGTCTATTCAGCGTTTTGACTTCTTCCTGGTTTAGGCTTGGGAGGGTGCAAATGTCTAGGAATTTATCCATTTCTTCCAGATTCACTGGTTTATGTGCACAGAGTTGTTTGTAGTAACCTCTGATGGTAGTTTGTATTTCTGTGTAATCAGTGGTGATATTCCCTTTATGGTTTTTTATTGCATCGATTTGATTTGTCTCTCTTTTTTATTAATCTGCTTGCAATCTGTCTATTTTGTTGATCTTTTCAAAAAACCAGCTTCCGGCTTTATTGGTTTCTTGAAGGGCATTTTTGTGTTTCTGTCTCCTTCACTTCTCTTCTGATCTCAGTTATTTCTTATCTTCTGTTAGCTTTTAGATTTTTTTGATCTTGCTCCTCTAGTTCTTTCAATTTTGATGATAGTGTGTCAATTTTAGATCTTTCCATGCTTCTCATGTGGGCATTTATTGCTATAAATTTTCCTCTAAACGCTGCTTTAAATGTGTTCCAGAGATTCTGATACATTGTGTCTTTGTTCTTGTTGGTTTCAAAGAACATCTTTATTTCTGCCTCCAATTCATTGTTTATCCAATCAGCATTTAGGAGCCAGTTGTTCAGTTTCCATGAAGTTGTGCGGTTCTGAGTTAATTTCTTTTTAATTTATTTTATTGCATTTTAGGTTTTGGGGTACATGTGAAGAACATGCAAGACTGTTGCATAGGCACACACGTGGCAGTGTGATCTGCTGTCTTCCTCCCCATCACCCACATCTAGCACTTCTCCCCACGCTACCTCTCCCCAACTCCTTTCCCCCCACTGTCGCTTCCCTATTTCCCCCCTACAGACCCCAGTGTGTAGTGCTCCCCTCCCTGTGTCCATGTGTTCTCATTGTTCAACACCTGCCTATGAGTGAGAACATGCAGTGTTTGATTTTCTGCTCTCATGTCAGTTTGCTGAGAATGATGGTTTCCAGGTTCATCCATATCCCTACAAAGGACACGAACTCATCGTTTTTGATGGCTGCATAATATTCCATGGTGCATATGTGCCACA
>NW_016107441.1:2897311-2898426 GCF_001604975.1 Cebus imitator | reverse complement strand
GTCTCTGCCGGGTTTTGGTATCAGAATGATGTTGTTCTCATAAAATGATTTGGGAAGGATTCCCTCTTTTTAGATTATTTGGAATAGTTTCAGAAGGAATGGTACCAGCTCCTCTTTGTATGTCTGGTAGATTTCGGCTGTGAACCCGTCTGGACCTGGCCTTTTTTTTGGTGGTAGGCTCTCAATTGCTGCCTCAACTTCAGGCCTTGTTATGGGTCTGTTCAGGGTTTTGGCTTCTTCCTGGTTTAGGCTTGGGAGGAGGCACGTGTCCAGGAATTTATCCATTTCTTCCAGGTTTATTAGTTTATGTGCACAGAGTTGTTTGCAATAATCTCTGATGATGGTTTGAATTTATGTGGAATCTGTGGTGATATCCCCTTTATCATTTTTTATTGCATCAATTTGGTTATTCTCTCTTTTCTTTTTTATTAATCTTGCTAGTGGTCTGTCTATTTTGTTGATCTTTTCAAAAAACCAGCTCCTGGATTTATTGATTTTTTGAAGGGTTTTTTTGTGTCTCTATCTCCTTCAGTTCTGCTCTGATCTTAGCTATTTCTTGTCTTCTGCTAGGTTTTGAGTTTTTTTTATCTTGCTCCTCTAGCTCTTTAAGTTTTGATGCTAAGGTTTCAATTTTAGATCTCTCGTTGCTTCTCATGTGGGCACTTATTGCTATATATTTTCCTCTAGAGACTGCTTTAAATGTGTCCCAGAGATTCTGGTATGTTTTGTCTTTGTTCTTGTTGATTTTGAAGAACATCTCTATTTCTGCCTTCATTTCATTGTTTATCTAGTCAACATTCAAGAGCAAGTTGTTCAGTTTTCATAAAGCTGTGCGGTTCTGAGTTAGTTTCTGAATTTTGAGTTCTAACTCGATTGCACTGTGGTCTGAGAGATGGTTTGTTATGATTTCCATTCTTTTGCATTTGCTGAGGAGTGATTTACTCCCAATTATTTGGTCAATTTTAGAGTAGGTGTGATGTGGTGCTGAGAAGAATGTATATTCTGTGGATTTGGGGTGGAGAGTTCTGTAAATGTCTATTAGGTTTGCTTGGTCAGGGTCTGAGTTCCAGTCCTGGATATCCTTGTTAATTTTCTGTCTGGTTGATCTGTCTAAT
>NW_016107441.1:2873073-2897017 GCF_001604975.1 Cebus imitator | reverse complement strand
TCTTTCAGGAGCTCTTGTAAAGCAGGCCTGGTGGTGATGAAATCTCTGAGTACTTGCTTATTTGCAAAGGATTTTATTTTTCCTTCACTTATGAAGCAATAAAAATGCAGTGTCCACTCACCCTCTACGCTTTCACTGGGAGCTGCAACTCCTAGCTGTTCCTAAATGGCCATCTTTGATCTCCAAGCAGACACAGAAATTATCATCCCTGAGTTAGTTTCTTAATCCTGAGTTCTAATTTGATTGCACTGTGGTCTGAGAGACTGTTTCTTATGATTTCCATTCTTTTGCATTTACTGAGGAGTGATTTACTTCCAATTATGTGGTCAGGTTTAGAGTAGGTGCGATGTGGTGGTGAGAAGAATGTATATTCTGCAGATCTGGGGAGAAGAATTCTGTATATGTCTATTAGGTTTGCTTGTTCCTGATCTGAGTTCAAATCCTGGATATCTTTGTTAATTTTCTGTCTCAGTGATCTGTCTAATATTGACAGTGTTGTGTTAAAGTCTCCCACTATTATTGTGTGAGAGTCTAAGTCTCTTTGTAGGTTATAAAGAACTTGCTTTATGTATCTGGGTGCTCCTGTATTGGGTGCTTATATATTTAGGATCATTAACTCTTCTTGTTATATTGATCCTTGTACCATTATGTAATGCCCTTCTTTGTCTCTTTTGATATTTGGTGGTTTACAATCTATTTTATCAGAGACTAGGACTGCAACTCCTGCTTTTTTTTGCTCTCCATTTGGGTGATAAATATTCCTTCATATCTTTATTTTGAGCTTTTGTGTGTCTTTGCATGTGAGATGGGTTTCCTAGATACAGGACACTGATGGTTTTTGACTTTTTTATTCAATTTACCAGGCATTTAGCCCATTTACATTTAAGTTTAATATTTTTATGTGTGAATTTTATCCTGCCATTTTGATGCTAGCTGGTCGTTTTGCCAATTAGTTAACACAGTTAGTTCATTGTGTCAATGCTCTTTACCATTTGCTACGTGTTTAAAGTGGCTGTAACTGGTTATTCCTGTCCATGTTTAGTGCTTCTTTCAGGAGCTTTTGTAAGGCAGGCCTGGTGGTGACGAAATCTCTGAGCAATTTCTTGTTCATAAAGGATTTTATTTCTCCTTCACTTATGAAGTTAGTTTGGCTGGATATGAAATTCTACGTTAAAAGTTCTTTTCTTTAAAGATATTGAATTTTGGCCCCCACTCTCTTCTGGCTTGTAGGGTTTCTGCCAGGAGATCTGCTATGAGTTTGATGGACTTCCCTTTGTGGGTAACCCGACCTTTCTCTCTGTCTGCCGTTAACTTTTTTCCTTCATTTCAACCCTGCTGAATCTGATGATTATGTGCCTTGGAGTGGCTCTTCTTGAGGAATATCTTCGTGGTGTTCTCTGTATTTTCTGGACTTGAATATTGGCCTGCCTTGTTAGGTTGTTGAAGTTCTCCTGTTCTCCTGGATAATATCCTGAAGAGTGTTTTCCAGTTTGGATTCATTTTCTCCATCACATTTAGGCACACCTATCAAATGTAGATTAGGTCTTTTCCCATAATCCCATATTTCTTGGAGGGTTCGTTCATTTCTTTTCCCTCTTTTTTTCCTCTAATATTGCCTTCTTGTTTGATTTCACTGAGTTGATTTTCAATCTCTGTTATCCTTTCTTCTGCTTGGTCAATTCAGCTATTGAAATTTGTGTATGCTTTGCAGAGTTCTCATGTTGTGTTTTTCAGCTGTGTCAAATCATTTATATTCTTCTCTAAGTTATTTATTCTTGTTAGCATTTCATCAAACCTTTTTTCAAGATTCTTAGTTTCTTTGCATTGGATTAGAACATATTCTTTTAGTTCAGGGAAGTTTGTTGTTACCCACTTTCTGAAGCCTGTTTCTGTCAATTCATCACATTCATTCTCTATTTAGCTTTATTCCCTTGCTGGTAAGGAGTTGTAATCCCTTGGAGGAGGAAAGGCATTCTGGTTTTGGATGTTTTCATCCTTTCTGCACTGGTTTCCTCCCATCTTTGTGGATTTATCTACCTGTGGTCTTTGTAGTTGGTGACTTTTGGATGGAGTCTCTGAGTGGGCATCCTTTTTGTTGATGATGAAGTTGTTTCTTTCCGTTTTTTTTTTTTAGTTTTCCTTCTAACAGTCAGGCCTCTCTGCTGTAGGACTGCTGGAGGTCCATTCTAGACCCTGCTTGCCTGGATCACCTTTGGTGGCTGTAGAACAGTAAGGGTTGCTGCCAGTTTCTTCTGTTATCTTCGTCACAGAATGATACCCACCCAGCCTGAGCTCTCCTTTATGAGATGTCTCTTTGGATATACAGGGTCGGGGAGCTGCTTGAGGAGACAGTTTGTCCCTTATAGGAGCTCAAGCACTGAGCTGTGAGCTCCATTGTTCTGTTCAGAGCTGCCTGGCAGGTACATTTATGTGTGCTTCAGTGGAACTCCATAACTGCCTTTTTTCCCAGGTTCTCTCTCCTGGGAAGGTTAGTCTTTATTTTTAAGTTCTTCATGTGCTGCTCCCTTTTTTTTTTCAGAGATGCCTTGCCCAGCAAGGAGCTTGCCAAGTGATAGTCTGCCAGCACAGGTTTTGCTGAGCTGCTGTGAGCTCTGCCCAGCTGCTTTGTGAAGTTCCTTTTGGTTTTGTTTATAGAGGTATAGTTAGAACTGCTTCGATAATGATGATCTTCCTCAGTTATGGTGGACTCCCTCTGTAATGGTGGACTGCTTTGGTAGTTGCAGACTGCCTCGGTAATGGTGGACTGCCTTGGTAGCAATGAATGACTCCTTCCTCCCACAAAGCTGGATCATCTCGGGTCCAGCTGTGCTTACTGCAAAGCTCTCAATCCAGAGCATGTCAGACTGTTGGTCTGTGTGCAGGTGGGACCTGCTGAACCAGATCACCTGGCTTCCTGTTTCAGTCCCCTTTTTTTCAGTTAAATGGGCAGCCCTGTCTCCCAGGCATTCCAGGCACCGGTTGATACGGCTGCCCAGATTTGTGTGATTTTTTTTGTGTGCGGAAACCTGTTGCACTGGCTGAAACAGCCGTGCTGGAAACTCGTGGTGCTTTTATTCCAGGAATTTCCTGGTCTGTCAGCAGTAATAACTCATTTCAAAATGCAGTGATCACTCACCCTCTCTGTTGTTCTTGCTTGGAAGTGCACTCCAGAGCTACTTCTATTCAACCATCTTGGATCCAACTCCAGAATATTCTAATACTGTAATAATTGTGTGCAATCCAATTATAATTCTAGTATGAAACCCAAAAGACAAATCTACCAAAACCAGTAGTAGCTCTAGCAAACTATTAAGAGATAGATAATATAAAATATAGAAACTGAGACAAGGTAAAGAATTGTGGGAGAGGGGAGTAGAGTTAAAATGTAGAGTTTTGTTTTCATTTTCCTTTGTTTCTGTTATTTTCTTCATAATCTAAGTTGTTACTTTAAAGAAATTACTTGTTATATCTATAAGATGTTTTTTGTAAGCCTCATGGTAACCACAATGCAATAATCTATAACAGATTTACTGAAAATAAAAAGTGATGAATTAAAACCTACTACCAGAGAAAATTGCTTAACCACAAAGGAAAGAAGGAAGAAAGGAAGGAAGTGGGTAATTTACAAAACAATCAAAAAACAAGCAACAAAATAGCAGTAGCAAGTCCTTACTTATTATTAATAATACTGTATAGAAACAGACTCAAGTCTCCAGTCAAAAAGCATAGAGTAGCTGAATGGGAAATGAAGCCATATCCAACTGTGTACTGCCTACAAGAACCCACTTCACCTATGTATAAAGACATACATAGATGGAAAGTGAAGGGGTGGACAAAATATTTCATGCAAATGGAAACCAAAAAAATAAGATGTAGCTGTACTTGGATAAAATAGACTATCAATCAAAGACTGTAAAAACAGACAAAAAAAGTCATTATTTAATGATAAAAGGAATAGCTCAGCAAGAGAATATAACAATTATAAATATCTGTATACCCAACAATGGAGCTTCCAAGTATATGAACCAAACATTAAGGGATCTAAAGAGAGAGATGGACTGCGATATAATAATATTTGTAAACCCCAACACTCTATTCTCAATAATGGACAGATCATAGGATAGAAAACCAACAAAGAAACATCAGAATTAAGTTACACACTATACCTAATAGGCCTGACATTTACAAAACTTTTCACCCAACTGCTACCAAATGCTCCTTCTTTTCATTAGCATGTGGAACATTCTCCAGAATAAACCATATCTTAGGCCACAAAACAAGCCTTAACAAATTAAGAAATTTAGAAATAATATAAAGTAGCTTTTCTGATAACAATGGAATAAAAATAGAAATCAATAAGAAGAGAAACCTTTGAAAATACACACGTACATGGAAATTAAATAACATGCTCTTGGATGGCCAATGAGTCAATGAAGAAATTAGAAAGGTAATTAAACAATTCCTTAAAACAAATGAAAATGAAAATACAACATACTAAAATCTATAAAATACAGCAAAAGTGGTACTAAGAGGGAAGTTTATAGCAATAAATTACTATATTTAAAAAGTTGGGAAACATTAAATATACAACCTAATGATTCAACTTGAGGAACTGGAAAAGTAATAACAAACCAAATCCAAAATCAGTAAAAGAAAAAAAAAATCAGAGCAGAAATAAATGAAATTAAGACTTAAAAATATACAAATCAACAAAATGAAAATTGTTTTTTTCAAAGATAAAAAAATCAACAAACCGTTAGGTAGACTAAGAAAAAAGGGGAGAGATAAATAAATAAAATCATAAATGAAAAAGCAGACATAACGAATGAGACCACAGAAGTACAAAGAATCATTAGAGACTATTACGAATAGCAATCAGCCCACAAATGGGAATACCTAGAATAAAGTAGATAAATTCCTGGATGCATAAAATCTACCAAGATTGGGCCATGAAAAAATAGAAAATCTCAACAAGCTAATAATGAGATTGAAGCCATCATAAAAAGTCTTCCATCAAAGGAAAGCTTGGAACTTGATGTCTTCCTGCTGAATTTTACCAAACATTTAAAGAACAACAAATACAAATTCTACTCAAACTCCAAAAAAAAAAAAAAAAAAAAAAAAAAAAAAAAAAAAAAAAAAAAAAAAAAAAAAAAAAAAAAATTGAAGGGGAGGGAATATTCTGAAGAAAGTGGTCTTATTATATGAGATTAGTATTACTCTGATAGCAAAACCAAAGATTCAACAACAAAAAAGAAATCTACAGGCCATGATCACTGATGAACATAGATGTAAAAATCCTCAACAAAATACTAGCAAACAAAATTCAATGACTCAAAGAAGTTTATTCACCATAATCACGTAGGATTCATCCCAGGGATGCAAGGATGGTTCAACATACACAAACCAAAAAAAATGTAATACATTACATTCACAGAACCAAGAAGAAAATTTATATGATCATTTCGATGGACACAAAAAAGCATTTGATAAAACTCATCATCTTTTTATGATAAAAAATCCTCATCACACTGGGTATAGAAGGAACATACTTCAAAAATAATAAAGGCCATATATAGCTGGGTGCAGTGGCTCACACCTGTAATCTCAGCACTTTGAGAGGCTAGCGTGGGAAGATCACTTGAGGACAGGAGTTTCAGACTAGCCTGGACAACATAGTGAAATGCTGTTTCAATTAAAAATAAAAAATTAGCTGGGCATGGTGGCACATGCCTGTAACCCCAGCTACTCAGGAGGCTGTGGCAAGAGGATCACCTGAACCCAGGAGGTGGAGGTTGCAAGGAGGTGAGATCACACCAGTTCACTTCAGCCTGGGCAACAGAGTGAGACTACATCTCAAAAAAAAAAAAAATGCCATATATGACAAATCCACAGCTAACATACTAAATGGAGAAAATTAATATAATAGTGGAAGTCCTGGGCAGAGCAATTAGGCAAGAGTAAGAAAGAATATCTAAATTGAAAAGGAAGAAGTCAAATTAGCCTTGTTCACAATTGATATAATCTTTGTGTGTGTGTGTGTGTGTGTGTGTGTGTTTGTGTTTTGAGAGAGAGTCTTGCTCTGTGGCACAGGCTGAAGTGCAATGGTGTGATCTGGGCTTGCTGCAACCTCTGCCTTCTGGGTTCAAGCGATTCTCCTGCCTCAGTCTCCTGAGCAGCTGGGACCGCAGGCTTACAGGCAAGTGTTATCATGCCTGGCTAATTTTTGTATTTTTAGTAGAAACAGAATCTCACCATGTTGGCCAGGCTGGTCTTGAACTCCTGACCTCAAGTGATCTGCCCTCCTTGGGCTTTCAAAGTGCTGGGATTATAAGCATGAGCCACCACACCCAGCTGGCAAGATAATCTTATACATAGAAAAACCTAAAGACATTATTAAAAACAAAACAAAACAAAAACCTGTCGGAATTGATAACCAATTTCAGTAAAGTTGTAGGGCTCAAAATAAACTTGTAAAAATCAATAGCATTTCTACAGTCCAACTATAAATTATCTGAAAAAGAAATAAAAAAGCAATCCCTTTTATAATAGCTACAAAGAATATAAAATACTTAGGACTCACTCTAGCCAAAGAAATAAAAGATCTATACCAGGAAAACTATAAAACATTGATTAAATAAATTGAAGAGGACACAAGCAAATGGAAAGATATTCCTGGTCATGGAATGGAAGAATTAATATTGTTAAAATGACAACCCACTCAAAACAATTTACAGATTCAATGCAATTTTGTATTAAAATAAAAATGACATTCTGAAATAAAATAGAAAAAAGAACTACAAAATTTATATATAACCACAAAAGACCCAAAACAGCCAAAGTGATCCTGAACAAAAGAAACAAAACTGGAGACATAACACTAACTGACTTCAAAATATGCTACAAAATTATAGTAACCCAAACAGCATTGTTCTGGCGTAAAAGCAGAGACAGACCAATGAAAAAGAATAGAGAGCCCAGAAATAAATTCATACATCTATAGCCAACTGGTTTTTGATAAATGTGTCAAGAATACACATTGTGGGGATGGGGGAGAGAAAGAGAGTCTCTTCAATAAATGAGTGGGGGAAAAGGAATATGACGGGGAAAAGGAATATTAATATGCAGAAGAATGAGACTAGACCCTTACTTCTTATTATATACAAAAATCAACTCACAATGTACTAAAAATTTAAACTATGAAACTATGAACTATTAAATTGTTAGACAAAACATAGAATAAATGCTTCATGACATTGGTCTGGACAAGGATTTAAAAAATAATACCTCTGCAGAAAACTGAAACTGGATCCCTTTCTTATACCTATACAAAAATTAACTCATGATAAATTGAAGATTTAAGCATAAAACCCCAAACTATAAAAACCCTAGGAGAAAACCTAGGCAATACCACTCAGCACATGGGCACTGACAAAGATTTCATGATGAAGTTGCTGAATGTAATTGCAAACAAAGCAAAAAATGACAAACGGCATCTAATTAAACTAAAGAGCTTCTGCACAGAAAAAGAAACTATCAACAGAATGAACAAACAGCCTTCAGAATGGGGAAAATTTTGCAATCTATCAATCTGACAAAGGCCTAATATCCAGAGTCTACAAGAAACTTAAACAAATATACATGAACAAAACCATAGAACCTCATTAAAAGTGGGCAAATGACATGAACAGACACATCTCAAAAGAAGACATTCATACAGCCAACAAACATATGAGGAAAAGCTCAACATCACTGATCATTAGAGAAATGCAAATCAAAATCACAATGAGATACCATTTCACACCAGTCAGAATGGCGGTAGTTAAAAAGTCAAGAAAAAACAGATGCTAGCAAGGCTGCAGAAAAAAAAGTAATGCTTTTACATTGTTGGTGGGAGTGTAAATTAGTTCAATCATTGTGAGAAACAGTGTGGCAATTTTTCTAAGATCTAGAAGCAGAAATATCATTTGACCCAGCAATCCCAATACTGGGTTTATACCCAAAGGAAAAGAAATCATTCTATTATAAAGATACATGCATGTGTATGTTCATTGCAGCACTATTCACAATGGCAAAGACATGTAATCAACCCAAATGCCCATCAATGATAGACCAGGTAAAGAAAATATGTCCTTTGCAAGGACATGGTAGAGCTGGAAGCCATTTTCTCCAGCAATCTAATGCAGGAACAGAAAACCAAACACCACATGTTCTCACTTACAAATGGGAGCTGAATGATAAGAACACATGGGCACACAGTGGGGAACAACACACACTGGAGTCTGTCAGAAGTGGGGTGGGGAAAGGGAACATCAGGAAGAATAGCTAATGGATGCTGGGCTTACTACCTATGTGATGGGTTGATCTGTGCAACAAACCACCATGGCATGTTTGCCCATGTAATAAACCTGCACATCCTGAACATGTACCTTGGAACTTAAAAGTTGAAGAAAAAAAAAGATATTTCCAAAACACAGGCAACAAAAGCAAAAACAGACAAATAGAATTACATCAAACTGAAAGACTTTTGCAGAGCAAAAGAAACTATTAATGGAGTGAGGAGACAACCTAAAGAACGGGAGGAAATATTTTCAAACTCTACATCTGACAAGGTGCTAATATCCAGGATATATTGTGAACTTAAACAACCCAACACCAAAAAGCTCCACAAAAACAAAAATCCCAAACCCAAAGAAAAACAAATAACTCAATTAAAAAATGGGCAAAAACTACAAAAACATACTAAAAAAACACAGACAGGTGACACAGGTGACACTACAAAGTAACAACACACACAAGTGTGCAAAGTAACCATTTAGCATCGTGATGACAGGATCAAATTTACACATATCAGTACTAATCCTGATCCTACTAATCCTAAACATAAATAGGCTAAATGTCCTCAGTTAAAAGATACAGAGTGGCAAGCTGGATAACAAAACAAGACCCACTGGTGTGCTGTCTTTAGGAGACTCATCTCATATGCAATGGCACACATAGGCTCAAAATAAAGGAATGGAGAAAAATCTGCCAAGCAAATGGAGCAATCAGATTCATAAAGCAAGTTCTTAGAGACCTTCAAAGAGACTTAGACTTCCATACAATAATAGTGGGAGACTTTAACACCCCACTGACAATATTAGACAGATAATCGAGACAAAAACAGTAGAGCATACATTCGTTTCATTGCCACATCGTATGCACTTTAAAATCAATCACATAATCAGAAGTAAAACACTCCTCAGCAAATGCAAAGGAACTGAAATGACAACACTGTTTTAGACCACAGCACTATCAAATTAGATATCAAGACTAAGAAATTTGCTCAAAACCATACAATTACATGGCAATTAAATAACCTGCTCCTGAATGACTTTTGGATAAACAATGAAATTAAGGCAGTGTTATGGTTAATATTGAGTGTCAACTTGATTGCAGTGAAGGATGCAAAGTATTGTTCTTGTGTCTGTCTGTGAGGGTGCTTCCAAAGGAGTTTAACATTTGTGTTAGTGGACTGGGAGAGGCAGACTCACCCTCAGTCTGGGTGGGCACAATCTACTAAGCTGCCAGCATGGCTATAATAAAGCAGGCAGGAGAAAATGGAAGAACTAGACTTGTTGAGTTTTCAGCCTCCATCTTTCTCCCATACTGGATGCTCCCTACCTTCAAACATCAGATTCCGAGTTCTTCAGCTTTGGGACTCTTGGACTCACACCAGGGATTTGCCATGGGCTTTCTGGCATTTGGCCACAGACTGAAGTCTGCACTGTTGGTTTCCCTACTTTTGAGGTTTTGGGACTCCAGCTGGCTTCCTTGCTCCTCAGCTTGCAGATGCCCTATTGTGGGACTTCACCTTGTAATTGTGTGAGTCAATACTCCTTAATAAACTCCCCTTCATGTAGATATCTATCCTATTAGTTCTGTCCCCCCAGAGAACCCTGACTAATATAGGCAGAAATCAAAAGTTATTTGAAACTAATGAGAGCAAAGATATGACATACCAGAATCTCTGGGACACATCTAAGGCAGTGTTAAGAGGCAAGTTTATGGCACCATATGCCCACATCAGAAAGTCAGAAAGATCTCAATCTAACATCGTAATTAAAAAAACTAGAGAACCAAGAGCAAACAAACCCCAAAGCTAGCAGAAGACAAGAAACAACAAAAATCAGAGCTTAACTAAAGGAGATTAAGGCACAAAAGCTATTCAACAGATCAGTAAATCCAGGAGCTGAGTTTTTGAAAAAATAAATAAATAAATAAATAAAATAGCTAGAGTAATAAAGAAGAAAAGAAAGAAGATTCAAATAAACACAATCAGAAAAGGCAAGGGGGATATTACCACTGACCTCACAGAAACAAAAACAACAATCAGAGAATATTAGGAACACCTCTATGCATATAAACTAGAACATCTAGAAGAAACAGATAAATTCCTGGACACATACACCCTGGCAAGACTGAACCAGGAAGAAATAGAATCCCTGAATAAACCAGTAACAAACTCTGAAATCAAGTCAGTGATAAATAGCCTACCAACTAAAAAAAAGCCCAGGACCAGACGGATTCACAGATATATTCTGCCAGATGTACATAGAGGAGCTGGTACCATTCCTGATAAAACGATTCCAAAAAGTTGAAGTGGAGGGACTCCTCTCTAACTCATTTTATGAGGCCAGTACCATTCTAATACCAAAACCTCACAGAGATACAACAAAAAATGAAAACTTCAAGCCAATAACCTTGATAAACATTGTTGAAAAATCCTCTATAAAATACTGGCAAACCGAATCCAGCAGCACATCAAAAAGCTTACCCACTATGATCAAATAGGCTTTATCCCCAGGTTACTAGGTTGATTCAACATATGCAAATCAATAAATGTGATTCATCACATAAACAGAACTTATGACAAAAACCACATAATTATCACAATAGATGCAGAAAAGGCTTTTGAAAAATTCAACACCCTTTCATGTTAAAAACTCTCAATAATCCAAGTATTGAAGGAACATACCTAAAAATAATGAGTCATATATGACAAACCTACAGTCAACATCATACTGAATGGGCAAAAGCTGGAAGCATTTCTTTTGAAAACTGGCACAAGACAAGGATGCCCTCCTCTCTCACCATTCCTGTTCAACATAGTATTGGAGTCCTGTCCAAGGCAATCAGGCATGAGAAGGAAATGAAGAACATCCAAATAGGAAGAGAGGAAGTCAAACTATCCTTGTTTGCAGATCACATAATCCTATTACCTAGAAAGTCCCACAGTCTCAGCCTGAAAGCTTCTACAGCTGATAAACAACTTCAGCAAGGTCTCAGGATACAAAATCAACGTGCAAAAATCAGTAGCATTCCTATACACCAACAACGGTCAAGTCAGGAGCCAAATAAGGAATGCCATCCCATTCACAATTGCCACAGAAAGAGTAAAATGTCTAGGAATACAGCTAACTCAGGAGGTGAAAGAGCCCTATAAGGAGAACTACAAAACACTACTCAAAGAAACCAGAGATGACGCAAGCAAATGGAAAAACATTTCATGCTTATGGATAGGAAGAATCAATATCATTAAAAAGGCTACATTGCCCTATGCAATTTACAGATTCAATGCTATTCCCATTAAACTTCCATTGAGATTCTTAACAGAAATTAAAAAATATATATTTAAAAATTCACATGGCACCAAAAAGAGCTCAAATAGCCAAGACAATCCTAAGCAAAAAGAACAGAGCTGGAGGTATCATGCTGCCCAACTTCAAACTATACTGTAGGGCTACAGTAACCAAAACAGCATGGTACTGGCACAAAAAAACAGATACATAGACCAATGGAACAGAACAGAGATCCCAGAAATAAGGCCAGACACCTACAACTGTCTGATGTTCTGCAAACCTGAGAAAAACAAGCAATGGGAAAAGAATTCTCTATTTAATAAATGATGCTGGGATAGCTGGCTAGCTGTATGGAGAAGACTGAAACTGGACCCCTTTCTTACACCATATACAAAAATTAAGATCAATTAAAGACTTAAATGTAAAACTCTAAACTGTAAACGCCTTGGAAGACAACCTAGGCAATACCATTCAGGACATGGGAACAGGCAAAGATTTCATGACAAAGATGTCAAAAGCAATTGTGAAAAAAGCAAAAATTGACAAATGGGATCTAAATAAATGAAAGAGCTTCTGCACAGCAAAGGAAACTATCAACAGATTGAGCAATCTATAGAATGGGAGAAAATTTTTGCAAACTATGCATCTGACAAAGGTCTAATAGCGAGCATCTATAAGGAACTAAATGAAATTTACAAGAAACAAACAACCCCATTAACAACCTCATTTGGTTGTTAAAAAAACAACAAATGACATGAACAGACACTTTTCAAAAAAAGACATACATGCAACCAACAATCATATGAAAAAATCTCAACATCACTGATTGTTAGAGAAATGCAAATCAAAACCATAATGAGATACCGTTTTACACTAGTCAGAATGGCTGTTATTAAAAAGTCAAAAATAACAGTTGCCGGCAAGGCTGCAGAGCAAAAGGAATACTTATACACTGTTGGCAAAAGTGTAAATTGGTTCAATAATTGTGGAAGACAGTGTGGTGATTCCTCAAAGACTAAAGATAGAGATACTATTTGATCCAGCAACCCCAATACTGGATATATACCCAAAGAAATAGAAATCATTCTATTTTAAAAACACATGCTCAGCTGGGCTCCGTGGCTCACGCCTATAATCCCAGCACTTTGGGAGTCCGAGGCGGGTGGATCACGAGGTCAAGAGATTGAGACCATCCTGGTCAACAAGGTGAAACCCTGTCTCTACTAAAAATACAAAAATTAGCTGGGCGTGGTGGCGCGCGCCTGTAGTCCCAGCTACTCGGGAGGTTGAGGCAGGAGAATTGCTTGAACCCAGGAGGCGGAGGTTGCCGTGAGCCGAGATCTCACCATTACACTCCAGCTTGGGTGATAAGAGCAAAACTGTGTCTCAAAAAATAAATAAATAAAAATAAAAACACATGCACATGTATGTTTATTGTATCACTATTCACAATAGCAAAGACATGAATCACCCTAAATACCCATCAATAGACTGGCTAAAGAAAATGTGGTACATATACATAATGAGATAATATGCAGCCATAAAAAAGAATGAATCATATCCTTTGCAGGAATATGGATGGAGCTGGGGGCCTTTATCACACACTGGGGCCTGTTGGGCGGTGGAGAGTGGGAATGAAGAGAGGATCAGAAAAAAATAACTACTGGGTACTAGGCTTAATACCTAGTTGACAAAATAATGTGTGCAACAAATCCCCATAACACAAGTTTACCTCTATAACAAACCTCCAAATGTACCCCTGAACTTAAAATAAAAGTTAAAAAAAAGATTCTGTTTCATATAAAATGGGCAAAAGACCTTAATAGATGTTTCTCAAAAGAGGATGTACAAATGGCTAATAAACATAAGAAAAAATGTTCAATATCACTAATCATCAGGGAAATGAAAATCAAAACCATAATGAGATACCACCTCACTCCAGTTAGAATGACTGTTACTAGAAAGACTAAAGAAAACAAATGTTAGCTAGGATGTGAAGAAAAGGGAACACTGACACACTGTTGCCTGGATTATAAACTAGTACAACTATATGGAGGTTCATCAATAAACAAAAAATGGAGCTACCCTATTAACCAGCAGTCCCACTGTTGAATATATATCCAGAGGAAATGAAACTATGTAGAACAGATACCTGCACTACCATGCTTATTGCAGTGCTATTTATCATAGTCAACTGAACTATGAATGGATGAATGGATAAAGAAAATGTGACATATATTCAGCCACAAAATAAAATCTTGTGATTTGAAACAATATGGATGAACCTAGAGGACATCATATTAAGTGAAATAAGCCAGATTGAGAAAGAGAAATACTGTATGATCTCACTTATATGTGGAATCTAAAAAGAAAAAAAGTTAATATAGAAGCAAAAAGTACAACAGTGGTTACCAGAAATTGGAGAGAGAGAGGGGAAGAAAAGAATGAGGAGAGGTTTGTCAATGGGTACAAAGTTACAATTAGTTGGGTGGAATTAATTCTGGTGTTCTATTGTACAGTACAGTGACTGTGGTAGACAGTAAATTATCATATATTACAAAACAGCTAGAAGAGAGGCTCTTAAATGTTCTTGCCACAAAGAAAGGATAAACGCATGAGCAGATGGATACAGTAACCACCCTGATTGGATCATTACACAACATATAGGGCTTAAAGCATCAAATCATACTCCTTAAATATTTATAATTACAACATATCAGTTAAAAATAAATTAAAAAAATTTAAAAGCATGTGTGTTCTAATGTTTTAGGTGTAGTGTTCTTTAAATATAAGTAGTTTAAATTGGTTAAATATATTGTTCAAACATACTGTATCCTTACTGGTATTTTGGGCTACTTGTTCTATCAATTACTGTGAGTTGATAGAACAAGAACACTGTTAGTGGGTATTAACATTTACTATGATTACAAAATTGTGTAACTTCTTTTATTGCTCTCAATTTTGTTTCACAGTTATTGAAAATTTGCTATCAAGTGAGTGTACATTTATGATGATATGTCTTCTTGAAGAATTGGCACTTTTATCTCTCTGAAATGTATCTGTTAATCTCTGTTAATGCTTGTTGACATGAAGTCTGATATTAATACAACTCACATTTGCCTTCTTATGCTTACTCATTGTGTGGTACATTTCTTTTTGTTTTCAGTTTATGTTTTATATTTAAAATAAGTATAAAATAATTCTTGCTTTTTATCAAGTATGACAATGTCTGCCATTTAATTGGAGCACTTAATTCAATTATACATGATGCAATTATTCATATGCATAGCTTCAAATTTATCATATTACTATTTCTTCCCATTCTCTCTGTTCATTGGTTCTCCATTCCCATTTTCTTTCCTGTTGAATGGTTTATGTTATTACATTCTATGTCCGCTATTTTTTAAAGACCTAAATCTGTATTATAATTTTAGTGTTTACTAAAGGTATTACAATATTTCCTTAATTTGTAACAGTGTTATTTGAACTACTGTTACACCACTTTACATTTAATGTAAGAATTTTACAAGAGGATACTTTAATTTACCTAACTTCTATCTTTTGTTCTATTTTTGTCATGTATTTTACTGATACATATGTTATAAACTCCATAGTACATTGTCATTATTCATGCTTCAAAAAGTCAGACTTAAAATGTTAAAAAATAGAAATAATCATTTAAAGTTACTTATATATGTACAGTTCTCACTCCTCCTTACCATTTCCTATACATCAATATTTCCATCTTGTGTCATTTAACTTCAGCCTGAAGAACTTCCTTTTGCATTTCTTTTAGTGTGACTGTGCTGGCTTCAGATTCTCTCAGTTTTCATTTATCAGAAAATGTCTTTATTTTGCTTTCATTTTCTAAAGGTATTTTTTTAATGATATATAAACTTCTAGGATGGCAGTTTTCTTTTCCAGCACTTTAAAGATGTTTTTCCATCTTTATTTTCCAATTTATTCTGGTCTCCATATTCCTGTGAGGGGTCAGTCATCATTTTTATTAGCATTTCCTTGTGTTTTGTGTCTCCATTTTCTCTAGTTCTCCTCAAGATTATTTCTTTATCTTCAGTTTTCAGATGTTTGTTCATGATGTACGTAGAGTGGAAAAAACCTTGCCTGTGTTTTGCTGAACATCATGGATATGTGAAATGTTCAGATTAACTTTGGAAATATTTTGGCTATTATATCATCTGCCTCATTCTCTGTAGCCTCCTTTTAGTTTCTGATTAAATCATTTGATATTTCTCCATAGACCATCAAATGTCATCAAGATTTCTTTCAACATATTTTCTCTCTGTACTTCAGTTTGGATGATTTCTATTGACCTTATTTCAAGTTTACTAATTTGCTTTACTGTATTGTCTAGTCTGCTATCAGTTTCATCCAAATTAATTCTTATTTCTGATACTATGCTTTACTGTTGTAGGATGCCTACTTTATTCTTCTTTTAGAGTTTTCATATCTGTTCTGAAATTTCTCAACTCTTCAATTAATATATCTTATCCTATATTTCTCAAAAAGATATTTATTGCTATTTAAAAAAAATCTGTTTATATGCTATATTCCTTTTCTGCATCTGTGATGGTTAATATCATGTATCAACTTGACTGGGATATGGGGTACCCAGGTATTTGGTAAAATATTATTCTGGCTGTTTTTGTGAAGGTGTTTTTGGATGAGATTAACATTTCAATCAATACACTGTGTAAATCAGATTGTCCTCCTTAAGGATGTTGGGCCTCATTCACTTAGTTGAAGAACTGAATAGAACAAAAACCTGATCCTTCCTTGAGTAAGAAAGAATTCTCGCTGCTTGATGACCTTCAAAGTGGAGCATCAGCCTTTTCCTTCCTTTGGGCTTGAACAGAAACATTGGCGCTTCTGAGCCCGCTAGCCTTCTGGACTGGAACTACACCATCAGCTTTCCTGGTTCTCAGGCCTTCAGAGTCAGACTGGAATGAAACCATTGGCTTTCCTGGGTCTGCAGCTTACCACCTTATGTTGTAGGTCTTGAGATGGGCAAGTTTTCATGCTAATGTGAGTCAATTTCTTATAACAAATCTCTATATATCTACGTTTACTCATATCATCTATATTTATATATCTATATCTTCTATTGGGTCTGATTCTCCACAGAACTCCAATATTTGTTGTCATTTGTGGATCTCACCCAGTTTCTTCTCCTTTTGAATAACTTTATTGCTATATCCTAGAGACTTGAGATGATTTGTTTTCCAGACTCTGTATTCTGTTATCTTCCTCTGAAGATAATTCAGTTTTATTTTATCAGGGAGTTAAATTACTGCCAGGGCACTTTGACCTTTGCAAGATTTCACTTTATGCTTTTCTTGAGGCTGTCTATTTTGGGCTTATTCTTAGTACTGGGGTGAATCTCTTAGCCTTGGGATATGATCCTTCCTTTTAAGGCATGGCCCTTTTGAAGTTTCAATGAAAAGTCTGAGATGTTTACAAAAACCTTATAACTTGGTTAAATGTGAATTTCAAACTGTTTCTGCTGTGCTGCACAACTGCTTGGATTTCTTTTTTGCCTTTTAACCTTTCAGTGGCTATTTTCCCCTCCCCTCAGATCCCTCAGGTCAATAAGACTAGAGCTTTCTGCTTGAATTTTATCCATCAACATCTTACCATATGGACTGGAAAATGCCTTGAAAGTAAAATGCTAGTCCTGGTGGATTTTAGCCATAAGGGTCTCATCCTTCAAGATTTAAATTCCCTCCAGTTTCTGCTTGTTCTTGGTTGCTCTTTAGAGTCTTCAAACAGTTGTTTAAAGATATTTTGCCAGAGTTTATAATTGTTACCACCTGGTGGTTAGTCTCATGCAAGCTGCCCTGCCATCAATGAAATCCAGAAGTCCTTGGCCATTATTTTTTATGTATATAAAGTATATGGATACAGTCACATTATAGAAAAAGTTATAATGTGGGAAGTGCTAAAAAAAAGGATGTGTTCATTTTTGTGATGATGCCGTGTACTTTATTTTGCATTGCTATAACGAAATACCTGAGGCAGATAATTTGTAAAGAAAGAGGTTTATTTGGCCCACAGTTCTGCAGGCTGGTCAGGAAGCATGGCACTAGAATCTGCTTCTTGGCAGGATCTCAGGAAGGTTTCACTTGTGGGGGAAGGTGAAGGGTGAGCAAGCATGTCACATGGTGAGAGAGAAAGCAAGAGAGAGAAGAGGGAGATTTTGGACTGTTTTTAGTAACCAGATCTCATATGCACTCACTGTCATGAGGACAGCATCAAGCCCTTCATGAGGGATCCACCCCCATGACCGAAGCTTCCAACACTAGCCCTACCTCCAACAGTGGGGATCACATTTCAATATGAGATTTGGAGGAAACAAACATCCAAACTATATCAAGGACTAAGTGGAGAAAGAATTAGCTAACCCCAGGGTTAAGGTAGGTTTCTCAGAGAAGATGTTGTTTGAACTAGATATTGAAAAATGTGAAAGTGTTCATCAGAAAGTAGTACAAGGGTATGTAGAAAAAGGCATGAACCAAATCAATGGCATGAAAAATGTTTGGCAAATAGCCTATAGCGGCACAGAGTGTAGGTTTAAAAAAGGACATTTAAAAGACCCCTAGCCTAACCCCTCTTTACAAGTGAGGAAGTTGAACTTCAAGCAATGGTCACTCGACTAGTTAATAGAAGAGTAAGGACTTGAATCTATCATTAGGCTCCCAGCCAAGGCTTCTTTTGATCCCATCTTGTTATATATGTTATGAATTGGACTATATAGGGCAGTGTTATTTCTCCTAGGGCTGCTATCTATGGGCCTCTTGTATCTAGGTCCTTTCTACACAGCCAACATCATCTCAGCCCACAAAGTGTTATCATCATCTCCACTCTCATGGTGTTCATGTCTTCATCCTAACCTTTGTTTTTGCTCTTTCTGTTTACTGGACAGCTTTCATTCCTCTCTTCTTCCTTCTCACAATTCCTTATGATGCCTAAGGAGCATCTACTCTGTGCCATGTATAATTCTAGACAATGAGATTACCAATATGAAAGCAATATACAGTCATATGTTTCTTTGGGGATACATTCTGACAAATGCATTGTTAGGTGATTTTGTTATTGTAAAACACCATGGAGTGTAACTACACAAATCTAGGAGAGCCGACTATACACCTGGGCTGTATGGAATAGGCTGCAACATGTTACTGTACTGAACACCGTGAGCAATTGTAACACAATGTAAGCACTTGTATATCTAAATATATCTAAACATAGGAGAAGTGCAGTAAGTGTATGGTATTATAATCTTAAGAAACCACTGTCCTATACGCCATCCGTCATTGACGAAAATGTCACTATGTGATGCATGATGTAGTTCCTGTCCTGCAAAGGTGTGAGGGGAGAAGGAGCATAATGCTTAAGCAACTATAAAAAATCTTTGATTAGAAAAATACCAGAAGATGTGGAAATCTGGTAGAAAGGTACTCAATCTATTTGGGATAGGTCGTGTGAATCATAGAAGACTTGCTGCAGGAAATGGCGTGCAGAGTAAGATTCAAAGGAACCAGATGACAGGAGGGAGAAGGTAACTGTTCGATCACTGGAAGAGACAGTGATGGGGTTTATTTGGGGAAACCAAAAGATGATTTAACATGGATGAAACATGTGCTTTAGTGGGATCTGATAAGAAAGGATGTTGGAGAGGTGAACATAATCCAGCTTAGCAAGGGCTTAATAAGAAACAGTGAGGTATTTGGGCTGGGTGCGGTGGCTCATGCCAGCACTTTGGGAGGCTGAGGAGGGCGGATCACCTGAGGTCAGGAGTTTGGACAACGTGACGAAACCCCGTCTCTACTAAAAATACAAAAATTAGCTAGGTGTGTTGGCAGGCACCTATAATCTCAGCTACTCAGGAGGCTGACGCAAGAGAATCACCTGAACCCAGTTGCAGAGGTTGCAGTGAGCCGAGATCACGCCATTGTGCTATATAGCCTGGGAGATAAGAACGAGACTCCATCTAATAAAAAATAAAAATAAAATAAAGAAACGGTGAAGTATTTGGACCTTATCTTCAGAGTACCAGGGAGATGTTGAAGGTTTACATGGAAGATTGACTCACATCCTTGGCTCATCACTTGGTGCTGTGTAGGGACTGAATTGGAAATAACAAGTGTGGGATCTAGAAGGCCTGTGAAAAGGCTATCACAGTGGCTGGGAAGGAGATGATTGTGTGGATTAGTTGATGGCAGTGGCAATAGTGGCTTAATTGAAATAATTTTGGAGGACAAAGGTTTGCGAAATTTGCAATCAAGTGGATGTACATGTTAAAGAAAACAGAGAATGGCTCCCAAGTTGTTGACTTGAAAAACTAGGTAGGTAGTAGTACCATTTACTGAGATGGGGAAGACTAGGAAGGAACAGGATGGGGATGGAGGGTGGGGTCAAGAATTCTGCTTTGGACTGGTTATGTGTGAGGCATCCACCAGTAAGATATCAAAGAGGGCCTGTCGGTTCAAAATCAAATTGGGAGCAAGTGCTCAGAGCGAGTGGTTGACTTCTAAATGTCATCATCTCATAGTGGCATTTAAAGTTACAGGATTATTTGAGATCACCTAGGGAGAACATATATAGATGAAAGAAAACTCATAATCAGGCCCAACAGCACTGATGTGAGAAGTAGAAAAGGAGGGTCTTCAAAGAGAATAGGAGAAAATAGCCAGGGAGGAAAGACCCTCCCCTTGAGTATGTCAATACATGTTATAAAGGCCCTGAGAAGACCTGTAGTAAGGAAACATTTTCTTTATCTAACTCAGCACTTCTTAAGCTTATTTCTTCACAAGACCCTAGAACTCCTAACTAATTCTCCTTTAAAATGCACCTTAAAGTAGCAGAATTCTTAGACTCTGTATAAGAAATGATGTTTTGGCTGGGCCTGGTGGCTCATGCCTGTAATCCCAGCACTTTGGGAGGCTGAGGCAGGCGGATCACAAGTTCAGGAATTTGAGACCAGCCTGACCAATATGGTGAAACCCCATCTCTACTAAAAATACAAAAATTAGCTGGGCATAGTGATGCACACCTGTAGTCCCAGCTACTCAGGAGGTTGAGGCCGGAGAATCGCTTGAACATGGGAGGCCGAGGTTGCAGTGAGATCACGCCACTGCACTCCAGCCTCGGTGAAAGAGCGAGACTCTGTCTCAAACAAACAAACAAACAAACAAAAGGAATGGAAATGATGTTTTGTTTATCTGAGACAGGTGAGAAACACTCCCCTACACAGGCTGAGAAAGTGGAAAGTGCTTCCAAAGAGGAAAAAAAAAATGCATCACAGTACTTGCAGAAGCCAGAACAAGTGGACAAAGACTTAAGGCTTATGAATTCTAGTTTCTTTAAGCAAACGTCTCTGATCATTAGACAGTGATATTCTAGTGTTCTGAGGATGGACTCTGAGGATGGTAAGATGGAAGGCTGCTAGAACACAATAATTTTTGTTTATTAATTTATTTTTCAAAATTTTAACAAGTTATTGTTTATATGCTACTTTTTAGCACATTCTGTGTTTTAAGAGCATGATCAGTTTTGAAAGAAGGTTCTGTCATTCTCGCCACTTCACAGGTGAGCCACTTGAGGATTAAAGTGGCTATGTAACTTGTACAGTGGAGGAAGTTGAATTTGAACACAGGTCATCTGGCTCCACGCCTGTGATGAGAAATACACTACTGCACTTCCTGGTGGGCATCAAACCTGGACGTGCTTTGTCTGTGCCGAACTGCTTTCCTTTCATCTCCCCTTGACTTGACTCTTGAGGTGAGGGGCTTGAAACCCCAGAGGGTGCTGATCTGGTTTTCTTTTTTTTTTGAAAATTTCTGGGGCTCTTTATATTCCTGTCACAGGCAACTGCTTAAAAGGCTTTTTTTTTTTTTTTTTCCCAAGCACTTGATGCTTTGACTTTTAATAGTATCTTGATATGGTTCAAACCCTTTCCCCGCTGGGCTTTGGCGTGGAAAATGCACTTGGCCCTCCTGAACTTTTGGATGGGGACCAGTGTTTGGGGGATGAGAGGTTTGGAATGAGAGGTTTCCCGCTAAGGGACAGCTGTATCAAACCCAGGTAGCCACCCCCTTTCCACAGCCAGTCCTGCCTGACTGTAGGCTTCTGCATACGCTATACTTCCCAGCAATGCTTTTCCAGTGACTGCTTCCTTTATGGTCTCTGAGCAGTGCAACTGGCCTTGGTGAGTCTGTTTGCCCTGAGCCCTGGGATCCTACTGCAGTTCCAGCTCTCTGTATGTGTGTGTTTAAATTTCCGTATGTCCAGAGGCCTTTTTTTGTTTGTTTTTTATAATTTTTGTTTTTGAGATGGAGTCTTGCCCTGTTGTCCAGGCTGGAGTGAAGTGGTGTGATCTCGGCTCACTGCAACCTCTGCTTCCCAGGTTCAAGCAATTCTCCTGCCTCAGCCTCCTGAGTAGCTGCTACTAACTACAAGCTTGTGCCACCACGCCTGGTTAATTTTTTTTTTTTTTTTTTAAGTAAAGACGAGGTTTCACCATGCTGGCCAGGCTGGTCTGGAACTCCTGACCTCAGGTTATCCTCCCTAGTCAGCCTCCTAAAGTGCTGGGATTATGGGTGTGAGCCGCCATGCCCAGCCTATTTTTATTTTTTTTTCAATCATTTTTTGAAGGTTCTTTCACTGTGGCTGGTGCTGAATCTTTGTTCTCTCAATGTTTCTTTAGGTCTCAGATTTGTCATCTATAAAATAAAGAGATTAGATTACGTGTCCTCACAGGTTTTTAAAAAACAATAACAATAATGTGGTCAAAATTTCCTCAGGGTTTACTATATGCTTGATCTCTGTCCTTTTCATCCACTATCTCATTTAATTTTTCCAATAATCAGAAGAAGAAACTGAGAAAGAGAGAGGTCGAAGTACTTGCCCGAGAACACACGGCTCACAGGAAGCAGAGCTGGAGTTTGAATTCTGACTGCAGAGACTTCATCATGTTTTGCTGTCTGTGCTTGTGTATGGAGTATAGTATGCTCAGCAGGGTTGGTGAGCTTCATTTCACAGATAAGACATGGGGGCCCTATGGCTCACAGAGGTAGGGAGCTAAAAGGGAACTTCAGAGCAGAGCTTCTGAGCCTGGCATTTGTGAACACCTGTGGGGACAACAAATGTATTTCAGGCAGGTCCCACAATCTTCTTAAAATTGAAACTTTGTGCATGCATGCATGTGTGTGTGTGAATGTGTGTGTGTATGTGTGTGTGTGCTTTTTCTGCACTGGGTATTCATTTTCCTTTATCAAATCTCAAAGGGGTAGTGACCCCAAAACATAAAACGCACAGTTGTTCTTAACATTTGGTGAGTCTTATCAATGTATGGATGCCCTTCCAGCAAATAACAAAAACAAAAATAAAAACAAAAAGAGATGAGTAGGAGTTATCACCTTATTCTATAAAACAGGGAATAGAGGCTCAGAGAAGAAAAGTGATTTGCTCACCCAGTGTTGGTGATGAAATTATAATAGATTATCTGGAATAATAATAGTATCTGTGGATTAATGGTGACAATAATGATGATGACAACAACAACTGTTATTTACTAGTACATAACACGATCAAGGCACTGCTCTAAGCACTTTACATGAGTTATCTCATTTAATACTCACATCAGCCCCATGAAGCAATTGTAATAATTAAAATAATTTATTTTATAGATGAGGAAACCAAGGTATATAGAGGCTTAAGAATCAAGTATCACATAGCTAGAAAGTGGCTGAGGTGGTAACAGAGCCCAAGTCTCTTGACTTCTACTCCAGGACCCTTGTTGTACTGCACAAGAGACAGAAGGAAGGTGGGTCCCTTGTCCCTGGAATCCCGAAGCCTGCTTTCTTTGATGGCTCACTTGCAGAAGATGGGAGCATCCTCCTGTCAGCGTATCATGGCAGTATTTATTGCCAAAGGCCTCACAGGTGGTGGAAATGCCCTCACCTGGGAGGTGGTTTCCCAGCCATCACTTGTGGTGACACTTATAGATGAGACACATTTTCTTAACAAATAAGAATCTAACGGATTAGGTCTTATCTAATTATGCATTCTGCATTAAGCTGTAGCATCTCCCTGCCTGACACTGCTGGCATAATTAAACTTAATGTACTTTTAATGATGTCTTCTTAACTCAAGCATTCACATGCGATTAGCATCAAACAGGGATGAGCTGCCGTAGGTCCAGGGGCTGTTTTTGACCAGGGCCTCCATAATAAGACTCAGGTTTAGATATGAATGATTCATTGATTTCTCTTTCCTTCTTTCTTTCTCTTTCTTTTCTTTTCTTT
>NW_016107441.1:2839451-2872923 GCF_001604975.1 Cebus imitator | reverse complement strand
TCTCTCTCTCTCTCTCTTTCTTTTCTTTTCTTTCTTTCTTTTTTACAGAGTTTCGCTCTTGTTGCCCAGGCTGGAGTGCAATGGTGCAGTGTCACCCAGCTGATTTTTGTACTTTTAGTAGAGAGGGGATTTCACCATGTTGGCCAGGCTCATCACAAACTCTTGACCTCAGGTGATCTGCCCACCTCGGCCTCCCAAAGTGCTGGGATTACAGGCATGAGCCACCATGTCCGGCCCATTAATTTCAAGGTTCGCAAATATTCGCTTGGTCGGGGGTAAAGACAACTTGAAAGGCTGGTCACCCTACTTTAAGTCAATAAACTGACATCCTTTTCTAGCCTCGCTTAAATTCCAGGTCTCAAGTCACTGGAACCAGTATGCATTGTAAATTTTGTTCTGTTTAGACCGAGTTGTTGGATGGATAATTGGTATAGAAAAGATTGGGGAGACCATGAGTTAGGGAAAGGGCATTCATTGCATTGGGAGTCACATACCTAAGCTCTAGCAAGTTACACCCTCTCTTTGAGCTTCACTTTATCTGTAAAATGAAAGGGTTGAATTAAATGGCATTTAGGATTCTCTTCAGCTATAGAGGTTATTATTTAAATATGATCTCCCTGATGCTGGTTCCTCCCCATCTCCTGTCCATCCTCCTTATCACTTCCACTAGTAACTTCTGAAACAACAAATGTAGGTCACTCCCCACCCCTCAGAAATCCTCTATAACAGCGAAACTAACAGTGTTTATTGAGTACTTACTTTACCCCAGGCAGTTACATTTATCTCACCTTAGTTTCAGCTGCCCTGTGAGATTTGGTATTTTCTCAGTTTTACTGATGAGGAAACTGTAACTTAAATAAAAGGATTTTCCCAGCTCTGATGGCTGAAAAGTGGAGGAGCTGGGATTCAAAGTTTGTACTTACCCGCAATGCTATGGCCGTTCTCAGATGGTCGCTGTTGCCAGGAGAAAAAAAGTAGCAAATTGACGCAAGAACAGAAAACCAAACACCGCATGTTCTCACTCATAAGTGGGTGTTGAACAATGAGAACATATGGACACAGGGAGGGGAACATCACACGCTGGGGCCTGTTGGGGGATGGGGGAGCTAGGAGAGGGATAGCATTGGGGTCGGGGGCTAGGGGAGGGATAACATTAGGAGAAATACCTAATGTAGGTGAAGGGGGGGTGGATGTAGTAAACCACTGTGGTATGTGTATACCTATGTAACAATCCTGCACAATCTGCACATATATCCCAGAACTTAAAGTATAATTTTTTAAAAAAAGAAAATAAATAAATAATTATCAAGGCAGACATTCACAGCCTTCCTGATCTTGTCCCGGTTTAGTATTTCATGCCTTCTCGCTCTTCCCACCCTCTGCTTTGTGTCTGCTGCTGCCACCCCTCGATGCCATTCTATTCATTGTTCCTCACATAGACCCTGATGTTTATGCTCAGATAAACATATCTGATATGATACACAGAAATAGTCTTTGTGTTTATGCTCAGATTTTCCCCTCTGTGGGTCATGGTCATGGACATCACTATCCTGCATGATTTTATCCCACCACAGTGTCAAGTGCCAATTAGATCTCACCTCTTGGTAAGATTCTTTTCTCAATTTCTCACGCTTCCTTCCCCTGATTTTCAAAGCACATTATTTTTATCTATACTACAAAAAAGGCTTTGATGTATTATAATTGAGTTATTCATTTATGTCTACATTTCCTAACTTGATTGTGAACTGCAGAGGATAAGAGATGCCCATTATGCCTCTCTTCTTCTCTCCCCTCCACCAGGTATATAATTCTGTGCTTATCACTTAGTTGGCTCTGATGCAAGGATAATACTCAAATACTTAACAATGGTTTGGCATGTGCACTGAATTGTAAGAATGGATTCTGGCTATATTGATGTTAATGTGGAACACCAAGCCTACCCAGATGTGTAAATGGAAACAGCCAATGGAAAGACTGCTAAGTGGATTTCTTGTTTATTCCATTGCATTTTACCATACTGTTTCTGCACACTTTTATCCTGTTCCAAGGTGGTTTCCCTTCCAGGTACTTTCTCTTTCTGATCTGATCTTCGTTTTACTTATCAACTTATCAGCCTTTAGACCTCTGTTACATTCCTGAGTCCTTCCAACTTACTCCAGCTGAAGCACCTGTGTTTTCCTTTTTTTTCTTTGAGCCAGAGTCTCACTGTCACCTGTGCTGCCTTCCTCCCCATCACCTATATCTGGCATTTCTACCCATGCTACCTCTCCCCAACTCCCCACCCCCCACTGTCCCTCCCCTATTTCCTCCCAATAGACCCCAGTGTGTAGTGCTCCCCTCCCTGTGTCCATGTGTTTTCATTGTTCAACACCCACCTGTGAGTGACGACATGCGGTGTTTGATTTTCTGCTCTCGTGTCAGTTTGCTGAGAATGATGGTTTCCAGTTTCATCCATGTCCCTACAAAGGACACGAACTCATCATTTTTGATGGCTGCATAATATTCCATGGTGTATATGTGCCACATTTTCCCTGTCCAGTCTATCATGGATGGGCATTTGGGTTGGTTCCAGGTCTTTGCTATTGTAAGAGAAAATGGACTTTTAGGAGGAAGAGAAAATGGACTTTGGTGAGCAGCTTGAAGTCTCTACCATTTAAAAAAAGAATTCTAGAGATTAAGAAGGTAGCATAAAAAATTTGATGTTTTCTAAAATGTAAGTTGGACACTGCTGCAAAATGTAACCATTTATTATCTATACCTTCATATAGTTTATTTCTTTTTTATCTTTCTTGTTTAAGAATTTCAGAGGTGAGAGGGCCCTAAAATTCCATTGCTCTTAATTATCAGATGAGGCCAGGGACGTTTGCTTAGAATAATTCAATCTCGTATTGGATTCTCTGTCATCTCAGCTTCATTGCAGAAGGAGCATCTAGTTGGAGAAACACTGGGATATGTGTTTGAAAGTCATGAAAACACAAATTAAGTAATGATTCCTCAATTGTCAAGCTATTGGCATTGGAAAGGGATGCAAACTGACCTTCACTCAAGGACTTCCCTTGCAGCATCTTGAATAGCTGTCTGTGTTCTACTCCTTGAGGACACTCAAACAAAATTAGTTCCTTCTTTTATCTAACAACCCTTAGGAGAGTGTAGTGATTCTCAGGCAGTGTGCTATGGAGTTCTAGGGTCTCATGAAAAGGTTTCCAAGGTTATCACCTTGGGCTAGGTGGAGGGCTGAGCCAGGGTTGTGTTATGACTTTTGTGGTTCCCTTCCAGAGAAAATATTTAAAATTACATTTTATGGCTATTGATATACAGATTAATATATTAACATTATATATTAAAACATTTTTTGACCTAAAATTTTATCTTATTCTTATTTTAAAAGAAATTAAACACATTTTGTGGGTCCCTGAAAGTATTATGGCTCCCAGGCTCTACACTCATTTTGCCTCACGGATATTTTGCCCCTGGGCTGAACTTCTCCACCATCCCTATAGGAGATGCTAACAAAGTGAAAAATGTGTTTCTCAGGGTTGATAAGAATCAATATCTCAAATCATAGATGAGAAAACTTAGGGTGTGAGAGAATGACTCACAAGGCTATTTAGTAGGTAACCTCACAGCCTGGGCAACTCTTTCCACATCCCATGCCTTTTCCATTTATCCATCTATTCATTCATTCACACATCTGTTTAGTGATATCCGCACTGTGTCAGTCGCAGTGTACCACAGCATCCCATATCCTACGTGATCCTTAGGGTTAGGGCAAGTATTATTATCCACAGGTGGGCCAAATTGGACTTGGAGAGGCTGGACATGAGGTTTCTCCACAGTCTTCTTGCTGCAGAGAACAAGAATACAAGTTCTGTTATACCACCTCCTCGTCCCACTGCCCTCTTCAGCCTGGTATAATGAAGAATTTTTATTTTTTAAAGATCTTGGATCACTGGGACTCATGACCAGGTTCAATTTCTGTTTCATCTGATCAATAAACTGTAACATGGAAGGCATTCAGCACAGTCTATCATCTGTTTACTTCAAAAAGTAGCCACCACTGGATCACTTGAAGTCAGGAGTTCAAGACTAGACTGGCCAACATGTAAAACGCTGTCACTACTACAAACATACAAATTCACTGGGTGTGGTGGTCTGTGACATGTAGTCCCAGCTACTTGGGAGGCTGAGGCAGGAGAATAGCTTGAACTTGGGAGTGGATGTTGCAGTGAGCCAAGATTGCGCGACTGCACACCAGCCTGGGCGACAGAGTGAAACACCGTCTCAAAAAATTAAAAAAAATAAAAAATAAAAGTAGCCCCCATGCTTGGGTGGTACATAGGTACCCAGTGCCATTAGTACTTCTGTTATCCCCATTTTACAGATGGGAAAACCAAGATGAGACTTCAAGCTGCTCACCAAAGTCCGTTTTCTCTTCTTCCTAAAAGTCTATTTTCTCTTCTTCTAAGCACACACCTGGAATACATTACCCACATCCCATCTATACAGATGGGAAAGCCATATGTACACAGTGACATTAGTACTTCTGCCAGCCCCAGTTTACAGATGGACTTTACAGATGGGAAAGCCACAGCAAGGCTCTCAACCTTTGAACCCAGCCTGTCTGATTCCTGCCTTCCTATTGTTAATTGTTGAACTCTTCTACCTGCCTTTTCCTGGTTCTCTTCAGCACTTTCCTTTAGAAAATTTTCCTTTTGCTAGTTTTGAATCCCACAATGAAACACATAGGAGATTATTCATCTATCTAATCGTTTTTTATGGATGAGTCAGCACTTGTTTACCAGGAAAATTTAGAATCTCACCTACCACCCAAATCAGCAGGTCCTGAGTGGTTGAGGAGAGCCAAGTTCATTTGCGCCCCCTCCCCCAACTTCCCCCCAACTGGTCAACTCCACAGAGTCCTCTGACTGGCTAAATGCCCCATGGGCTTTCTTCCCTCAATCACTGAGTAGCACACACTGGAATCCCTTTCCTTGAAACCACCTTAGCTGGTAGTGATTAAAACAATGTGTTCATAAAGAAGCCTTTTTATTTCTAAGTCTAAGGTAATTTTCAAGATAGTGAAGTGTTATGGCAAAGACGTAGATGTGTAAGTATGCATATATGTATTTCTAAGTACACACAAAGGGGCCTGAAAGGATTCGCTTCAAGGTAGAAACAACAGTCCCTCCTGGAGTACGGAGTGAGAATTGGGGAGGTCCAATTTTTATGAGACATATTTCTATATAGTTTTCATTTTTTTTTCCAGTGGACAATTGCTTGTTTAATTAAAGAAATTAAACACTAAAAAATATTGTGCCATGAAGAAATGGTTATGATCTTGAGTAAAATCCCACAACCTCTCTGGGTTCCGGTTTTCTCATTTACAAAATGAGAAATTAAATGATCTCTAAGGGCCCTATCAGAGCACTAATATTCTTCAATTCTTTCTGTTTTATTTTATAAAGCACATTCTGTGTCAACCAGCAGAATCACCAGGAAGTATAGGGTATTCCTGTAATTTGCTTTTTAAGAGTAAATAAACTTACGGACTCAATTTCTTCTGCTCCTACAAGCTTTGCAGCATTGCATTTGGCTCATTAATTTCACAGATACTTATTGAGCACATGCTGTGGGGTAGAGAGGATTCTAGGTGCAGGGGGCAGAGCAGGCAACAGGAAAACAAGGTCCCTGAACCCATCAGAAAACAAACACAAAGATAAAAATGTCATAGTCATTACAGATTATGATGACTGGCATGAAGGGACCAAAGGTGTATGGAGAGAAGAATTTCTGAAGAGAAGACATTTGAGCTGACGCTTGAATCGGAATGAGCAGGTGTGCAAATAGCTGCGGAAAGGTCATTCCAGGAGGAGGGGCAAGTGCAAGGGCCTGGAGATGCCTTGCTGGAATTGCAGATGTGATCCACTGTACCTGACTACACAGTGTATTATTGAACGTCGTGGAGATGTTTATCTTAAAAAAGCCTGAGCAGGCTAAGCGTGAACCCAGCTACCTGAAGGAGGTAGTATAGTTGGTGTGTATACATGTTCCTGGAAGAATGCAAGCAGGAGGCATGTTAGATAGTGACCCTCCAGCCCTCAAGCTGTCGTAATTGTGAGAGTCCAAGATTCTGGGAACTTGTGTGTGATTAACTCAACATGTAGAAAATGATAATCCTAAGTCTTGGGTATATGCAGTCTCTCTTCACCTTTCCCTCCTTAGCACAGGCAGGGCTTCACATTCATAATAAGATTAGAGCAGCAGGAAGTCATTTCCATGGGGTTGGGGCAGCAAGTCTCCTGCGGTCTTCTGACTTGAATCGCACATATGTTTCTTGCCGCTGTTGGTCCTACTGGGCTGGATTGAGAGAGGGATGGGCAGAGATGGCTCATGCTGCTGCCAGAGAGGCAGGGGGCAGGGGAAGTGTGAGCTTCGGCAGTGTGCTAGCCAGTGGGAAAGGAGAAAGCTGTAGGACAGCTGAGAAAAGAACAAATAAACATGCCTGCAGGTGGGCTGATTTCACCTTGTGGGGGTGGGGAAGCCCAAGTTGAAAGGAAATGGCACTGCCGACACCTCTCTCAGGGGCCAAGAGGGGAAGAGATTCTGCAGATTTGACCATTTAATGAGTCTTGGGTTTCTGCAGCCAGGAAAGAGCTACACGAAGAGAATTTGAAAGCACAATCCGTCTGAGATATAGTCCTTGCATTGAGTCATCTATTATTAATTCATTAATTTATTGAGTACTGAATATGTGCTGGGCTTGGTGAGAGAGTGGAGTGGGAAGATTTCTGGAGCTGTAGTTAAAAGTTCTGCGTTGGCCTTGGGGAACCCATTAAATCCCTCTGAGACTGTGTTTCCTCATCTGTAAACTGGGGGTATTGGGGACCATCTTTTGCCCGTACAAAGTTATTGTGGGACTAGAATAAGGCCAGATGTGTAGAAAATATTTTGCAAACTGACCCTGCTGCAACCCTGTCTTCAGTGGGTGTGGGAGAAAAATGAAGATAAATAACTGATTTTTATTGTAAATCTGTATCTTTGAATAATGGAACATGAGGTAGCTTACAAGGTCATTATTCTAGAGTTTTGTTTTCTGGAGATGGAGGCCTCACTATGTGTATCCCAGACTAGAGTGCAGTGGCTATTCACAGGCACAATCTCAGTGCACTGCAGCCTGGAACTCTTGGGATCAAGCAATTCTCCTGTCTTAGCCTCCTGAGTATCTGGGACTGTAGGTGTATACCACCTGCTCTGCTTCATTCTGGATTATTAACGAAGATTCAGCATTTATCTTTTTGCCAGACTGGGAAAGTCCAGAGCCAGATAACTTTGAAATCTAAACCTGGCTTCACCAACTGACAGTTCTGTGTTAACCTTTTTGAGCATCACAAATGAAAATGTAGATAATAGTGAAAATTAGCTGGGCATGGTGGCACATGCCTATAATCCCAGCTACTAGGGAGGCTGAGGCAGGAGAATCATTTGAACCTGGGAGACGGAGGTTGCAGTGAGCTGAGATTGTGTCATTGCACTCCAGCCTGGGCAACAGGAGTGAAACTCTGTCTCAGTAAATAAATAAATAAATAAATAAATAAAAAGAGTATATCATGCCATCAGGCACAGGGCCTGGCTTACAGAAATTCGCCTGTGCCTGATTGTGACCTCTTGATGCCCCAGCAGCTGTATCACCTGGCACTCTTCTGATTAATCTTCTTTAAGAATATTTTACTATTATATAGATAATAGAAAATGTGCAATTAGGGGAAATGGGAGTACCATCTCTGCTGGCATGTCCTTCAGAGAAATGCAAAGGGTTCTTGGTAACTCCTTGGAAGACATTCATTGCAGCCACCTGGGGGGCCCACCTTGAGGCATTCTGTGGAACAGAATTTTCCCCACCTCCTTAAATTTCTAGTGAACAGAACTTTCCACACCTCCCTAAGTTTCTAGTGATGGAACAGAAATATCTGTCCTGTCAGATCACCCTTCAATTTGGTTCTGCCTGCCAACAATATTAGTTTCCTTCTTTTCACTCTTTTATTTGTTTATTTGTTAAGGGACAGTTCTTGGCCAATTACATCTTCAAGTTAACTGATGCATGCTTTTACTATTTTCCTTCATGTAAGGGATATCAATCACATCCCCAGCAACCGTCTGTCATTCTCATTTGACAGAGTGCAGAGACCATCATAAGTCAGGATGTTCATATTTTAGCTGCAGCTCATCCACTCTTGCTTTGTGACTTTGAACAAGTCTCTTGATCTTTCTGCGCTTCAGGTTTTTAATTTATAAAATAGGAATAATAATCTCTACTCCACCCATATTCAGAACATTGCTGTGGACCAAGACAGGTGACAGTTATGAAAAAGCTTTATGGCTGTGGAATTCTGTGGCAATGTGAAAGATGATTATTCCAGAGTAACCATCACTCTAAGTAAAGGAGTCAAATGTAGTGAGTGGAATTTTGTATATGAGTCAACACAGGGTACAGATTTTTCAGTGGCTTTTTAAAGCACTAAACTGCTGCGTGGCCTTGCTGGCCTGTGTATTAGAATAATTTGCCTCTATCATTTTTCTGTTTATACACTCTCATTTGTTTATGCAACCTTCATCAAGTCCTCATGGAATGTATGCATTTAGTGTGTTTTTTAACCACAGTGGAAACACAGTTAATGCAAAGTTGACAGCCAACTGTAGATGTCCAGTCTCTGCTGCAGAAAAGAAGTAAACATTAACAATAAAAACTCCCCTTCTCTCTCTGAAATGATTCAGAGGGTGAGAGAAAAGAGAGAGTAGGGAGAGACTCTCTGCTAATAGACTATATTCCAAAGGATGAAGAAAATAAAATTTTATGGACAGAAAGGCACCCCTTTTAGGACTTATTTATTGCATCCTTAACACCAAATCTTTTTCAGAGAGCTTTCAATTATTTATGAGTTAACACTCACAGCCCCTTTTCCAGTCCCTAGGAGAGGATTCTTTCCTTTGACAGCAGAGGAGAAAATGGAGGCTGACAGAAGTCAGGATGGTGACATTGGAGCCTCAATATACACAAATGGATCTGGACATGAAAAGTTTGAATTCAATCAAATTGGTTTGAAACCAGCTGCTAACTGTGGAAACAACTGGTTGGATCTCAAACACAGGCTTCGTTTTTCTTACTTTGTTACATGGTTTATAGTTTGTCACTGATTGATGAATCAATCGAATAACCAATTCTTTTGGTTATTCGAGATGAAAATGTAACTCAAAGTAACTAAGCAAAAGAGGCAATTGATTAGTTCATGTCCCTGGGAAATGTGGTTAAGGGGGCCGGCCTCTGGAAAATTGGGACCAGGGACTCACATACCATCAGGACTTTTTCCTTCCATTATACATTTTGGATGTTATCTTTGCTCTTTCTTACTGTAAAGAGGCTTTCTGTACATGATTTAGAAGACAGCCTTGGATACTTTTTGCTTGCACTCAAAAGTAAGACCTCCTTCTCCTTTGATCTCCAGATTTAAAAATCCTGGGGAAGGATTCTAATTTGCCCAACTTGGGCCATATGATCATATATAGCCCAATCATTGTAGACCAGCTCAAAAAGGGACTATAGTTGCCTGGGCCAGAGGTGTGGGTGGGGCAGGGTACTAAGACTCGCAGTACAATGGGATCACATGATCTGAGCTCCTCCCCAAAGGAAGGAAGGCCCTGTTGCCAAAATCCACAGATATCTACTACCGGTATTATATTGTTTTTTTCCTAATGCTTTTCCAATGCCTGAGAAGCTAATTCCTATATCATTACTAAATGAGCTCTAACCAGTTCATTAAGCTGATTACTCGATCCAATTGAATTAATAGCATCTGTTTCTTTCTTTCTTAAATGAGTTTGTATGTGAAGACAAGACCTTCAGGTCACAATGCATTTTTTTGAAATAAAAATTAAAATGATTTTTTTTTTTTTCTGATCAGGTTTCAGAGCAAGATGGAGAAAAGGATAAAGAGTTATTTTATTTTTCTAGCATATTTATATAAATA
The DNA here is from genome assembly GCF_001604975.1 of Cebus imitator. Taxonomy (NCBI): domain Eukaryota; kingdom Metazoa; phylum Chordata; class Mammalia; order Primates; family Cebidae; genus Cebus; species Cebus imitator. The sequence continues at coordinate 2,862,901 of NW_016107441.1, read as the reverse complement.
TCAGTTTAATAAAATCACTTTTTACTCCTGGAATCATTTAGATAACTACTTAATCTTCCACTTCAAATTCTATATACATTCAGCATCAGGCTTCTTTGCTGAATAACCAATTTCACTGTCTTTCACGACTACTTTTTAGGTGTACACATTAAAACAAAGACTTCCCAACTGTAAAATTGTGACCTTTGCCTTCAACATCCTCTATTTTTTTAATTGTGAATCCTTTTCTTACCTTCCTGCTCACTTACCCTATCCTTCAATAATTCCTATTGAAAATTATAATTAAGAAAACACCTTGTAACAGATATGTAAGGCCAGTTTGACTTTGTCAGATATTTTTGCCTATTGAGTGCATTTACAAAGAAACTTAACAAGGTTTGTGGAATAAAAGGCTTTGTCTTGGATAAGGAATTTGGGGGGATACAGTAAACACTAAGGAAATGTTTTTGGTTGGGGGGAAATTTGGTCATGATGCTGAAGTCTCACTATCTAGGCATTTGCCTACTCTATTGAGATTTGAGACTAGTCTTAGTTACAGCTCTCAGCTGCCTCTGTATAAAACACCTTCCCTAGATCATTGCCCAGTTTATCCAGATATCCTCAAGTAACGCTGAGTTGTAGGATTGTTTAAATGTGAGAAAATCTCTTTCTCACATGCAGAGTACCCTGGACTCTGAGCCAGGAGAACTAGCTTCTAGCTAGTCTAACTAGGAACTTATGTGACCCTAGGCAAGCCACTTATTCTCTAAGATTTCATGTTCACTTACTGTATTATAAAATCTAGTTGTGTAAAATAATGATTAGATGATTTCTAAGGTCCCACCCAACTCTTAAAGACTTTTCTGAGTCTTCATTCATTTATTTAAAACATTCATCCAGTTGAAATGCTACTATCCCTTTCCAAAGATATTGTGAGCAGGAAGTCAGACCATGTATGTAAAATGCCCAGTGCAGTGTAGATGTTCAACAAATAGCAGTGGTAATGTTTATAGCTATTAATTATTCTGCCACATAGTTCCCATGACCTGGTATTTATGGACTGACTGTGTGTGCTGTTTTCTTTGCTGGTAACAGCAGCCTTATTGTGGCAATAGTCCAAACACTTACACGTAGAGCCCTTACATGCACTAAAGGAGCCCCTGCCAGGTGGTACATATAAGATTATTGTTGTCAATATCTCCCATTGGCCAAAAAGCCTACAATTATTCAGGAATTCAGGAGAACATTCTGCTATACCAGTAAAGGTGGATATGTCGCAAAGAAGCTTCCCTTCTTCATCTTGTGCTCATGGTGATTTATACGTGCATCATAGTTCCCTTTTATTGAATATAGACTGGGTTCAGAATCCTCCTCAACACAGTGTCTTTGATAGAACAACACCTACTGGTGCTCTGGTAGGTGCTCTGGCTCCTTGTCTGGTGACTTTCTTACATAATCAAGCAAGTGCCATCCACAGGTGGCAGGTCTTCCCCCTTCTGGTAGCATCCTTCTGGGTCTTTTTACTGGAAACTCTCATTTGGACAGATGGCTTCTAGTAATCTGTTATGTGAGTTCCTGTGCTGTAGCAATTGCATAAAATCTAGGTGGCTAAAGTTCTGCTTCTACTTTTGAGCCTCAGTTTGCATGTGTATAGAATTAGGATAGTGATCTTGCCCCACAGAGTTGCTACCATGAGGGTTAAATGAGAGGAGAGGTGAAAAGTGCCTTGCACGGTGCGCAGCACATAATAGATGCCTACACTGTGCTATTTCTTGCTAAGCTCAATACCTGATACATACATGAATTTCTTTTTGAGCTCCAGAAACTTCAGCAGCTCTCTAGCTCATGATGAATTAAGCTCCCCGTGTCCGGTCCAGGCTTCTCTTTTACTGCTCTCCTTGGCAATGTGGTGCTGGCTACATTGAGTGCTTGCACTTTCCCAAAGAAACCTTGCCTATTCCCATCTCTATGCCTTAGCATTTCAGCTCTACCTCTCTCATTCATTACATCATTCAATGAATACCGATTGAGGAATTATGATGTGTCAGACATTGTGCTGGGCAGAGAAGGTCCCTCTTCTTGTGAATAGAAATTCTAGATGGGGGCAGGGGAGAGAACAATAAGCAAGTAAACAAGATATTATTAGGCAGTGATGAGTAATGCAAGAGTGAGTGACTTCAGAGCCAGTTTAGATAGGGTGGACAGGAAATGCCATCTGGGGAGATGACATTTTGCATTAAGATGTGGATGATGGGGAGCCAGCCTCACAAAGATCTAGGTGAAGAGGGTTTCAAGCTGAGGAAACAGCAGTTGCAAAAGTGCTGAAGTGGGACTATTCTTGGCATGTTTGAGAAACAGGACAGAAGCTGGAGTAGCTGAAAAAGAGAGATCAAGGGAAGAGGGATGTGGATGGTCATGTAATCCGAGCTCAGAGGCCCTTCTTCAGAGACTGGACACAAGATGATGAGGGCTTGTGGACAATGACCCAGGCACTTTGCTTTTATTTCCATCTGGCATGTACAAGCTCGAAACTTGTGTTTTACTTAGTGGTGTTTATGTGTCTTATTTTTCCCTGATGGGCTGTCAACTCTCCGAGGGACAGGACTACCACTTATTTGTCTCTTATTCTCCATGACATCTACTCGTGGACATGGGTGCTCAATTACCTATATTTGTTAGAAGGATGAGTATATATTATTCTGGGACAAAAGTGAAAGTGAAGCTTATTCAATCTTTTGGGGGAAGGGAGGGCTCACCTGTAGGTCTCTGAACAAGTTCTGGCTGCAGAGACACCTGGCAAAAAGAGCAGGAAGACTGGGCAAAGCATAAACCACATCTTCAGGCAGAGTTCCCTGCTCTCTCCTGAGGCACATTGTTAGGTCTGTCTGATCGCCTGCTTGAATCTCTGACCTTGGCTTCTCTGGCCTGTCTATGCATTGGGTCGAGCTCTTCTGACTGCAGCTTCCTTCCTTAAACCCATCTTCTTCCTTGCCTAAATGCATGTAAGTGTTTAACTTCTCTGAAGGTTTACCTGATTTGAGATCTTTATCCTCCTTCTATTCAGCCTTGTCTTGTCAGCTGCCACATCCCAACACGCTACTGGGATGCTATAATTACATAAGACAGGGTTTCTCAGCCTTGGCACTACTGACACCTTGAGCTGCATAGTTCTTGGTTGTGTGGGGTTTCCCTGGGCATTGTAAGCTATTTAGCAGCACCCTGGTCTCTATCCACTAAATTCCAGTTGCAACTCCATCCACAGTTTTGACAACCCCAAATGTCTCCAGATATTTCTAAATGTCTCCTGGGGACAAAATCGCCCCTGGTGGAGAATTGCTGACAAACAGGATCTTAGGTATTGTTAGATTTATCCTCTTCCCTTCGTTTCACAGATGAGAACACTGAGGCCAAAAGTAGTGAAATGGGTTGCCCAGGGCCATTACAGCAAATTGGTAGTAATAAAGGCAATAGACTTCCTATCTTTAAAATCTCTGTTCACTGCTTTCCTTAGCATGGTGAAATCTCCCCCAGAGGTGGTCAAGTAAAGTGGAAATGCTGTATGTAACACTGGAGACAGACTTGGATTAGAATCCAGGCCAAACCATTGGTTGGCTGCATGACCTTGGGTTCCAAGCTTCCATTTTCTCTTATGATGGTGATAAATGCTCACCTTGCAGGATTGTTCTGTGGACTAAAAGATGTACTTGAAACCCTAGCATCCTACCTGGTATGCTGCTGGTGCTGAGCAAATGCTGGTTCCCATTCTTTGGTGTGCTATAAAAATGGCAAATAGCATTGAGGAAGAGGACTTAAGAGTTAGAGTCACCAGAGGACTTGGTATGTTCAGGAAGATGCAGTTGATGGGCAGTGCCTTCCAGTGGACTATGTTAAAAATGCAGGTGGTATGGTCTGGTGTCTATAATAGAAACAGCCATGTAGTTTTCTGGTTTGGAAAATAACTGACCTTGTCGAAGGGTGACTCATTGGACAAAGTTGTTTTTTTTCCCTTTCCTGAGGAGGGACCTCTGTGATGATTATCTTATCTCTAATGTCCTGTGTCTCTTCTCATCCCCAGCAGAATGTTATGTTATTACAGAGACTCCTAAAGGATAAAGGAGCATGTAGAGCTCAAGTTGGGGAACTATGTCTTTTCCTCCTCTGGTATCAGATAAATATAATGACATTTTCTTCTTTAGGACCATGGAGGTTTGACATCTGGGGCTATCTTGCCCAGTCTAGGCTCTTACTCACTGGGACTCCTGGATAGAGGAGATACGGTTCACAGGTACAATACTGGCCTCTGGCTTTCACAAGAAACCCAGTTTCCTTGGCCCATAGACATTCTTACAACTCAGAATGTGCCCAGAGCAACAGGAAAGAGAAACCACATGGGAAAAGTGAACTGCCATCAGGCAACTTGGGCTCTGTGACTGGTCTGGCCACTGACAAATATTCCTGATATAGAACTTTGTAATTTTCAAAGACATTTTCATGAATGCTTTTTTTGATCTGGGTGTCCAGAGTGTAGTAGTTCTCAACCCTGACTGCACATTGTAATCACCCAGGAGTTTGAAGCAAAATAATAATAATTATTATTAACAAACCTTCTGTGCCTGTGCTTCATCTCAGACCAACTAAATCTGGAGATATGTCTTGGACATTGGTGATTTGTTTTTAAACTTCCCTAGTTGATTCTAATGTGCAGGCAGGATTGAGAATCACTGCATTTGTCCCATTTCTTTGATGAGTATATTAAGACTGAGGGTAGTACATATTCTAGTCCAAGCTTGAAAGGCAGAGGCAGGAGAAGCCAGGTATTGTAAACCCTAATCCACTGGCCTTCCCATTGTCGCTTCTCTACTTATAGTGTGACCTTTGGAAAGTAACTTCTTCAAGGACCGAACTTTTAATTTTTTTTTTGAGGTGGAATCTTGCTCTGTTGCCCAGGCTGGAGTGCAGTGGTGCAATCCTGGCTCACTGCAACCTCCAACTACTGGGTTCAAGCAATTCCCCTGCCTCAGCCTCCTGAGTAGTTGGGATTACAGGTATGTGCTACTATGCCTGGGTAATTTTTGTATTTTTTTAGTAGAGATGGGGTTTCACCATGTTGGTCAGGCTGGTCTCAAACTCCTGGTCTCAGGTGATCCGCCTGCCTTGGCATCCCAAAGTGCTGGGATTACAGGCGTGAGCCACCATTCCTGGCCAAGAACCTCACTTTTTAAAAACTTTACCCCCATAGAACTGTTTTCGTAAATAACACATAAGCACTTGTTAAGGAAAAAGATTGTGATTTTGTCTCTTATTCAAGATAGGTTGATTTTTTTTTTTTACTTTATTTTGGTGAAAGACATCCGTGCTTACTCCTGCAGGCCTTGCTGACTCCATCTCAGTGCCCATCAGGGTGTTATTGATCAGATGAGCTGAAGAATAGGAATATAAAAGATTCAAAAAAAAGTCTTGGTGACCTTGACTTCCTTCCTTCCTCTTCCCCTCTCCTGGCCACACAGAGAACATCAACTTAATAGTGAACTCTAGGGATCTGGAATAGAAGAAAAATCAGAGGATATGCATTTCAGTGTTCACACTTGTAGCATCTTTCTGACAGGGGTTTGTTCTAACTCCAGTGTTAACCTAATTTTACTATGGAGTTACTTTGACCACTAGTTGAACCTAAATCCTTTGCCCTTGTGATGACCAGAACTGATCCTGAACTTGCCCAAACAGAAAAAGTTATCTCCATTTTCCTCATGAAGGCCCTGGGACCCTCTTCCAGGCTGAATCAACTATTGGTAATGGGACCTGGTTTTTAGTCCCCTCCCTTACCTGCTTGCTACTCCTGAGCCTAGATCCATTGTAAAGGTCTGCAAGTGGCACTCTTCCCTCCCCTTTTCTTTTTTCGTTCCTGTATAGATTTAATGATATGTCATGCCCTAAGAGCATGGAGTGGGTTTCCAAAAGAGTGGCAGGTGTGGCTTTCACCGTTCCATTTTCAGTTAGTTTGGCATAACAGGTAGGTAGAGAACTCACTTGGTATTTCCTGGCCATTGTTCATCATGACCTGGTTAACAGCGATGTGGGTACTTGGGGGTGTAAAGGCTTGCATGTAGACAGACTTAGTTCAGGTCCTGGTGTTGTCACTTACATAACTGTGAGAAAGTTACATAATTTCTTTAAGTTTCAGATTCTTCATCTGAAAGGCCCTATTTTGAGGGCTTTCATCATGGTATAGAAGGTATGAAGTATGCTTAACGTAGTAAGTGCTCAAAACATGGCAGCCTGTGCAATGATAGCCATTATGACCATTGTCCAAGCTATTTGAGAGTAAGGCAACAGAAATCATTCTTCTGCAGTCACCTGGTATGAAGAGCTTCCTCACTCAGAGGTACTCTAGACACTGTGAGGTGTATGCAACAATGACTGTTTGCTTCACGCAAGCCTGTCAGTTTCTCTCCTTTCTCCCAACCCTTTTCTATCATAGTAGTTAGTGTCCATGCTACTGTTTGAGCTTCTCTGCTCATTTATTTTAGACCTCTGGTCCTTGTTAATATGCAGTGTTCCTTGGGAAAGAAAGTACTTGAAGCTGTTCTTAATCACTGATCTAAGTATCAACAAATGCCAGATCCTTTACAGAAAGCCATTTTGCTTAAGGGGGAAAAAAAGCTTTTAGGCAAGAATGAAGGTTGTGGTGTCTGAGGACCAAAATTAGCCTTTAGATAATCTAGACTTATAAGCATGGTCTAGATTTGGTTCTGGCTGTGACTTTGTGCACATCACAGCTATACCTGGAATCCAGCTTGGGGACGTCTGGGAGACATTCCATGTTACCCATCCAGTTCCCTAGAGGTACTGTGATGGCTGCAAGTCAAGCCCTACTTTTTATGCAATTGGAACTGTGACTCCTGGAAGCCAAATATGACTGTTTGCTTTTTGTTGTTGTGGTTATCCTATTTGGATGAATAAATGACAATGTCCTAGTTCAGCTGAAATGACTTGAGAGCTGTTTGTGAGTTAGAAACAGTGGTCACAGTTAAAAACCTAGTGGTCTTAGGCTCTGCAATAAGAAATAATCTCTAGAGCCCCAACTTCAGAAATGGCACAAAAATGGAATGGACAAATATGAAAAGTAATAATGGATCCACAGTGATTTAATATTCGGTGATATTTTCATTTTATGCAAATACCAAAAGAAAAAAAACCCTGGCTATTTGAAAGAAAAACAGGAACCAAAAAATATTTAGTGTTTGATCAAGCAAGAATCCTTTCACACATCTGCTAAGAGAGTTAAAACAAATATAGATATTAAATAAAAGGCCCAGATACCAAAGAGCAAAATTTAATGAAAGCCAGAACTGTTAATTATGGATTCCTGTTGAGAAAAATGTCAATCTCTTTCAGAGTTTTCCCAATGCTCTATTTTTAAGAAAAGTGTAGTAAAAATACATAATACAAGTTAACTTTTTTCTTGCTTTTGTTTTCCTTTCACCTCTCCATTGATGAAAAGCATATTTCACCGGAGTCTTGGACCCCCTCATAGCATAGACCATCATTTCTAGCACAGACAGTCTCTCTTTATCCGGTCACGTTACTGGTGGGCTCAGTGGCATCTTACCAGGCCAAAGGCAAAAAGTCTTTGAAGCATGTTGATGGTAGAGGGTTATTTCCAACTCTTCCAAGATGCAGACTCCCTAAGGGTGGGTCACATCAGATTCTGCAGTGGTAGGCTGAAGGCTGAGAAAAATCTTGTGTGAGGGCAGGGGCTGGGGACATCAGCTGGCAGTAGTGAAATACAGTCATCCATCTTGAGGGTCCAGTTTCATGAACCATGCCCACATTGACACGCAAGAGACTGAACAACAACACTTGAGTAGAAAGAGTGAAGAGCTTGATTTTGGAAGATTCTTTGCTATGGCTGATGACGGGAGAGTGGAGAGACATAGAGATGGTGCGGGTCCACTGAGACAATCCACAGATAAGTCAATCAAGCTGCACCTACCCCTAGTTAGGCTCCAAAACTTTTAGTATGTCAATTGCTAATGATAACCCCTAGCAGAGAAAATTGGATAGAAGTAGGGGGTAAGGGAACAAGCCAGAGTACGGTTATCAGTAATAGCTAATGACACATGGCACGTACTGAATCATGCACCTAGGAGAGTGACTCCTGGAGAGCTGGAAGCCAGTTGCACCAAGAATGAGAGTTGGGATCTCCAAGAAAGCTATATACCAGGGATTCTCACTTACAACCAAAGTTGCAGTCAGCCTGGGCTTCTCTCTATGAACCCTGCCACTTCACCAATCTTGCTTTAGTTCAGCTTTGTAGTCCCAATCATAAGTATATTGGAAGACAACGTCCTCATGCTATCTTAGCTGGGGGAAGGTCAGCCTCTTGGGTTAGAAGCTGGGATCAAAGGTCATAATGACACTTAAGGTCTCTTAAATGTCATTATCAACTTAATCCATCTCCCTATACGTCTTCAATTAATTCTTTGGGTATCTCACTATCTAAAGATGACAGAGCATTATCTGGCCACATGGTAAAACAACACTTTATATTAACATGAAAACCCAAGTTCTTTGCATGAGCATAAACTTCGCATTTGTTTTCTCAAACCTAGGACAGGGCACACCATGGAAAGCTCTATTTCGTGTGAGCTTTTGATAAGACTTCCTCTCCCAAAATTATTCCATCACCTTTCCTTTACACTTAGCTTGCACAGCATTGCTCCCCATGTCAGAGGCTCTATAGAAGAAGAGTGTCTACTCCATAATGGGGATCCTGCTTAGATGTCAGGTAAAGAAAAAGTGAGAATAGTGGGCAATATCTCCCTGGCTGTTATCTCTTCCCAAAATTCTGCTTGGTTTAGGAGGCCAAGTGCCCTTCAGCCACCAGACTGTCGTTGAACCTGAGCACACCAGAAGGACATGCTTCTCAGGGCTGAGGCTGACTCTAAAGAAATATGTCATACCACCTATGGCCTATGACATGGCCTTTCCACATTAAAGGAACTGTTTTTCTGAGTAGCACTAACTTCAGAAGTTCTCTGGTTGTACATCCGCCCCTGATTTCTCCACCACCCTCATCCTGAGTCGCTTTTCACCTGTGTTCTCCACTAAATCAGTGCTTAAGCAGTGCCCCACCTGGGGAAGGCAGCCCACTTCTCCAACAATGTCTGTCTCCATCAAAGACTTGGGGCCAAGGAGTGGAGGGTAACTTGGAGAGCCCCCATGGAGAATTAGTTTGAAGGTTGCTTTTTTTCCTCTTTCTTGTAAGGTGTAACAAATCTTGAATCTCCAATTTGAAAACTGAAAAGGGGTGGGTAGGGAGTTGGGGTTAAGAAGTAAGAAGGAGGGGGCCTAACAAAACCTGCAAACCATGAATATTAGTAAGAAAAAAAATTGCACACACTAAGACACACTAACAACTGAATTAAAATAAAACAATGCAGTTTCCTCATTAGTGTTCCAGCGACTCTACTGTCAGAGACACAGGGTTCATTAGACAGGGTTTCTCTCCCCTTATTGCAGTACAGTGTTATTTTTTTCATCCTCACTTAGCAAATGGAAAAGGGTGAAAGAACATCAAAAAAGGAAAACGGACAGCAAAATGTTTTTTCAATTCTTCAGGAAAATCTGTTGAATCATCCTTCTTGTGGTCGCAGTGGTTGGTGGTGGTTGCGTTTCATTTTGTTGTTTTTGGCACTGAAGGGTTTGGGATGGGGCTGGGGAGCCCAAGCCTGCTCCCCGAGGGGTCTCCGTCTGCTCCAGTTACAATCCCGTGGCTCCTAAGGGCATCCCTGAACTGTGGCTCATGCAAGGAATCGATTGCATGGACTTGGGGAAGTCATGGCTGACCACCCGACCATTCTCTCCACTGCCGCCGCCGCTGGCTCCTGCCCCGCTATTGCGGGGGAGAGTCGATGTCCTTATGGCTTCATTGATGGATTGCTGTGGGATCAAACAGAAACCCTTTTCAGGAGGACCGGGGGCTCTTCCCCGGGTCCTTGGCAATGACAGGCAACGGGAATGAGTCAAGACTGGACTTAATAACTCCAACTCCGTTTCTGCATCCACCCCCTTTCCTGTTCTATAATGCTAATTCTGACCTCCCAGGAATGCACAAAACTACCACTTGGCTCTGGACATATCTGATCCCTCTCTTAGCCTCAAGTTGAATGTTCATGAGGTGCGTTAGACTGGGTGAGGCAGAAAATCCTTTCTTATTCTTAACATTCTGTGATTTTTAAAGGTGGAATATTTCGTTATTATTGATTATTGCATAATTTAGCAACACAACCAAGCGGAAAAGCTTCTGGGAATGGGGTTTAGAAAACTTGCATTCTAGTTCTGGTTATGACATCAACTAGTCATGTGACTCTGTATATATCTTCTTAGTGTTCTAGAACTTTTAAGCCTCCATGTCTGTAACATATGATTATCTAAGCACCTACACACTGTTATTAGCAAGAATGGTGTTACCACATGAAAAATGCTTTGAAATGTTAAAAGAAATTGAGGGTGTGATATTGTTGGGTTAAAATGGAAAACTACCTCTGATTTGCTTCAGAAAAAATTCTAGCCTACCTCTATAGCGGCGTGTGTTAAGGGAATGTAGGACTTGTTTGAATAATACAATATGCAAAATGTAATTGGAAAGGAACATGTGCTAAAGAAAATGAGAATGCATTCCAAAGATTATCATCTGTGCGTCAACTGCTTCCCATCAGCACATATACCTTGTACTTCCAGAATGACATATCAGCTGAGTGCCTCTAAGCTTGTGATTTCTAGAATGTTGGAATTCTAGGTCTGAAATGGACTCTAGGGACCACCCCAGAATCAGCTAAATGGAATATTCAAGACCCCAATGTAGGTCTAGAACCATATCCTCTTAGACAAGAGGAAGCGTTCTGTTCAGAGTTCCTTTAGAGAAAGACTGTTGATAATACAAAATCCAGACCCTTCTCTTTTTCTGCCCATCTCAAATTTCCCATTAAAAAAAAAATCACATAATTTTTGAGGTGCGGTTTGGTTTCTTGGTGGGAATCAATATCAAGGAGAATTGTCAATGGGACCTACCCTACCTCTTCTCCAGGGCGTATTCTGTTCTCACTGTCTTCTTGAAGCCTTCCTAGACTACACCAGCCTGCTCTAAGTTCCGGCCTTTCATCTTGCACTCATTCTCTTGTAATGGTTCTACCTCCAGTCTGTAAGTTTTGTCTTCTGTAAGAGAGTTTTCTGGAGGAGGGCAAGGGTCATGTCTTCTCAATCCTCAGCTATCCCACAGAGTATCCAGTAAGCAATTAAATGCATAATAGAGGTTTTTGAATTTGTCTAAGAAACACCAACCACTTAGCATCCTTCTCAAAAAGTCTATGACTTTCTCTCTTACATATTGCCATCATTCCAGTGACCGGAGAAATCAACCTTCTATGGCCTGACAGAGATAAACAGGGCAGCTTTGATCCATTTTTTCCCTCTGCTATCCTTTTATTACTGGCAGTTCTGACAATGTTTTAAAATGTTCTTTTTAAAATCCATGATTCAGACAGATTTGCCCCATATGATGCACCACCCACACTGGTTCTGTCTCCTCCTCAAACCTAGGACTTGATTTATTTACATTCTCCCTTGGCTATCTTCCACTGAAGAGAAAGTGTGACCTGGATTGCATTCTTGTAAGTCAAAGGCCAAATAAATACTACCTTGAACTACACCAGGGAAACGTGAAATAAAAATATTAGAAATTAATGGTTACTTATCCTTACCTAAAAATATTGAAGAGAAAATAACATTTTATTTATATCTGTAAGAAATATGGAAACTTCTATAGATTAGCTTGGAATGTCTATCATTCATGATTTTTCTCTGCTACATCCCTTTAACTAAGGAAAAAGAAAACCACTGAAGCTTACACAGATCACCTTGGCCTTCGTTCCTTATAAGCCTCACGTATTTTCATTATAGTCCATTGAAGTTGTTGGTACTTCATGAATTTGTCTTAAAGGACAAGATTGATAATCTAGTCAACATTGGTGCTTGCCAAAGTCTGAGATAATTTAGCCAGGCATGTAACTAAAAATCTCCAAGATCACATAATTACAGTTGTTTTTCAAGGAAGCTGAGCACCTCTTAAAGGTCAGTGACTCCTTACCACTATCATGGTGCACAGTGGTTACTAACTTCTTACAGACTTCTTTTCTAATACGCTTATGAAACTCAGGAGAAGAGATAGATGGAGTCCAAACTTTGCAGTGGAAAGCAATGTTTAATGTCAACCACATCACTAGTTCTGAAACTTGGTTGCACATTGGAACCATCCAGGGAGTTCTGGGGAAAAAATCCTGATGCCTGAATACTACCTTACAGATGCTGGTGTGGTGTATGGCTTGGATATTAGGAGTTTTAAAAGCTCTTCAGGTGATTCTAAAATGCAAGCAAAGTTGAACCACATGATCTAATTTGTCTCTTTCACTTTACATAGAAACAAATGACTTAATGACTGATTCGTTTAAGGTAACAGTTATATGTCACCTAGTAATAAGGTGGATGACCTTCTAAATGTGATTCTTCCTAACCCCCATGGCTGAGCTGTGATAAACTGCTGTCATTTCTCCTCCAGCCTTTTGGAATGTAGCTCTCCGTTATTCCTCCTTGACATGCCAGCCATTTCTTAAGGTTCATCCTTGAGGGTGGTGGTAGTGTTTTTGGAACTGATATTTAGAGAGAAACAGATCAGTAAAAAGTCCAACTTTGGGGCCAAACGTGGTGGCTCATGCTTGTAATCCTAGCACTTTGAGAGGCTGAGGCAGGCAGATCACAATGTCAGGAGTTTGAGACCAGCCTGGACAATATGGCAAAACCCCATTTCTACCAAAAATACAAAAAAATTAGCCAGGCATGGTGGCACATGCCTGTAGTCCCAGCTACTCGGGAGGCTGAGGCAGAAAATCACTTAACTAGGAAGGTGGAAATTGCAGTGAGCTGAGGTCACGCCACTGCACTACAGCATGGGCAACAGAGTGAGACTCCATCTCAAAATAAAATAATAATAAAAAAAGTCCAACTTCAAAGGCTCCTAATTTGGCCTTTCAGAGCTCATTTCCCTAACAGTGACTGCATCTTAACTTCTCAGCCACTTGCTTTTCTAAGAAGAGTCTGCTCAGTCTCTGTACATTATAGAATATTCTGATCAAAGCTTAAATTTCAGTAATGTCCTCACTCAGGCTTGCGTGCAAAGCACCAGTGACCACCTGCTGTGGAGGATGCTCCCCTTGAGTTATCAAGTCTCTTGGCTGTTCATTAATTCCAGGAAAATGTGCAAGCCCTCAATTGCTGTGGCTTAAACATGCCCCATGTTAGCACAGTCACATATAATTTTGAAAGGTCAACAGCTCTCCTGGGGGTGGGAGAGGCTGGGAATTATTTTCCTTTAGGAGTGAGGTGGTGAATAATAAAAGACTTTGCTGCCCTTAATATCAGCTAGGGATTCAGGTGCCACTCTGTTTGCCCAGGCAGAGGGAGGGGCAGGGGACCTGAGACTTGATTCATTTTGCAATGTGTCTTAGGTTTTATATATTTTCTGCTACTATATGACAATTTAAATTAGACGGAAATGTTATGAGCTGCCTGAAGTCTCTCTGTGAGTCTCTCACTCTCACCTGCCACCCTTTTCCCTCAGTCTTTCTGTGTTCCTGTCTCCTTGGCCTTCTTCCCTTTTCTGGGTAAGAGTTCATGTCTTTGGGTCTCTGACACTTGTGCATCATTTGCTGGCAATTCTTTTTTTCCTGGTTAATTCTTTTCATGCTTCTAGTCTGTTAAACCTCACTTTTTCAGGGAAGCTGCTCTGACTGCCCCATTCTCTTTTCAGGACAGGCTTCTGCTCTATACTTGACAGCACTGGGCATTTTTTTTTTCACTAACACTCATTGAATACATAAGTGTTTGCTTATGTTCTGTTTTCCCCATCAAACTCTCAGGTTCTTGAGAAAAGGAGCTGTGTCTGTTTTGTTCTTGACTGCATCCCAGTGCCGAGCCTTGCCTGGCATGCAGTGGTGCTCAGTGTGTTTGTGGAAGGGATGCTTGCCTTTAGGGCGCCTTCCCACTATCCCTGTGACACTTGTCCTGCTCAGGGATACATCAAAGGGGAAAGAGACTCAGCAACACCCAGCAAAGGATTAAATACTATAGTCAATCAGATGAGGGAAACTGATTGTAGGGCTGCATTTTGTTGTCTTCGTGAGCAGCACTGTGGCTGGGACTAGAAGAACACAGATCAGGTGCCCAAAAATGATTCGTTGCCATGTGGTTGAGGCAGGACAGAGAGATTTAGGAAATGTGGGTTGGCTAGTAACAAAAGCCTGGGCTTTGTGGAAACCATACTGGAGGTATAATTCCTGGTTTTTCAGTTCCTAGCTTGTGTGACCTAGCTAAGAATAGCTATTTAGCTTCTCTGAACTTCCATTACATCTGTAGGATTGTAAGAACATGGTTAATGAAAATGTGTAGAAATCATGTTGAGCATAAAAGTTACTGAAAAATTATCTTTCCTTCTTCCTTTCCTTTCATCTCTTTCTCTCTCCCACCCTTCTTTCTCCTTTCTGCCCCCTCTTCCTCTCCTTCTTTCATCCATGAAGAGTGAGGAAGAGTTTTTTAAGCACTGTTAAGATATGAGAGGATGGCCCTGAACTAGTTTAGGGGCTCAAGGCCTTAAGAGTGGGCCAAATACTGTGATCATGGAAATAAATGAGAGGGAAAACTCTCACTGAAAGCCCTTGTCATCATAAATTTGGGTCTCTCTGTAAGGTTGGGAGCTGCACTTCTGAAAAGAACTAATTGTTTTTGAAGAAGGCTAAGCACAGAATAGTAAAGAGAACTGCGAAGCTGAAAAGTCTGAGACCCAAGTTGAATGCATTCGTCTTATCTCTTTCGGATAAGAGAGGAGTTGATGGAGCGTCAACAATTAAGGGCTGGGTTGATTAATAAAGAAAGTATCTTTTCTGCAGTTGGAGGATTGAAAATTCTATTAGGAGCCTCAGAGAGTTGGGTAGAAGTCATGCCAATCAATGGAATTAATTCTAGAAAATTGTGGTGGAAGACATTGTATTAATTACTCCAAGAGACCTGATGCTGGCTTCTGAAAAATTTAACATCTTCATTGTAAAGGGAAGGGTAAGAACGTCTCCAAGAATCTATGACATGACTCAGTGGCCTCTTTGAAATATTTTCATTTTAACCTAAATAGTGTGACTTCAGGGAAGGTCAATGTGGTCCCAGTTTGAAGAGGATCCCAGGCATTAGCCCCTCTGGTACCACCACCTGGCATTGGCTATGATTATTGGGAGTCACTGTGATCCCAGAGAAAGGGCTGGATGTCCAGGAGCTTTTCCGCTTGATGGATGGCTAGTCCCGTCATAGTCACGAGCACAAACATGGGGCCAAAACTGCCTTGGATGGTATCGTTTGTAATTCCTAGACTGGGTGGTTTTGACGGCAATACTTGCTTTAACCAAGAGCCATTACCACCATGCCCTGCCTCATCCTTTAAGAGATTTTCCCCTTTGGATACAATTACACATTAATTTTACTAATACTTACCCTCAGTAAGTGGGATGTCCAAAAAAATCAGACACAGCTCCTTACCTAAAGGAATTCGCAATCTGTATAGTTCAAGAACCCAGCTCATGTAAATAGGGTAAATAAAAGGAAGTTTTAAGGAGGATGTATTTGGCCACTAGTAACAACTATTATTTGAAATACTAGTGAGCATTGTCATTATTTTTTACTGAGGGCTTACTGTGGCCCAGGAATTTTGTCAAGCTCTTTTTATTAATTATTTCATATAATCATTACAACAATTTTATGAGGTATGTACTAACACTGCCTTCATTTTATAGAAAATGAGGATCAGAGAGTTAATAAAACTTTTCTAAGATGACACAGTTAACAAATGGAGCAGATAGAATTTACACCCAGATGGTCATTCTCCAGAGCTTCTACTCTAGATGATGATGCTGTATCATGTCCTAGGCAAGCAGTGAGAAAAAAGGAAATCATATAATCTGTATTGGACCAACTCTGGGCCTCTGGTTTGATTCATGGTTTATAGAGATGGTTTTGAGGGATGGTACAGGCTGTAGCTCCCCTAGCTCTTGTCCTCTTCCCCTTTTTTGCCACTGGAGTAGCCTTTCCTCATTTTGGTGGGTAAGGTAGGAGAGTCTTTAGTGCTATGTTTTGAATGGAATGGTCAAAGAGCCTTGAGTAGGTTCTAGGAGTCCTTGTGTGTTCAACTAAGCTTCTTGGAGGTCTACATTGGGTTTAGGGCCTGAAGCCCATGCCTTTGCAGTTCTTGTCTTTTGAGAAGAAGGGACCTGGAGATGAATAAGCTGGTCAAGGGTAGGATTGGGGTGTTCCTAGGTCCCTGGTGAAATGCCACTGAACTTCCATTCTTTAATTGTTCCTTGTTGCTTTTTGGGGAAGTTGCCTTTTAAATAGGATCTATGAAACAGCCCATACGAAGGCACATGAGTAGGAACATGAGGTGGGCGTGAAGGTATGGAGTATGTGAGGAGAGCAGATTGCTAGAGTGGGAGTGGGGTAGGTAGGCTGACATGGAAATGCTGAATACCAGGAAAGAAGGACCCCAGCTCCTCAGGTACAGAGCTAAATACAGAATTTCTAAACAGAACGAGCAAATGCCCACAGATGTCTTCTTCAAGGGTGACCCCGGAGGTATGTATAGGATTGAGGGCCCAAGGCAGGAAGAGGCTGAGCAGGAGGCTGTGTTTAGATCCAAGAGTGGGCATACTGAGCTTGGAGACAAATGTCTGTTGAAAAGTGGGCTTCTTAGGGTACATTTTAATAAAGCAAATTCTACCAAGGGATCTTGTTAGGCTAGTCAAGCCAAGGTAACAGCATAGGCCGACATATCACCATGTGTACATTGCCCAGAGGGACTGTACATCTCTTCCTTTCTGTATCTGGGTCCCACCTGTCCTTACTAATTTTGACATCTTCCCAGAAGGCTTCTTCAATTTTTCTGCTCTAAATTCCTATAGGCCATCCTATCTATACCATAGGTTGCCTCATTAATTATTGTGTGCCCATTTTTTGTGGAAGGTGAAAGGTGCTGAAGGTCATAGAATGCACCTTCCTCCTCTCTGAGTCCTCATGATGTGTTGCTCATGGTATTGTTCACGTGATTAACTTCCATAAATAATTTCTTACTGACACTAAATGATGAGATTTAATCCAAACTCCCTTTTGATGCTTGAACCCATATCCTTGTCAAGAGCTATTCACCCTCTACTTGTACACCTTCAATGATGTTGAAGCTTGTTACTTTTTGGGATAGTCTAGCCTTTCTTTAGGCAGCTCTTTTAGAAGAGTAGATTTGGTGTATTATGTTGACATTTATCCTCTATCACCTTTAGTCATCTGTTCTTGTTATTTTCTATGGGACTCCAAAGAACTAGCCTGTTTTCTTCTTCCATCTGGAAAGTACTGGTATTTTATAGATAGCTCTTAAATCCTCTACAATTCTCTTCTCCAGTTCCTTTTAGCTACATTTGATGTGGTCTGGGGTTATCTCACTAATCTGCTTACCTTTCTCTGCAAATGGTCCTCTTTGTCAATGTCTATCTCCTAGTGTAGAGCCTGAGAAAAGACCCAATTCACCAAGTATGACAAGGTCAGCACAGAGCAGAGGGTGGACATCCTTTTCTCTCTTTTGCAGCCACACTTCTGATGCAGCTTCAGAGAGAATCGGCCTTTGTAACCGTCACTCTTGCCTCTCGCAGTGCTGCCTGTCCATGTAAACTGCTAACTTTTAATCTCACCGACCCATCTCTGGAAGATGCAGTTGTTCTCTTGGGCCTTGTGTCTGCCCTGACATACCCCATCTTCCTATCTTTCTCATGGCTGCCTGCGTCCCTGTCACTTTCCTCCTAACAGCTTCCTGCTTCCTGTCTTGTACTGACCTCAACCACCTGTCATTCCCCACCCTTTCTAGCAAATGGACTCCCAAGAAACCCAGCTGCATCACAGAACAGGTTAGGAAAAAGGCCCGGGAAGATGATGCCACCTTCATCCGCTTGGATTCACTACGGGATTTGTAGCAGAACTCGATTAAGGCAACCAGCATGGCTAGTCCAAGTCCTCCGATCAGGATGTAGAACACGCCCGCCACATTGCTGAGGCTCAGAGCGCTTGTCTTGTCCTAAGAAGGAGGAGGGAAAGGAAGGGGAGGGGGAGGAACAAAGTGAGTCAAGAGGCTAAAGACCATCCAAACAGCAGCATATTTACACACATACACTCAACCCCACACCCACTTTAACATTCACAATAGCTGGATAGGCTATTTATTCATTGACCAAGTGTTAAACATTCCCCAGGAAAAAGGTGTGTGTGTATATGTATTTATAAGTTTTCCAAGCATCCCTGATTATGTCGAATTTATAATTACAATTCCCCTGTCCTAATGCCTTTTCTAGGATGGAGACATCACAAGAAATTCAGGGAAGTTTCTACCAAAATCTGCACCTTTGAGCTTACCCCATTCTTTCAGAAAACCATATCCCTTCCTTTTCAGCTCGATTCCTGTCCCCCAATTCCCTCTGTTGCTTGGTAACGCATCGGCCTCGCTAATTGTTTACATCTCCGAGCGCTTTTCTGAGAGTTTTGTCTCCGAGCGTTTTTCTGAGAGTTTGTACTTAAAATGGACTTTCCCCTAGATGTGCATTCGATTTCAATTTAATAAGACAGTTATTGTACATTTAATAAAGATCAACTGATACATTCGTTAACTTACTACTCTGAGTGCTGATTTCGGGGGGAAAAACTAGTGGGCTTAGAATAGTAAAAAGGCACTGATATGGAAAAATGGTTCTATTAAATCTTAATAACTATGCTTAATTGGTGTCATTTTTCTGTTAGAGGTGCTTGCTAAAAACATTGTAGGCAGACCCAAGTGGCTGAATTTAGAAATCTCTGTTGCCTGCGATAAAAGTTCTTACACTGGTTTGGGATGAGCAGGGTCACAGAAAAGAGTGCTTCATTCCTACGAGTCTGAAGACTAGTGCTCATGTCTAGTTGGAGGTGGCCAGAGCTCACCCTATGGAGCCTGAGGAAGGCCACTGGTCTGCTGAGGCCATCCCTGACTTCTGTCACCTCCAGTGGGGTTCAAAAGTGAAGGGCTGAGGGACAACACCTGCCCAAGTAGTGAGAACAATCAAACACAACTGATGGTCATGGTGAGAGGTAATGATTCAGAAAGAGCGGGGAGTTGCTCAGTCAAACTCTTGACACAAACAAAAGAACAACCTTAAATATTGGGAGAATACTTATCCCCAGATATCATGGCACCTCTAACAGTTTTGTTTATATTGTTTGTTCATGTACAATAAGTGTCTCATTGAATTAAAATGAAATGCATGCCTCAACTGGCACAGGTACACACCATCGTTGGCTGGCTGGTGGCACTGGATAGGATATGGCCTTTATACCACTCCATGTGTTCCTTTTCAGGTGGGGATGTAGGTGAGCCACGCAAGGGGTGGACTGTATTGCCCTAGAGACTCTTCAACTGACATCTGCCTATTAGAATCCGGGTATATGGAAAGGAATCGCTTATTGACCATAAGTCAGTGGCCTCTGCCCTAGTTCTAGTTGGTGCATTGTACAGGATTCAGCAGGACTGAGTTTGGAGACTGCAGCTGGCAAAGAACAGCATTCCCTTCCATCTCAGTAGCAGCCCTGGCCAGCAGAGCTGTAGGATTATCTAAAGCATACCCCCTTGGTGGCTTCCTGTATCACTAAAGCAGATGGCTCTTGAATATAGGTGACACTTGGCAAGGCATAGCCTGGCCTTGGAAGCGGTAGAAATGATTAATCAAAGGACTCAAAGGGGCAAAATTTCTCCTGCTCTGCTATAATGGCTTGACAAGGGTAATGTGCAAAAAATGAGTTCAGTGCTTGGTTCAAGAGTTGGCTGAACAAGCAAATTCCCACTTCACATGATTTTTGGAACACTCAAAATGTCTCCCTGTTTGTTGTTCAGAAGGCATGTATTTCTTCCTCTGGAGAGTAATGCTTTAGAGTCCTTGGGGGACTTACAGTTAATAGAAGTTCCTATAAAACTCCTTTGTTTAAACAAGGGTAGGGGTGGGGTTAGGAGGCATGTATTATCAGTTCAAACCTTGGTAAAGAGTGGTCGACAGTGGAGCTCAGAAGGAGTAGGTGGAGGGACAGGCCTGAGGGCACATGGTAGACAAGAAAGCTGACTTCATGAGCTAATCAGCTTTTCAATAGCCAAAGCACACCTTGCCCCTTTGGTTGCCAAGCTGTTTCCTTCTTGAGGTTCACCTTGTTTGTGGATGGCCTCTAAGGACAAGAGAGTGATAGCCATCTTTTTTTGTTTCTATTTTCGAAAGATGCTAAGAGGGTATCTGCCTCCCTGGCTTACAAAGAGGAGTGTTCACTTCCAGTATATCTGGGAAGGAAGTGGGGTGAGATCTTCATATGGACATGAGGTGGAAAGGCATGTTCTATGTAAGCAAAGAAGGAGGGTCTAATGAATGATTATGTCCGGAAGTGGAGAGCATCCTTCACGTTCGAAGAGAGCCTCTGGCCCAGGGAGATGGCAATGTGTGTGAGGAGGGATACATCCTTTACAAAGAGGGCAGCTAGATGGTATAGGAGTGGCCACCTTTTGCAGGGTGCACAGTGTCATTGGTCACTATTTATGCTGAAATGGCTCTGTAATAGAGGAATCAGGAAATACCTTTGGAATCAAGGGAGAACCTGGGCCCTATCACCACCAATATCACAGGTAACACAACCACCTAAATTTGGATTTATTTAATAGGACATGGGAAAGGGCTGGTGTTGGTGTAGTCTTAGTCCAGATAGCTGAGGAGTTTTCATTTACACAAGATGTTCTGATTCCCTTACATGTGTCATTAGCTTTTTTTTTTTGAGACGGAGTTTCACTCTTGTTACCCAGGCTGGAGTGCAACGGCACGATCTCGGCTCACCGCAACCTCCGTCTCCTGGGTTCAGGCAATTCTCCTGCCTCAGCCTCCTGAGTAGCTGGGATTACAGGCACGCGCCACCATGCCCAGCTAATGTTTTGTATTTTTAGTAGAGATGGGGTTTCACCATGTTGACCAGGATGGTCTCGATCTCTTGACCTCGTGATCCACCCGCCTCGGCCTCCCAAAGTGCTGGGATTACAGGCTTGAGCCACCGCGCCCGGCAGTCATTAGCTTTTTTATATGATCTTTCTAGGGAGGCCTGAGGCCATGGTCTTCTGATTAGCTGCCTTTACTGACTCTCTTTGTCTCACCCTGTGGAAATAAAATGGGACATCCTGGGGCAGGGACAAGAACCCCATATATTTGAGGACAATAGATCTGGTTCCTTATCTGGCCCACAGTGTCCATAAAAGAGGCCAAAACCTAAAATGCAATAATATATATATATATTTTTAAAAAAAGAGGCAGCTTCCTTGTAGATCTGTGTACAAACAGCTACTCACATTTCACAGCTACACACTAACCAGCAGTGATCAGGGAAAGGGGAGGGGTGGAGTTTGAGTCTTTGGTGCACCCCTCAGGGTACCCCATTCTCTTCCTATTCCATAGCAGCTGCACAGCCCAAAAAACTAGGCAACTTGCCAGTGGGGGTGGAAAAGTCACAACTCATCTCCCGCCAGGAGTGGGGAAAGAGAGTGACAGTACTAAGAAGAGTGACAGGTGAAAAAGAAAAATAAAACTCCTGTCTTGCAGAATCACTGAGCTTGTTGCTATAGTGACAAATGATGACGAGTGGTGACGAGAC
Organism: Cebus imitator; assembly: GCF_001604975.1. Classification (NCBI taxonomy): domain Eukaryota; kingdom Metazoa; phylum Chordata; class Mammalia; order Primates; family Cebidae; genus Cebus; species Cebus imitator. The sequence goes on along the minus strand of NW_016107441.1, from coordinate 2,841,091 downwards.
CCCCCTCCCCCACTCATCTGTTCTTCTTAACCTGTTGTCTTGATTTGATGTCTCCCTCATATGGAAAGGAGATTTTTCCCCCATATTTCTCCTTGTTCTTCCCACATACTGGGTGACTGTCTCAGGCTCCCTTTGTGCTTCTGAGCCAACATTCCTTCCAAGAATGTAGGGCTGGTTCATGAGGAGGTCTGAGCCAGGCCTAAGGCAGAGATACTTGAAACTTTCTATTTTTTTATTTTTATTTTTATTTTGAGATGGAGTCTCACCCTGTCACCTAACCTAGAGTGCAACACGTGATCTTGGCTCACTGCAACCTCCGCCTCTTGGGTTCAAGCAATTCTCCTGCCTCAGCCTCCTGTAGCTGGGACTACAGGTGCGTGCCACCATGCCCAGCTAATTTTTTGTATTTTTAGTAGAGATGGGGTTTCACCGTATTAGCCAGGATGGTCTTGATCTCCTGACCTCGGGATTCGCCTGCCACAGTGCTGGGATTACAGGCATGAGCCACTGCACCTGGCTGAAACTTTCTTTACAGAATAAGCAGAAAGTTCTAGGGAGAAGCCAAGGCTTTTGGCCATCAGACCAGTCCCTTCCCCTGAGACTCGTGCTGCCTGCCATCAAGACCTGCTAACTCTGGACCAATGTTCACTTCTCCAAATGCTTTCATTCCTTCTTATCTTCTTGGAGAAAGTGTAAACTCATACAAAGCAAAAATGCAGTTTTGTTTCTCTTTATATCCTACTGAAATTCCATACGTTTTCTGTTATGCTTACATTTGGATTTTTAGGGACAGCCTATGTGCCCTCCACGTGCTGAATCTGTAATCTAACTTAGCCTTTTAGGGCCAAAAAAAGTCCATCCATTAGCCTTTCTGCTACAGTAGGCTTTCTCTTGTGCTTTTTCAAAACTTGTATTTTTGGCTTAAGAACCATTTCCCTGAGCAGTTGACTATTTCCTGGGAGTGAAGGCTGAGTGGTTGGCTAGGCTCACTCATTAGCTAAGATCAAAGTGAGAAAATTATGGGGAGGTGGATTTGGTTCAACTAAAGGAAGAGCTTTTAAATAAACAGAGCTGTCCAAAGGTGGAATGTGCTGCCATAGGAAGTGGTGAGTTTCTCAAACATGAACACATTCAGGAAGAAGATGACGAGGTCATCTAAGGAATTCAAGCACTGAAAACCGAACTGGACCAAATGACCTTTGACACTTGTCCCAACCCCCAAAACATTTTAGGCACCTAAGGAGTTCCTAGAGGGTCTGGGATCATGCCCTTTATAAATTCTCCCTAGAGACTAATACTTTTAGGGAATGCAAAAAAGGAGCTCATGTTAATTGGTAACTTCTGTTTCATTTCCAATCTAGGCCAGTTCCCCAGCCTGCATATTTTCCCCAAGAGCAATGAGGGATGAGAATTGGCCCATTGTATTAATAATTGGCAAGGCAAACACTGTGAAAGTGATGGTTGTGGGGGTGGCTCTTCTCAGCAGTGTGTGCTCAGGGACCGGCTGCTGTACAATGCACCACAGGACTTCCTGACTCAAAACAAAATTGCAGCAAGAGGATGATGTGGGTTGTGGAGGGCAACCCAAGGACTGACTAAGGGTGAGGCCTCTTCAAAAGGGGGAGGTATTTTTCAGAACA
>NW_016107441.1:2826951-2834451 GCF_001604975.1 Cebus imitator | reverse complement strand
TAGAAAGACCCAAAGTGGGAGAGGGAGCGGTATCAGTCCAGGAACAAAAGGGAACGGGGCACAGCAAGGAAAGCTGTAAGGATCAACTGAAAGAGAGAACAAAGGTTGGGGTTTCCAAGGTCCTAATTCTCATTTTTGCTGTGAACTATAGGACCACTTTTCTGTAATAGAAATGAAGTCCTCACTGTTCCACTCAAGCAAAGAATCCAGTTTGGGGTCAATAGTGTGAAGAAGTGTTTAGAGAAAGCAGGCAATCCTCACAGGCCGTGTCCCACATGGGTAAGGTGGGAGAATTTATGTCCTACATTGGTGGGCTCATGACACAATCAGGTCAAACAAGAGACTGTCTAAAAAGGCATTTAATTAAATTTCACCTCAAAATATTCCCTGCTCTGGAAGATTCTCTGGACTTGACTTTGATCTGTCGTACTACAATGTTGTTCTAACTCAGGTGTGTTGACAGGGTCTCCTCAATTAGTTCCCTGGAGCAGAGATGAGGCCCTCTGTGATTTTAGACCCTTCTCCAAAACATTTAGTACAGGAAAATTCCATGCAGTGTAGGAATATAACATTTATTATAGCATGCTCCATGCTGTATACTTTTATTTTTGCCAAATGAACAAATGAATGGCCAACATCTAAATGCAATATTACCTATGTACCTATAACCTATGTGTCTCCACTGTTTGCTAAGCTCACCTGTCTAGAACACAACAGAAAAGGACCAGAAAGTGAGCAAATAAAATGCACAGGGTTATAAGGTGACAAGCATTGTAGTTAACATTTATCTCACTGAGGGCCTATTGTGGTACTAAGCACTTTACATGCTTTGTTTTATTTAATCCTCATATCCCTATTTGGCTGCCATTTTTACTACTTCCATTTTACAGATAAATACTTAACTTGCCCCAGGCTGTCACTCAGCTCTGTGTGATTAAAGCCCGTGCATGTAACCATTGTGCTTTACATTAGGTTCAGGTGGGTAATTGCATGATCCTCGCCTGTGCTCACTTAGACCTTCCCCCCCACCCCACTACTCAGTCCTTTTTAAACTTTTACTTTGCATACAAGTGTAATACCCAAGAGTCTCCATTCTCTAAGCCCAAGCAGAACAAAGTCAGCAAGCAACAAAAGCCTCATCCTATGCCATTTTATAAGCTGCTTATCCACAAGTTGACAATAAGGAAGGAGCCAAAGCAGGTTTTTTCTTTTCTTTTCTATTAATTAGTTATTATTATTTTATTTTTTTGTAGAGATGAAGTCTCACTATGGATTTGCCCAGGGTGGTCTCAAACTCCTGGCCTTAAGAGATCCTCGTGCATCAGCCTCCCAAAGTGCTAGGATATAGGCATGAGCCATCTTGCCTGGTCCTCTTCTTTTTTAGGGAGACAAAAATGATAGTGCTATAAGAATGGTGGCCTGGGGTGATTCTGGTTCTGGAAAACGGCTTTATGATATTTACCCTCCAGAAGATTCACTGTATTCTAATCCAATGCCATTGATTATTGATAATGATAGAGTTATCCAGAAAAGGTTGTATTTCACATATTCAAAACAAAATTTAAGATATGAGTTTGATTAAAAAGATTTCCTTTATAAAATACTACATTTGAAAAGGCCAGGAACCTTGGAAAATCCAGGAAAATCTTTCTATTATAAAAAAACTTAGCCTAGAACTAGTTTCCAGACACCTAGTTTTCATGGACAAGAAAAAAACTAGTGAGTGTGGGAGAACCAACATAGGTGTGTGTTAAATGTTAATTTCACTAAGGAACCAACATAGGTGTGTGTTAAATGTTAATTTCACTAAGGAACCAACATAGGTGTGTGTTAAATGTTAATTTCACTAAGGAGAAATGTTTAAAGAGAACAACTACCATCTGTTAACAACTTCCTTTAATAGAAGTAAAGATGCTCAAATAATCAAAAAAATAGGAAGGACATAAATTTAGGCACATTGCTGTTGTTTTCCTCATTTTACCTCATGCTGGTAAGAACTTTGTCTTGGGCTAGCAGTGACTGGTCCACAGACTGGTGTTTAGAAGATGCTGTTCTGGAAAAATCAGTGCTTTTCATTTGGCTAGATCTGGGGTTCAGTTTTGCATTTTCTTCACGCCTACCTAGGAACAACTCATTAAGGTCAATGTGGAATATTTTGTTCTCTTCCCCAAGTGGAGCTCACCAGGTGTCTCTCAAGCCAGTGTTGGTGTGTCTTGTTCACAGAAATGGGCACAAGAGTATCAACTTTAGTGGTACCTGGTTAATGTCATTATTGTTATTTTTTATTTTATTTATTTTTTTTTGCTACGGAGTCTGGCTCTGTCACCCAGGCTGGAGTGCAGTGGCATGATCTTAGCTCACTGAAACCTCTGCCTCCTGGGTTGAAGCAATTCTCCTGCCCCAGCTTTCTGAGTGGCTGGGATTACAGGAGTGTGCCACCACGCCCAGCTATTTTTTAAATATTTTTAGTAGACACGGAGTTTCATCATGTTGTTTAGGCTAGTCTCAAACTTCTGACCTTGTGATCCACCTGCCTCGTCCTCCCAAAGTGCTAGGATTACAGGCATGAGCCACCACGCCCGGCCCATTATTGGTTTTTTATGAGAAAAGGATTTTGGGGAAAAACTTTAAACTTAGGTTATAATTGTTTATCAAAGTAAGGCCATCTTTCTATTATAAAAATTGTCAGTTTTTCTGGCGCTAAATTATGAAAGGAATATATTGTTTAAGTCCTTTTTAGAAACCAATTCTGATGGACCAGAAAATTATCTTTTTAATAAAAAGAGAGTTATGAAAAATAAAAGTTTGTGACTTATTAAGAATGCTTGAATAAGCAAATAAGAGATTGGTCATTTTTTGTCCCAAAAAAATTAAAACAGAATGGGATGAACCTCAAAGACTAAAAGGTCTTCAGAGAATATCTGGGTATTCCAGGTAAGTGAGTGCTCCTTTTGTTATAAACTTCTTCCGAATGTGTTAGTGTGCTACCTGTCTCCTTCAGCTTCAGATTTTCCACCTGCCATCAGAGACCATCTTAGGGGGTAGCCTTGTTTTGAATGAGAATCCCTGGTACGGGGAAATTCTCACTGCAACTAACTATAACTAGCCCTAGGCTAATCTATGTCAGCCATCAGAGCTTCAGTGTCTCTACCTGTCAAATGGGATAATAGATGTTCTAACTCAGAATTATTGAATGGACTATCAATGACCTATTTCATGAAACAACTTAACTACTACTATTGGTGATAAATAACAACAGCAACAACAACGACAATAAAGCAGTATTATTATGTACCACAGAGTTGAGCATATGAATTAAGTCAGGAGACCTGAGTTTAAATCTTAGCCCTAGCACTTATGGTGTGCCATTGAGCAAGTCAATAAACTTCTCTAAACCTCAGATTCTTATGTGTAAAATGGAGATTATAACATACGCTGGGCTGATAATAGAAGCTCAGCAAATACTCGTTAGCTCTAACTTACCTGGGATCAGAGGTGTGGAAAAGCAAAAGATGGCACAACATATGGATTAAGCTCTAGATTTTACCTGGAAATGATTTTACAGACTAACAAAAAAGATTCCTGAGATTACTTTCTTTCTTTCTCCTGAAAGTGGAAGTCAGTTGCCCACTGCAGTTAATTAGATATTCTTCATAGATTAGTGTTAATTAAGTTAGCCTCTACATATTTTAAAGAAATGTCTAAATAAAATGACTTGGAAATTGTTTTAGTTTCACAAGCTCAAGATACTGTTGATAATTTTATTTATATATATATACATACACACACACACAAATTATCATATATACTACATATAATTATATATATCCTATATAAATATAATAGATATATAGGATATATATATATATATATATATATATAAAATAGATATATAGGTTATATATATATAATATCAAAAGAGGTATTAGAATTAGGATATATGTATAAAATATCAAAAGAGGTATTAGAACCATACAAAGGAAAGCGACGGTCTTCCACTATGAACTGTCCCATCTCCTTTGGAGTCTGGCACTCATTATTAGACAACAACTTTAAGAAATAATAACAATCTAGAGTGTGTCAAGAGGTCAATTACCAGAATGATATGGATACATCTGGAACCATCACATATGTAGAATAACATTGAAGCAGGTGTGATTTAGGGCAAATATAAAAATTGCCTTCAAATATCTGAAAGATTAATTCACAGAATTTAGAGAAAATTATGCTGTGGATTCCTAAGAAGAAGAACTATAAACAATAGGCAAAAGTCATGGGGGACATTTGAGTCAATATGATAAAGACGACAAGAGAGCCAAAGGAAAATGGAATTAGCGGCCTTAAGAGGAAACCCTTTGAGAGGAGGCATTCAGAAAGAGATTAGATGGTTATTTGTTATGATTTTATAGAAGGGACATCTACATTGAGTGGGAAACCAACGCTTTGCCATAAACCCACTTTAATAACCATGGATATAGCTGAACAGCTACTATAAACTAGACCCAGGAGAGACCCTAGGTCTATACTAATGCGCAAGATGGACATGGTTCATACCCTAGTGAGGCTCACAGTCTAATGGAGAAACAGGCATTAAGAGAAAATGTGAAATGTTGTGAAGGAAACAAAAGGTGAAGTGACAGGAAATGTCAGAGGTGGTCAAGAAACATGGTTCTGAGGAAGTGACATCTAAGCAGAGACTAGAGCGAGAAGAGAGATGGGTGATAAGAGATCACATTCTTAGGGGGAGATGAGGTTGGAGAGGCTGGCAGGGACTCTGCAGCATTTTATTCTGAGATTGGAGGTCTTAGTCAGGGAATGACAGACCATTTTAAACAAAGTTAATAAAGTTCTCCCAATGCAGAGAGAAGAAAGGACTAAAGGGAGGCAAGTGGGGAAATGTGGAAGCCAATTAGAAGGTTACTGGAGAAGCCCAGGTAAGAGTGAATTAAGGATCGGAAAGAAGAGAGGCTATAAGTTCAGGATACATTTTGAGTAAGGGAGACGGATTGGCTAAGGAAAGATTTGAGCTGATTTTTCCCTAGAGATTGTGTAGACTGAGGAACCATTTGTGGAGATGAGACAGACTAAAAAGAGATGAATCTGGGAGAAGCCCAAGAGTTCAGCTTTGGATGTACTAAATTGAAGACACCTGTGAGGTGTTCAAGTGGAGAGTCGGTTTTGTAGGAAGAGGCAAATCTGGAAGTCAAAGGAGATGGTCAAGCTGGAGACATAAACTCGAGTCTATAATTTGAATAATAAAGTAGACCTGTGAGGACCATCAGCAAGTTTTGTAAACGGCTCAAATACTGATGGCTATAATAATTACTTACTTGAATAAACAACTCTAGTGGAGCTTTTCTTATGCTAAATCTTGTGCTTGGTACTGAGCAAAGTAAACAAACATAAAGCAAACAATCAAACCAAAAAATATCAGGCATGGATTCTAATTTGGCAAAGTTAGAGTCATCTGAAAATTCTGAGATTCAGACAGATGTTCAGCATAAGGAAGATGATGGTCATGGGTCATCAGGGGATGCAGCCAGGCCTGTGGTCACTGACATGGTGACATGCATGGCATTTATTCCTCAAGAGGGCCAAAGAACAAAAAGCATCCTCAAATGCCTGAGCTCTGACATTTAGCTACTGGAAATTGTAGGTCCAGGAGAGCATTCTAATTATTGAATTATTTTTGGAACTTTTGAAGAGGAAAGACTTGATACTCTGAAGGTGATCTCTAGAATGACCTTGTACACATTAAGTTCCAATAGATCCAGTCTTGTGCTCTAAAGAAACTCAATTATCATATACTTGTAGGGAAATTAAAGTTAGAAAAAAGCTGCCAAGGGAAATATTTCAGATGGTTTTAATTGTGCCTCAACTTATGAAAGGCAAAGGACTGAATGTTGGGCTCCAATTCTGTAGCGATTGTCTACACCTCCACTTTTGCCTTCAAAATCTTAAGTTTAAGCATCTGACGGGTGTTGGATGAAATGACCTTTGGAGTTCTCCCAGCCTATGATAATATGCTTTGCTTCTCTTCCCACAAAGGCAGCTTCAGTTTTAATCAGACCGGGTTCCTGGGCATCCCACTTTCCCAACCGGTGTGCCTCTGCCTGCTTCTGTGTGCTTGCTTCTTGCTGTTCTCCTTAACTTCTCTTTGAAGACGTGGTTGCTCTGGAAAGCTCACCATGTTTTGCTTGAATTTGCCCTTAAATACTTTATTTCTCATTGACCTTTCCTTTAAACTTGCCTGGCAGCTAGCAGTCAGTTCACTGCATCATCTGTTACTATTTCATGTGTATTAGTCTTAGTCTTCAACTTGATTATAAGGCCTTCAGAATAAAGAGTTAGTGTCTTTGGGTCAACACTTCAAACATTTATGAAGATCAATTAAGTGTTAAGCATCGTAGGTACTTAGTAGGAATAACAACTTCAACAAGTTGTAAACCTCTTCCTTTAAGGACCATGCAATCTAGTATGTGAGGCAGAAATATTTCTTAATAGTTCATGAAAGACTGTATCAGATTTTAAAATAAAGGGCTATGGAAGCACCAAAAAAGGAGAGAGGTGAATTCTGACAGTGGATGGAAGTTAGAAAACCTTTTTTAGGGAGTGTTCTGTGAAAAGAGCAAAGTCCCTACCTGGGGAATGTGGTCATGATGAGGGGAACTTCCAGGAGATGAGGTTAGAACAGCTGACAGAGTCCTAAATGTCAACTTCCTTGAATGCCATGCTAGAACATCAACAGTGTACCCATGGGCAAGGGAGATATGGGAAATTTTTATCCAGAGAGAGCCCTCAGACCAGCAGCCCATCTACACTCAGCAGAGTGAATGATACAGTCAGTTCTAAGTAAATATATAGCAATTAACTGAAAAATATAATGGCTCATATGAGAGGAAGAGACAAGGTAGAAAATTTTCACCCTAGATCCAGGGATCATGGAGATGGTGGGCCACTTGAAAGCAAACAGGACTCACAAAGAAACTTGAGGTTGGTTGTCAGTGGAAGAGGAATTAGAATTATTCTCGGACCTGCCAGAAGGAAGATTAAATCAGGGAGACAAAGCCACAGGGACACAGATTGCTGCTGAATATGATGGTAAACCTGGAATTATTAGCACTCTCTGGTAAGTGCTACTTGAAAAATGTGATTTGGTGGGACATTGTTCATGGGACAACTGTTTGTCAGGAATAACATGGAGAAAATTCATAAACTAGATAAAAAGCTGGGCTTAAATCAATGCTTCCAAAACAGCTCATCCAATGAACTGGAGCTGGTTTGTGATAAAGTTTTCACTCATCAATAGGAAAAGAAGGAAAGATAAGGGTTGTGTAGTGAGTTTCCAGGAAGTTGAACTTTTCCATTTAAAGGTCAGACTTTTGTTTGTAATTGATTGTTTCCTTCATAAATTTTTAGTGTTAACATATTCCTCCTGTTATTAAATGATATTATTGAGAGATGGTAATTTTTTTGTTTCCTTTGTCTTTTCCTGGCAAT
>NW_016107441.1:2819788-2826866 GCF_001604975.1 Cebus imitator | reverse complement strand
GTTGTCATTTTACTGATACATGATATCTGTAGTTTGGGAACCACTGGAATTCTAGGGGAAGGGCCTTCAAGGAACTCTCCATCCACCCAAGAGGGGTGAGCAGGTATTGATGAGTAAAGTTTAAATACATTTATGGGAGCTATTTAGGGTGAGAATTTGCTTGCACTGGATAAAGGGTCAGTGCACAAGTGAGTATGTTCCTTCCATGGGGCTTGAGGGTTCAGGGGCCCAGAGTCCTCCCTCTGTGAAGAAGGTCAAGTTCACCTTTTTCTCCACTCTCCTTTTACACTTCTCCCTGAACTAAGCAATCTTCCACAGTCCCTTGCACATAGGCCTGTGAAGTATAAAAAAACACTTTGAGGGCATGGTGGAGAAGTCTTCTCTGGGTGGATTTTTCTGCTGGGAGTGGGGACCAGAGCTTCAGCAGGAACCAAAGCTCGTTTGTCCTGCCACTGCCTGAAGAAAAGCGTGGCTGAATTTAGGTAGGACTAGTACTGGTGGGCTTGGGTCCTGGATGCACTCTCTTAATGGCTTCCTTGGACAATAGTCTCAAAGTCCTCCTCTGTCTTTAGTCCAATCTGTGACATCACTGGCCATATGGACCATTTAAGGTAAAATGACTGGGTAGACAGCTGAGGCCCTGTAGGACTTTGCTGACTCAGTAGGTTGGGGTGATGAGTGAACCGGGAGAGGCTATCCAGTGACAAAGCAGAAGAAAATAAAGTTAGTGGGGTTATATCACGAGCCTCAATTAAAATGCAGATCCCTGGATTCATTAAGGAATACAGGTAGGATCAAAGTTCCCTTCACCCCTGGACCATTCCAGGTGGTGTTCCCCTCTTGAGTATATTCAAGGAACAGAGAGTTCTGCGATCTTATGAGAAGGGATGCTGGTCAGGCAGTGAGTCAGCAGAAGACAGAGGCTGTCTTTGGTTTCTGACTGTACAAATGACACAAAGGAGCACTTTTTTTTTTTTTTTAAAGCAAACAATATATACAAAGTGCTCACTTAATCACTCCATGCTGGGTGGAGGAAAGAGCCTGAAGGCATGATTTGAGTTCCTCATTCATCCCTGATCAAATTATATGAACGTCATGTAACTGTAGCTAGGATGACCAGCTGTCCCAGTTTTGCTGGGACAGTCTTGGTTTTTGCACTGAAAGTCCCACATCCAGGAAACCTCCTCAATCCTGAGCAAACCAGGATGGTTGATCACCCTAACTGTACCTCAGTTTTCCCATTTGTAAAATGGGCATAATTGCATGCCCCTGCCCTGGCTGCCTGTACAGTGAGGTGCAAATGAAGTGACAGGTAGGAAAAGTGCTTTGAGAGTAATTCTGGACAAATTCACGTAGCTGGATTGGGAGCATGACTAAAGCTCACCTCTGTGTTGGGACATGCATTACCTAGGACACTTTGCCACTTTGTAGAACTCTAGTCATCCTACAAGCTTCTAATATGTGTTGTCCTCTGCAAATACTCTTGCAGTGACCCGAGGCAGAATGGACTGAGCCTTCGGATCTCACTGTACTTGCATGCTTTATCACAGCAAACTCATCATGCCATTACCCAACTCTAATCTGATCTGACTGAGAGCTCTGTTGGCAGGAACGCTGCACACTGCACAATAGCTACCACAGTAGCTCCTTCATAAATGTTTGTTGAATGGAGGAGTAACTTTTAATTTCTGAGATAAATCACAGGGGTTACTCGAACCCCTCAAAACTGCATACCAGTTTTAAATATGCAAATGTTTATTTCTGGCACTGTGACTTTCTTCAAGTTTCTGTGAAGAAACCTGGTTAAGATCAGTGGATACAGCTCAGAGAACTGGATAGGGATCTGAAGTCTGGCTCCTCCAGCAGGAATTCTACAGACAGCGAGGATTTCTAAGGCATGTGTGATGCCTAGCCTGCCCCATGTTGTGAGAAGCAGGTGTCAACAGTTCCTTTGCAGCCCATGGTAAACCACATCTGGTCCTGTGAGGCAGAAGCATTTGTCAGCAGCAGCAGGCACACAGGTCTGTGTCTGATACCTTGGAGATGCTTGACAAAAGATAACAGAGGGAATGAATGAAGGTCCCCCCACAATTAATGGAGAGAGTGGAAATACTATTCAGGACAAGAGCTAGCTCACTGGTCTCATCTCAGCCACCCCTGGTTCAATGAAAGGAAGAAAAGCCGGGCCAATTCTAAGGACTGCGTGAACAGAATGCAGGGGAGGCCAGCAGGACCATTATTTTCTTGTGGACTTTTAAATACACAGGGTCACAATGCTGGAGAATTCTCCTCTTCAGTGACAGAGAATTGCTCCTGAGGAAGAGAAAACTCTGCTCCCACAGGTCTCCCACCTCCAGTCCGACCCTGCTGGCACTCTCTCTTCTTCCTCTCCCTTTCCACCACCACCTCTAGACTCTTATCTCTTGCTTCAACAGCTCCACTGTATCTCTCGTTTATAATGGGATTCCATGAGATGTTTTGTTTGAGAAAGTAATTCCCTGCTGAAAACAGCAACAATAAAGATTGAAAAAGAATGCATGAATCACCCTCTCCTTCACCCCCGTAAACTAGGCTTGCGGTGGCTTTTCCTGAAATACCTTTTTCCCTACCTTCCTCCTGGCTGCCCTCTCTACTGGTTAAGGAGCTGCTGTGCAGGGATTGCTGCCTCCTCCTGGAGGCCTTTCTAGAGCTTTCACCCTGGGTACCGGCAAGATATTAATTCTTAACTGCATATTTTCGTCACTGTGCCTTGTTAATCTATCTATTTTTATGGTACTTTCTTTCTCCTTTATATTAGCATTAGCTGTTACTGGGTTATGCCTTCTCTTTATTCTTCTCTCTTAAATGCGATCACTACTAAAAATTTGTACAGTTCACATAAAAATTGAGATTTCTAGTTTCTTTTGAAAAACAGAATATGTGACAATATTCTTACATGTCAATATTAGACTGCAATGAGTGGAGGCTGTCCCATCTAGACAAGATGCCTACCTTGTTCACTAGTCTTCATCATTTCCTATGATCTTGCTGAGGTTCAGTGTCAGTTTTCCTTTATAATACTGTGTAGCTGATAAGACCATAGACTCTGAAATTGGATTATCTGGGTTCAAATTCTGGCTCTGCCACTTACTAGCTATGTGAACTTTGACAAGTTAATTAATCTCTCTGTGCCACTGATTCATTATCTGTAAAATGAGATTATTAATAGTACCTACATCACTGGGTTCTTGTGAGTATTACATAAATTAGGAAATACATATGAGAATTTAGAGATTGTTTGCTATAGATAGCAAGTGCTCAATCAATATTAACCGTAATTATTATATACCACAATGTTTACACTATGGTTTTGTTTCTTAGAGAAATATTGTCTGTACTCATGACTCTATTAAAAATGAGAAAACCACATAGGGTTTACCCCTGGTCCATTGCACACATTTTCTTTACCTGGCCCTGGGGTATTTGAGTTTGCAGACTCTGCTCTAGATGATGGATCTTGGAAGTGCTAATGTCACAGTGTATTCATCTTTGTTTCCCTTAAGAGTACTGACTTTGGTTCCATATGAAGTTTAAGGTGTTTTTTTCCACTTCGGGGAGGACTACACACTGGGGTCTATTGGGGGGAAATAAGGGAGGGACAGCGGGGGGTGGGGAGTTGGGGAGAGATAGCATGGGGAAAAATGCCAGATATAGGTGAAGGGGAGGAAGGCAGCAAATCACACTGCCATGTGTGTACCTATGCAACAATCTTGCATGTTCTTCACATGTACTCTCAAACCTAAAATGCAATTAGAAAAAAAAGTACTGACTTTGGCATTTTGAAAATACTATACTTGGAATGTTGGTAGAATTAAATTGCATGACCAGGGTCACACACTTGCATTTGTTGCCTTTAAGATGTTTAGTTGCAATGGCCAAAGAGACCTACAAGTTGTCAGTTGGTTTAATTGGTATTATGTAGTCTATATAGTAGGACTAGTATTTCCTGGTTCTTCATGAATCAGATAGACCAGACACAGCAACTGATTTGAAAATGTGCCCGGAAAGTCACCAGATACATATAAGTTGGCTGGGTAGGAATGGTCTATGTGATAAGCAATAATAGGGATTTCCTGCATGTTAAATTCTCTGCTAGATTCTCTGAGAGTTGGCCCTTGCTTCATTGACCTGGAAATATGGGTGGAGGGCTGAAGGAAGTAATGCAAGCAAAGATACAGGAATGGGGGAAAGTTGCGTTTGGGGGCCACAGGGAGACTGGCTTGACTAATGCTGCTATTATTTTTTTAAACATTCTTCCAAAGGAATACATTTCATTCCCATGGAAATAGAGAATATGATTAAGAGGTCATTATGTTTTTTTTTTTTTTTTTTTTTTGCTAGATGTTTGTTCTGAGGAAGGATGAATAACATATGCAAATTTCCCTGCCTGATTTTCTTTGTTTGGGGACCCTGCTGGTTTACTGTGTGAGAGGAAGTTGGTTCCTTTGGTTAGGATTCACCTGGGCTTTTGCCCCCTTTCCCTCTGAGGAACAGGTTGATGAGATATAATTGTTAAGCCATGATCTTAGCCTGTGGTAACATTCATAAAATGTTACAGAAACAGATGGCTGGGAACTTCGCAGTAGGAGTTCAGCTCAGGGCTACCCCTTATCCCTTCTTTCCACTTGCCCTCAGAGACTGGGCTTCTCAGACACTGGAAACTTCTACCTTCAGGCATATCGATGAATGCAGTATGGCTGGTAGCTGAACATTTGGTATTCTGAAATTTTTGCCATATATCAATGTTAACAATCCCAGTGTGGTCTAGCCCAGAGAAGGCAATTGCCACTAATTTGGGTCAGATACTGACACAAACAGAAGAGATGGTGAGTGTGGAGGAGGCTGAAAGGGAAGGAGAAATGGGGGAAGAAAGTGGATTCATATTCAAGAACTCCTTGGGCACACGAATTCTTCGTAAGAAATTCTTTGTATTTTCAAGACAATCTTGTGAAGCTTATAGCATGATCTCAATTGGAAGATGAGAAAATTCAGCTTCAAAGATATTAAATAAGGATAATTAACACTTGTCAGTCATTTTACTATGTGCCAGGCACTGCGCTAAATACTTTGTATCATCTCATCTAATCACTTAACAACCATGGAAACAAATGCCAGTGTTACCTCCAGTTTTTTACATTTTTTGAAAACTAAGGTGTAAGGAGACGAAGTCACTTGTCCAAGAAACAGTTGTCATTAACTGGGAGACATGGAATTCATACCAGTCATGACTTCAGGGTCATACTGTAGCTTGCTACTTTCTCAAGATCACATGGATTGTAAGTGTGGAACGCACAATTTGAATTCAGGTCTGAGGAACACCAAAATATATTTGCTTTCCAAACTCATAAGCCCCAAGTGGCACAGGTGGGACAGATATCCAGTCCATCTCTCTCCTGGTCTTCCTTTGTATTACAGCAGCTGTCTTCACAAAAAGGCAAAAGACCTAGCAAGGCTGAAATTAAGTTGCTGATGAGAGGGAGAGAGTGGAAAAAAAGAGATGCTATTTTTTTTGACAGAGACAGCCTCTTAAAAGAAAGCAACATACAATTTGTATATCAGCAGGAGGAGCAGTGCTTCAGCTGGCAAATCACAGCTTGCACTGAGCTGCTGTTCTCACCTAGGTAAAGGCCGTTCATTTCCCTTATTCATCTTCCCAGATCCATCCCTGCTACCTTGCTCTCACCACCTTGCTCATCTCTCTCTCTTTAATGTGTTGCTTTGGCATTTATGAGCTTCTCAGCCAGGCACTGTAAAAATAGAGCTCCAGGCTGAGCATGGTGGCTCATGCCTGTAATCCCAGCACTTTGGAAGGCCGAGGAGGGTGGATCATGAGGTCAGGAGTTTGAGATCAGCCTGGCCAACAAGGCGAAACCCCGTTTCTACTAAAAATGCAAAATTAGCCTGCTATGGTGGTGCATGCCTGTAATCTCAGCTACTTGGCAGGCTGAGGCAGGAGAATCACTTGAATCCAGGAGGCAGAGGTTACAGTGAGCCGAGATTGTGCCATTGTACTCCTGCCTGGGCAAAAAGAGTGAAACTCCATCTCCAAAAAATAAATAAATAAAAAATAGAGTTCTAATAAGAGGTAGTGCCCATTTGTCTTTGCGATTTCACCAGGATCCTCTAAAATAAATTAGCACTGTGGATCTGCAGCCTATCCTAATGCTTTAAGACAGAGTGGTTGGTTTGTGGAGACCACCTGACATCTCATGTCTCCTGATGTTTTCCCTGGATATTTTGAGAATGCCACCTTTTAAGGCAGTGATGCATGCCTCGATTAACACAGAGATGGGCTGTGGAAAGAAGGAGGGTTTCAGAGTCAGGGTTTGTACCCAAGCTCCGCTCCACAACTTGCTTTGAGAACCTGGGTCAAGTATTACCCTCTGCATCTTAGTTTCCTAAACCGTGAAAGGGAAATGATAATATCTAAATCAAAAGATGAGGGAAGGATTAATGTATGACCATCACAGGGCACTGAATGCATTGCTCAGCACATCATTGGTATAAAATGAATGTAAAGGCTCCCCATCCCACCTTCTACACTTACGGCACAGTTGGTTTAAAATGAGCAGTTTTTCACTGCTGAAAGAAATTAAAAACATATAGAATTTTCATGAGCCTAAAAATCTTTAGGAATGTTATTGGTTCAATCTGCTATGGGCCAGCAGGGTAAACTTAATATGCCCCAGATGTACAGTTTTCCATTTTTATATATTTGTAAGGCAAGACATCCACCTGTGGTATGGCCCTGATCCTGGAGAGGATCCTTGTGCCCCACAAATACAAATGGTGCAGAGTGGAAGCAAAAATTCCCTGGGGAACTCAAACAGAGCAGACAGCAAGCCAGTTCCCATAGGAAACCTCCATATGAAACCAGTATTCTTATATGTATATTGGCTGGATAGAGCCAATGCTATCGTTGTGTGTGTATGTGCTGGTGGGGGGTGGTGGTGGTGTAGGGATTAAATAATGTTTATTCTCTGAATCATCATCCCTTCCTCATAATTTCCCTCCTTACATTTTTTTTTTTTTTTTTTTT
>NW_016107441.1:2746969-2819134 GCF_001604975.1 Cebus imitator | reverse complement strand
CACACACACACACACACACACACACACACACACACACACACACACACTCCTCTCTCTCTGTCTCTCGCTCTGTCTCTCTCTCATTCCTTTGTCTATCCTCTCAGCCTCTCTCCCATTTTTTTCTACCTCCCCTTTTATCCCCCCATTTCCTCCCTCTCTTCCTTTCTCTCCAGCTCTTCTGAGGATGCAAGCAAATCCAGCCCCTCCACTCAGAAGGCTTTGTCTCTGATCAGGCCCAACCTGGGTCACAGAGTTCATGGGGTTACCATGACAACAAGCATCCCTGGCTACCCATCAGGAGGCAAGGACCAATTGAAAGGGACTGTCATTTCCCTGGGACATACTGTATTTATCAGCAGCAGGCTCTGCACCAGTACTATACTATGGGAAGACAGGCTGTTACTTGTGAGGGTGGGAGGAAGGGAGAAAAAAAATATTAGGGTTTTATTTTTTAGCATGTTCTCTGTGGGGGAGGACCACAAATTGTTCTCAGAGAGAGGCATTTTATTTCTAATGCAGCCAGTGTGTGTGAGGGGAATGAGGGTGGGATTCATGTGCATTTCTGATGAACAGAGTTGGTTTTACAAAAAAAAAAAAAACAAGTTCTTTGGCTCAAAAGTGACTTTTTAGTAGGTCTAATGGGAGGAGGAGAGGGGTAGAAAATGAACACTAGTAAATATCCTTTGTGACAGGCACTTCATGCTCTTTCATCAGATCGTCAAAACAGTTGCACAAAATCATTATTCAAATTTTTCAGATAAGAAGACAGAGGCTTATGAAGTTCTAGTGACTTACCCACCAAGGTCACATTCTGGTAAGGTAATGGGTCATAGACCTGAGTGGAGGTGATCTGACACCAGGAATTGTGGTTGTGACCCATTCCATGAGGATTCCTGGTCACCCCCCATCATATTCACCCTCCTGCTCCTTCTGAGCCTCCTCCTCATGTTCTGCCTTATCAGACCACTAGCACATCTCCTCCCTGACCTTTTCTAGCCCTCGTTCCCAGAGTGGACTGCTGTTTACTTAGAACAGAGGCACCTGGGGGACTTGTTCAAATTGCACATTCCTGGATCTGCAGAATCAGAAGTCTCAAGAATTAGAGTCTAGGAAAAGGCATTTTAAATCAGCTCCCCTAGGTAATTTTGATAGACACTGAAGTTGGGAATGGCTCTTTAGAGCAATAGATTCAATGCCACACAAAAAAGCCCTTGCTTATTTGTTTCCCAATCATTTTCTGGGTGAATGTGATTCTCTAAAAGAAAAGAACTCTCTGTGGCCTTCCATAACACTCACATTAGCATTAGGCAAAAAAGTGTTTTCAGGGAAGGCCCACTGAACCACATGGAATATACTAGCATGTTTTATCGTCTCCCTGTGAGGGATGAGCAACCAGGAGGAGACCTCAGTCCCTGCAAGTGAGAACCTTCCCTACAAAACCTTGGTGATATCTCTTCCTGAGTCATGGCCTTAGTCACCCTTCTTTTCTTTAGCCCGATGCCAAGATACACACACAACTCTTGCTAAATATTTTCTAGCACAGGGTTGTGTGAAGAGAGAAAAAATATACTCAATGGGAATGCTAGTGAGATGAAAATGGTGATGAACAATTTTGATTTCATGTCATATTTAAAAAAGGATAAAGGCCAGATATAGTCAACACAGCAGGGAGTAGGAAAAGGTAATCAACAGCCTTCAGGACTCTTGCTGTTGTGCCAGAAAGCTTGTGTCCCTTCCAGGGATGCCTTTCTTAACCAGGTAGGCATTTCAGAGGTAAAATTGAGGTGGTGGCAATTATTCTGTTTGGGAGGTAAATTCCATATCTTCCCATTTTCTGTCCTTGCCAGAATCAATTTGTACCCAGTCAAGCCTTAGGCAGGAGCACAAAAGTTCCAGAAAGCTTATGTAACAGACTTCCAAACTTCTGAGGTTTAAAGTGAAGGTTGTGACTAGCGATAAACATAGAGCCCACCACTTCTCCCACGTGTCTGCATCCCGTTGTGACCCATAACCACATCCATTGCCTCCTACCAAGATGGCCACAACATCTTTCTAAACGACTTCCTTGTCTGTGATCCTCCTTTCTCTGATGCGCATTGCAAACAATGGCCAGGGTAATCTCCGGGAGCCTGTCTGATCATGTCCCTTCCTGTCAATGACCTTCAATGGCTCCTACTGACATAGTAAAAAATGCAGAGACATTTGAGGTTCTTCACCATGTGACCGCAGCCAATCAATCCTATCTGTTAATGAATTATCTGGCTAAAGTGGACCCCTTGTTGTTTCTGAAAACAAGCCACATGTTTTTCTGCATTTCTGCATTTGCTCTCTTTTCCCTTCTAGTCCCTAATATGAAGCACCCTCTCCCCACTTCCTATCTATTATAATTCTTCTAGCATTCCACCATTCTTCCTCAATTCTTCCAATGGTAGAGGAATGCACAATTCTTCCACCATTGCAAATCCTCCCATTCAAAGGTTGACTCTCCTCCTTTTTTTTTTTTCTTTTTTTTAGTGTTTCTGACTCTCTTATGGCATTGGTAGAAAAATGGATATCTACATAATTCTGCTCATGAGCTGTACTTGATGATGCATTATTTAGGTACTGAGATTACATCTCTCTTACTGCAGCATTATGCACAGTGCTTTGTGTGAGAAGGTATTTGGAGACCAATCTGGAAGCTAAATGGAAAGCACAGAGAGTGGGTCTCAGACCTTCCTTGCCCATTACCTGGTAAGCTACAGGGTGAAGCTGTACTTTACTCCTGCCCCCTTGGCCCATACATCTGGCATAAACAAGACACATGACAGAAGACAAACATGTCATGATCACAGAGACCAAAGAAGACTCTATGTAACCACGGTCACAGTTAAAGACCAGACTGACCAATGTCCTGATTAGGGTGTAACTCTTAGCAAATCCATTAAACTCCTGATAGATAGCTTGTGAAAGACAATCATTAGGTGACATTTTAACTGAGGCCAATTGCATGTTGATTCCTTCTTGGGTTGATAAAACATGGGCAATGCCCCCTTACTTAAGAAATTTGAATGCATCAAAGCAAGTATTCATCAAATAAAGAAGATACATTTCAGTTTAAGCTACCAAGATACATTAAGTTGGCACCAAAAGGGCCTATAGATCATAATTAGTGGATTTACCAATTGCCTTTCCCTAGTGACTGGCATTGGC
Organism: Cebus imitator; assembly: GCF_001604975.1. NCBI lineage: Eukaryota > Metazoa > Chordata > Mammalia > Primates > Cebidae > Cebus > Cebus imitator. The sequence goes on along the minus strand of NW_016107441.1, from coordinate 2,815,942 downwards.
TACATAGGTCTTTATCTACAACCTGAGGACTTGTCAAACATAACTCAGCCCCCCTCCCACCCCAAACATGCAGTGACAGCCAACAAACAGCATCTGTTTCAAAGAAACACCACCTGTCCAAATGGAAAATCAAGCATCGAACCACCTTGCTTCATCAGAGTATTTGTTTCCAGGGCAGAAGCAACAACAACAGCAAAAAACCATTCTGTCACTACCACAGCTTTTTAACACTCTGTGGGGACCATGGCCTGGCTTCTGCCAAGTAGACTTGGCAAATTTAGAGGAACATTTGGGCCTTAGATGTCAGTTCTCTGATCTTCTGAAGCATAACTGGGTGATCTGTCTTGGAGAAATCTGGAGCTCATTCTGGGCAGGCTGTGAGAGGGTGGATGCCCCACAAGCACAGTGAAGTCTGGCTTTAAGGAGAGCAAATAGTAAAGGAGGAGGGCCAGGAAGGTCCTCTGTAATACAAGCACAGGCAGTAAGTCTGTAGGGCACCTGCCTGGGAAAACTGCAAAAACCCCACCTTTGTTAGGGCTGAAGAGAAGTTTGTAATAATACCTGGAACAAACTCAAGGACTTTTCTGTAGTGTAAACACTTCCAAAGAGTTTGCAGCCTTGTGAGTAGTTGAATAGTCCTTTAAAGTATTTTTTTATGATTCAAAATAATTTGAACAAAATTGGATTTCTTCTACTAGGTTATTTTTAAGCACATAGCCCCTCTTCAATGGATCTAAAGGAAGCATAAGCTCTTCTCCTTACTGTCCACCTCTGTTATGCAGAGTGGTTTCCTGGGATCCAGGCAGTGGATCTAGAATTGCTGGAGCAGGCACATGGGTTTGTGGCATTTGGTTTACCATGACTCTTTGGAGTTTGGCCATGACTCTTTGGAGTTTGACCATGTCTTGGGTCAAATGGCATCATATGGGATATGAGAAAGAGTTATAACGGAAACCTGGCTGGAGTGTGCGTGTGTGTGTGTGTGGTGTGTGCGTGTGTGTGTGTGTGTGCATGTGTGTGTCATGGTTACTCATATTTTCTGCAACCATTCTTCAGTGGTGTGTTTTGTGGAACCTCTGCATTACTGGCTGCTAGCAGTGTTCCCTTTTAACGCACAGATGAGAAACAGAATCCCATTAAGGGACTTTCCCAGGCCAGCACTTGAGGGTCTCCTAGGATGAGCTTTACTCTTCTGTTCTTGAATCAGGAATTATGATGGCCCCATGACCACTATCAAGTTTGCACTGGAGAGAAAGGAGCACTGTGGGAAGACAGGAGCATACGATCATCAGTTGAGTGTTCTTGACTTGCAGTTCAGCCATCAGTGATCTGTATTTGAAACATGTTGCTTTTCTCTCTCCTTTTCTCGTATTCTCTTTTTCAAAATCAATAAATGACTTGTCGTATGTTTTACAGAGATGTGTGCAAAATAATTGTTTTTTTCTTTATTACAAAGCATAATTATTTTTGGCATTTATTCCAGAAAGCGTCTTTCAGCAAGCAAATCCATAAAAGCAGGGATACTCCTCAGAGGAATGGTGCTGGGTGTGTTAAAGTCAGTGTCCATTATCACCCTTTGCCTTCAGAGTGGTGAGTGGATCCTTGTACTTCAAAGGTCTGGTTTTTAATTCTCGAGTTGATGGTTATTTGGCCCATGTGAACAGGTACAAAGACCCTGGCCCAAGTCCAGTCCCCTGCCTTTAATGGTGCTGTCATTCATAAAGCCCAGCACAGCTTTAGAGTGAGTTACAGCCATAGGCTCTGAAGTCAGACAGCCAGGGCTTGAAACCTGGCTTCTATCTTATTAGCTGGGTCAGCCTGGTCAGGCAACTTAACTCTTCCTCTGTTTCCTCATCCACAAAATGAAAATAATGGTACTTCATAAGGATATTGCAAGGGTAATATGAGATAATACATTAACACAGTGAGTGGCACTTAATAGGCACCAATTCAGTGATGGGTTTTATTATAGTGGAAAGTCATTTGACTGCAAAATGGCCTGAGTTTTAGGTTCATGTCACTCCAGTATTTCCAGTATCAGGAAATATACAATATTTCCTGAGTTCTTACCTTGTTCCAGGAAACTGTATGTGGGATGGGATGGCAGAGGTACTCTGTGGATTGGACAAATTATGTTACAAATCTATGCTTTGCTTTCTTAACAAAGCATCCATGTATTTATGTGGATGTCCTTGACTCACAAAACCTCCAGTAAAGTGTAATATTGTGGCATCATTGATGTTCCTGGACCTATAAAAACTCATTCTCTACTTTAAGTCTTTCTAGGTTGATGATCAGTAAGTTTCTGAGATAAAAGCCTCTTCCTTTGCAAACACTATCATCTGGGTCCCCTTTGAACTTTGCTCAAACTTGTAAAGAGCCTTTTAGGTTCTACCAGGCAAAAATGCATGAATGATAAATATCAGACCATTTGATTTGTCTTCATTAGTTCATATTCTATTATGTCTACACTTCTCCAGGTATCTTTAATGTCACAATTTTCAGATAATTAAAGTTCTTCAAAGTGTTTTCATCGCTCTTCAAATAAGGATAAAAATTCTTTATAAAATCCTTCCCCACCTCATCCTCCAATCTCACCTTAAACATTTCTCCTCTGTATGACTACCTGCATTCCAAGAACACTTATTGGCTTTTGGTTAATCGACTGTGCAATGGTTTCTGGCCTTAGGATCATTGTACATACTGCTTTTCTGCCTCAGCTACTCTTTTCTTCCCTTCTCCTCACTTCACCTAGTTGACTCCTATTAATCTGTCAAACCTCAGTGTAGAAAAGCATCCTTGGACCTGTCTGTCCAGCCATGCCCCACTCATCCTGCAGACCAAATTGAACCTTTTTATATCTGGGTGTCTTTGAGATCTTCTCTTTGTCTTTATCATTCTGCACTTTCAATTGAATAAGCTGTTGATTTGTATCTATTTATTTTGCTTAAGACTGATTTTCAAATATGAAGATTTATGTTTTCCATAAACTCTAGAAAATTTCTTTAAACCATTGCCTCCACTTCATTCTCCCTTGTCTCCATCTGGAACTCACAGCAGACTGAACTTTTTTCTTTTTCATGTCTCTTAAACTCTTTGTTACATTTTCTTTTCATCTATCTGTGTGTTACTCTGGGGAATTTTCTTTGATTTTTCCCCAACCCCCGAGTGCACCAATTCTCTCAACTTTATCTAATTTGCTATTTAATCCTTCCACTAAGATTTTATATAAATGAATGAATTTCTTAATTTCTGTAAATTCGAATTCAGACTTTTTCAAATATATCTGGTCTTTAGTGATAGTTTAACATTTCTTTTAAAATTTTAACATTTTAACATTTCTCTTAAAATGTTTTTGATCACTTTTATGTATTTAGTTGTACTGTTAATTGTTGCTCATGTAGATTGACACGTAATTTATAACTTTGCAGAGCTTAGGGTAGTCCCGAAATAATAAGCTTATGCTTTTAGTTCTGGTTTTAATTTGTTTTTTCCATTTTGGTCCTAGGAATTTCTTAACTTGAATTTAAAAGGCTGTTTGTTATGTCTTATCCAGCATATCTAGTTGTTTCATAGTGAGAATTTTGTTCTGCCACATTGCATGAAGTAGGTGTCCCTAGATCCCCTTTTATAGACTGTCCTAGTACTTATTAGAATTGTCATTAAACATTAATAATTTCTTTAATGTCTGTTTTTCCTGCTAGAATGTAGTTGCATGGGAACAGGAACTATGTCTATCTTGTTCAAATTTGTAGCTCCAGCTCCTAGCCTAGTCCACAGAACAATGTTGGGGCTTTTATTAAAATAAATGAATAAAGTGGAAGCAGAGGTGGACCTGGGTATCATATCAAGATGGGTTAGGAATCCATCACCACCATTTTGCAAACCGTATTAATCCTTCTTACCCTTCCCGAAATCCAACACTTATCCCAAATGATTTAATCCTTCTGTAATTGACATAATATCTCATATGTTTCATAGGTGACTTCACAGTGTACTGTTTTCAGTGACCTCCAACATAGATTATACTATTTGAACTCACAACAACCTCATTATTCTCCTTCTATAGATGAGGAAACTGAGGGCTGGGAGATGATATGTCTTACCTTTTGTAAGACAGTCAGAATTAAATCTAGGTAGTCTTGACTCCACGTCTACAGTGTTCTTCCTCAGCTGCTGAGAATAAATATCAGGACTTCTTTAAGTGAAAGTAAAGTCTGTTGTGCTTCTTTACCAAACTATCTATATTTTGCTAAATAAATCAATCTCCAGGTAAGAATAGGTGCTATAATTAATTTGGTGCTATTTATTAGATGCTATTTCGTTTTCCACAGCCAGAGTCTCAGGACTCAAATGATTTGATTTTTCATTTGGACAATGTGTTTATGTTTCTTTTGAGAGGAACATTATAAACCACCTTCTGTAAAGAATTCAGGTTGCTGGAGAACTCTGTTCATAGCGTTGTTGGATGCAGGGGTGTCTGGTAAAGGATGTGGTATTACAGATTACACGACAAAAGCACAAGGTTCATTGATGTTTCACACACTTGGAGGAGGAAGGTGAGGCGTGGGGAAGAACACATGGGCAGTGACAGTCACAGCAAGCTGAGGCCCCCAGGTCAATTTCCAACCTCAGGGCTGAAGATCTTGGGTGGCTGGAATCTTCCAGGCCCACAGGTGTTGAAGAAGAGCCCGCTCGACAGCTTGCATTGTGGCAATGGAGCCATGTAGCAGACACAGAAGCTTCATTCCTGAGATAGGGAGGGGAGAGGGAGTACCAAGGAAGCAAATCTTGGCTACTTACCTCAGGGCAGACCCCTTGGGTGTCGCAATGCCATAGCCTTTGGAATCCAAGTTACCTCCCACCTTCATGGTGTCACAGGGTTTCCGCTGCTCAATGTACTCATTCATGGTAGACTCCAGAAGGTAGGCATATTTGCCTTTGGATTTCCTCACTCGAATCATCCCCTCCTCTGTGGTCCGCACAAAAACTGATGGCTCTGCTGACTTCATGTATGTCCACATCTTCTCAAACACGGCAATTTTAGACCTCTGGCAGGGACAGAAACAAGGCTGGAATTATGTGCGCTTAGAATTGGAGTCGGCACACACATTAATGAAGAGCTGAGTGTAGCTTTATCACACATTCACGAGCAAGATTAGCTCAGGAAGAAACAAATTATGAGTGATTGCAAAATAAGAGGCTCTAATTAGTACCAGTAGGTTCCAAAGTACAAATATCTTACAAATACGGAATGAACAGAATATCTGAGAATCTTTTAATTACTTCTGAGTAATTATATTCCTCCTAAATAAGGAGAGCGTTAAAAAAATGGGGCCCAACCTGGCTTTGAAAGACGTTAAAGGACCTATCTATTGTTCAATGAGGCTATATTTATGCTAACCAGAAGAAACAGAGAGCAGAGTATCAGTGGAATCTGATTTCATTATTGGAAGAAAATACTGAAGAGTTTCCGGATCATGAGCTGCCAAGTTCTAGTCAACCTATATTGCAAGACCTCTGCTCAGAATGTATTAGGTTAATGCAAAAGTAACTTAGCATTACTTTTAAAACTAATGGCAAAAAAAACCCCTCAATTATTTTTGCACCAATCAAATATATTGCTGTCTGATACAGCTGGTAACTTGGGACCAAATACTATTGCCATCTGCTTACATTTCAAAACCTTCCAAATATGGTTCAACTATCTTCCTTATTTCTTCCTAAACTCATCTTGAGCCTTCTCCCCTTTGGGACTTTGCTTGGACTGTTCATTCCACTTGAGATGCTGGCTCTGTCTAACCAAATCCTTGCTTCATAGAACAGAATAAATCCTATGTATTTGGAGTCCACCTCAGTTCCAAAAGCAATGGTTTTTAGACTCTAGTAGGCACCATCATCACATACTTGATTGTAAAAATGCAGATTCCCTAGGTCTAAATCTAGAGATTCTAATTTAGCAAGTCTGAGGTGAGACCTAGAATACATCTTTTTCAGGAAATGTCCCCACCAGGTGATTCTGATCTGTATAGCATGTGTGGCCCTCACTTTGAGAAACAGTATTGTGAGGGCTGATATTCCTAAGGGACACAGCCCAGAGCTTCTTGGCAGTCCCAGCACAGAGATACTTAATCCTCCATTGACAGTTTAATTAAGATGTATGAAGGGCCATGGGAGCTGTGGGTGATAGAAGAGATCCAAGAACAAATGCCCTGCGTATGCTTCCAATCTTCCAAAACACACTGCTTGGGGCACTCACTGGATGGCCAAGCTAGACTGCTAGGATTGCAAGTCATCTCTTTTTGTATGTAGGTCTCAAGTATGTGGAAGCTACCTGAGAGATGTCTTCCCTCCTGTGAGTCTAACTGAGTATATTGCACGTGGTAGGCCCCTCAGTCAGAGCCCATGATCCAGGACCATAATCAACCCACTCATCTAGCATACTGTTTCTAAATGGTGACCTTTTCCCAAAGAGTAGATGTATTTTAGGGATACTAAAGTCTGGCTATTAAAAATGTTTTCTAAATGGACAAGTGTTAAATACATGTAAGGGATTACTTTTTAAAAATAATTATTGCTAGAGTCACATATTTGATATAATTCAGTGGCTAATATATAGATTTCAGATTTAATATAAAATTATCATTATACATGCAGCATATCACATTTCTTTGCATACAACTATCAGGTTTATTTCCTCGATATTAGTGCATGTCAAATGTTGGTAAGGTATTGATCTACAATTGTCATTTGAGCCAGCTGATCAATAAAGATATCTGGGGCCCAGGAAAATCATAGGTCTTGAGGGAAAAGTAATGGAAATAGTTGCTATTAAAACTTCAGTTTTAATAGCCTATAATTAGATAAGCTATATCATTCATTTTACAGTCTGGTTTACAATTTGGAAAGGACACTGGACTGGCTGTGAGGAGCCATGAATACCAGTCTTAGTTCTACTTCTCACTCATGGTTTTGTTTATGGAAAATCCCTTCTCTTTGGTCCTCAGTTTCCCCATCTGTTCCATGGGGAGTTTGGGCATTGTAATCTTTAAGTCCCTGGCTAGCTTGGAGTATCTGATCCTTTACATGAAGACACATCATTCAAGCAACAATGTCAATGTGAGAAAGAAGAAGAAAGAAGGGAGAAAAGGGAGGGGGGATTCCAAGATAAGGAGGGGGGAAATACCCAGAACTAATCATAGTGTCTGCCAATGTATTTAATATTCCCTCACAGGAAACAGGAAAATGTATACATTCAGCTATGACCAGATTTGCAGATAATCTTCCAGGCACAAACTAACAAAACACACACAGGGCAATTGCAAGATGCAATTTGACCTGACAGGATGGACACGGCAGGGAACTGGGCTGACAGGCAGAGCTGAGGAGCCTTCTGAGCAACAGTATGCAGAAAATTAATATGTCCTCTCAGCCTCACCCCAGTGCCCCAGATGTTAAGGCTGTGTGCACAGACGCTCGGGATGAACTATCAGGAAAATCTAATCTCCAGGAATGTGAAGGTAGCATGAGTGGCAGGGGAGATTGGAAGCATACTCAGGGCATTTGTTCTTGGATCTCTCCTATCACCCACAGCTCCCACGGCCCTTCATACATCTTAATTAAACTGTCGATGGAGGATTAAGCATCTCTGGGCTGGGGCTGCCAAGAAGCTCTGGGCTGCCATGGGGACAAGAAGCCAGCGTTTTCAGAGACTGGAGTAGAAGAATTTTTGTCTCACTATTCCCTCCTTCTGCCTTGTGGGGATAGTTGGTGATCTTATCTCCCCACCCACAAAACTCCTGGTGGGATAATTATCCAAGGTCAGAGTCACAGAGATGGAAAGGCTTATGCATGGGACATATCTTGGTAGCACTTTCCTTTTACAGGTAAGGACGCTGGGGCCCATGATGCGGCAATAAACTTTCCAGTGTCATGCAGTTTGTTAGTGGCAGAGCCAGGATTCCCTGGCCTCCTGGTTGCCTCCTGCATTTAGGCTTTATATCTTATTAGCTGCAAGACATTGGGCAAGTAACATAACCTTTCCGAGCCTCATTGTTCCTCTCTGACAATGGTAATAATACCGTGCACTTCACAGTGTTACCATGGAGATTATATGAGAACACAGGTAAAATGCATAACCCAGTGCCTGGCACAAGGAAGACATTCTGTAAGTAGTGCAATGACTACTAATAATGATGTCTTTTTTAAGGTTTTACTTTAGGGTAGGAATGCCTCATACCTGGCTTGCTTGGTACCAGTTTCCCTTCCTGTATACATGAGAGACATTGATATCAATCAAATAATTCCTTCACATTGAGCCCAGGTGTGACCTCAGAATCTCTAAGCAAACACTACTGATCTATCAAAGTAAATGCATGGACTATAACCAATTTGCTACCAATGTAGTAGGCCTGGTCACAGAACTTGTAGAATATGTCCTGCCCTGGTTCCAGGTTCCTAACTTTGTGTGTGGACAAGAGGCAGTAATATGTCAATTGATGTAGTGATTAACTTTTGAAATTTTAAACCCCCCCTGTGCCTTTCACTAGGTAGGCCATGACCATTTTCTTCTCTGGGCCTCAGTTTTTCCAACTATAAAATGATAGGGTTAGACTAAATGTGTCCACAAGCCCATCTGCCATCCTGATTGATCTTTTTAAAAATGTTTGTCAGTTTAATGACAGCACCGCATTAAGACAATGTGGTTCAGTGGCAAGAATACCTGGGTTGGAACAAGAAAACTCAGATTTGGTACCCACCCCTGACACTTGCATCAAAATAATTTCTCGAGTTTTAATTTCTTATCCACAAAGTGGCTACCACAATACCTCTTCTGCCCGAGGTCACAGGTGAAACATAAACGAAACCATTGATGCAAAAGTACTTTGAAGACTGGTGTATGTTGTATTGACTATAAGGATGAAAGCATTGTTAAGTGAATTAGATGGTTTTCTAACTACATCAGCAGGAGTTGGGGCACAGGACAGGTTTTACGGACAAGGAGAAGCAGACACCTTCTTCACACTTTTGTTGCAGGCTAAAAATGTCAGGGAATTGTAATGAGATTATAAGGGGCTTTTTAAAATTAACTGGCTGGGTGAGTTTAAGCAAGTAATACCTCTCTCTAAAATGATAGGCTCTGACTAGGTGACCCCTAAGACACCTTCTTGCTCTGATATGTTGAAAATTGATGATTTTAGCCTTGGGGTTAGGATCAATGATGGTTAAGACTTTGTTCCCTTTCCTGTCTGTTGTACAGAATACAAAGCCCATGACTAAGAACCTGTAGCACATCCCACAGTGGTATATTCGGGCCCGGAGTTTGCTCCGTGAAGTTACAGTGAGAGAGATAGGTAAGTCTGTACAGGATCCCTTCTCTCTGGCCTGAGGCAATATGGGGGCCTGCTCTCTCTGCTCCTTCTGCTGTTAATTAAGCTGTGTGACCTTAGATGATTACTTCTAATTATGTGATCTATACAGTGGGGACATCTCCTAACTCTAACCTATAACATAGGGACAATCCCTAACTCATCTTTAATGAGAAGATAAATGACATAATTCGTGTAGGATGTGCTTAGTACAGGACCTGGTTTCTACGTAAGCGGTAGCAAATGTTTATTATTATTCTTATTTGATCAATATATGGTAGTTCCATGTACTGTTTCTTCAACTCCTGGCATAAACATGCCTAAACTCCAGGGAAACCACACGTTTTCCTTCTTCTCGGCATCTGTCCCAGTTGTTCCTTTTGTCTAGGATGTATTTAGCCTACTCAGGGCTGGCCTGGTTTTGTGATATATAGAAATGTTTACAAGTCTACCCTGTAGACCTTCATTCTCTACCCATTCTTCAGAATGATTCCCAAATATTTGCATTTCCTTGAAGCCCTAATGGTATATGAAACCTCCATTGATCATTCCTTGTTTTGCCTCTTATTTTACATACCCTATCTCTTTTAGTCTTCTTAAGGTCTGATACAGACATTATTCTCCTCATTGTATAGACCAATGGAAATGCTGTCACAGAGGCTAAGTGCACAGAACAAGTAAGGGATGGAGCCAGGTTCTGGCCTCCACCTGCTGACCTGGAAGGTTGTGCTCCTAATCTCTCTGCTCCTTTGCCTTCGCTCAATGTCTCCTGCCAAAACATATCTCGCCACCTCCACTCCCACTTCACATTTTCTCTCTCTCCTGGCACTATTTAATAGATCACGTTTTTCAGTTATTTTTTTTCCCATATACTATCCTCTTACTCATCAAGTCAACAAACATTCACTGAGCTCCTGCTATGAGATAGGAGAGAACACAAACAGCATCAAGTCCAGTTGTTGCTTATAAGCTGTTTTTAATCAATTACTAACTAGACTATGAGGTTACTATGGGAACAGAGAGGAAATTGTATTTGATGTCCTTTGTAGCCCTCAGAGAATTAGTACAGACTGGTATAGGCAAGGGATCTAAACCAATGCAGCAGTTTTGAAGCTTCTACAAATGTAGAAATGTAGATTTCTTAGGGGGATGGTAGAAAGCTTAGAAATGTCCTGAGTTTCCCTGACTTGCAGCCAGTTAAGCACTTGCCCTGACTGCCTGTTATCTCAGGCTATATAATGAGAAGGACATTTTAATGACAGTGCTGGTTCACTTTTGTGAAAGTGCCTTGGGACAAAGGATGTCCCTACCCTGAAGAACTCCTTAGTAGATCCTGCTTCCAGCGTCCCATAAGCAATTTCTGTCTGCTTCGCTAGGTCCTCTGCACTCTCAATGGGAGACACCATCCTCTCCACGGTCAGGAAGGCGGCCAGGTTGGCTGTATATGAGGAGATGATGATCAAGGTGAAGAACCACCAGACGCCACCAACGATGCGACCAGACAGGGACCTGCAGGCAAAAGGGAAGAGGTGACAGCAGCATGGGCATCAGCTGTGGAAGGCTCTGGGGAAGCAATGAGCACTAGTCTGGGCCTTGGCAGCAGACCTGCCAGGCCCTATTGCGCCCTTCTCATCTGTCAGCAAGATGTGAAAATCCAAATGTCAGAGGGACTCCATATTTTGTTCCTTATTACAGACACAGACCTGTGGGGTTGCTGTCCTTCAGGGGTGATAAAGCCCACATGTATGTATTCACACTCACTTTTACACATATATAACAGCAAGACACATGCTGACAAAGACACAGGTATGTCAATACTTGCCCACAAAAAATCAAATATGAATAAGCAACTACATACACTCCAAATGTTTGTGAATACATATATAAATGCAAATGCATTTATACACATGATGAAAACATTTGATTAGTTCAGACATGTTTTCAGACTGCCTTGTTATTGCTCTCCTGTCTGGCAAAGGCAACCAAAATAGTAGACCGGAAAGAAAGGAAGAAAGAATATATTGGAAATAGAATCAGAACAGTCATATTCCAGTCACTGTGGGGAATGTCACCATTGGGTGCGGGCACAATTCTTTCCCTCACTCACCCAAGGAAGATAATTCATGGCTGAAATAAAAAGATTAAAAAGAGAAATACGACAATCAACTATGAGGTGAAAAATTTATCTTTGAACTTCTCAGAGTCCTATTCTCCTCTCTTATTCCCCAAACAATGAAGAGAAATATATAACCAGCAGAGAGTTTCACTGTTATCTGTTTGATCCGATAGCACACTTCCAAGTCCAGGGCTTTCCAAGATACTACAAGATGATTTGTATGTAACTTGTGGTGATTTTACATGGTAAGCAGTTAGGGCATCAAATCATAATGAATCCTATAGTGATAAAATTATTTGCATTTCATTTCTCTTTCCATTCTGTTCAATTTATCAAGGAAGTGCTATTCTGGAGCTCCTGTACTTTTAAGTCCTTTCTGACCTGTGTTCTGACAGCCTTAAGCTCAGAGCCTTCAATAGGTGACAGTGTTTAATTGAAACCTATTTTACAATTAGAGAAATCACCATTGCAACCCATGAGTTTTGTAAAGAAATTCAAGTCTACTGGGCCTCCAGAGCAATACCCAAGCCTATTGGCTTGCTCTGTTGTTCCACACTGCTTGCAAAACCCTGGTAGACCTTACCTGTGTTATTTCCATATCTTTTGACACTTCACTTTACCTCGATTTCTTGGAGATTAGTTTGATGCAATCCCATTTGTCTGTGTTTGTTTTTGTTGTCTGGATTTTGAAAAATAATCCTAAAATTTCAAAATCCTTGCCGACTACTGCCATGAAATGTTTTCCCTGTTTTAATCTAGTACTTTCAGAGTTTTGAATCTTACATTTGTGTCTTTAATCCATTTTTGAGGTGATTTTGGTACATAGTGAGAGATAGGGATCTAGTTTAATTCTGCCTGTAGACATCCATTTTTCCCAGAACCATTTACTGAAGAGACTATCCTTTCCCCAGTGTATGTTTTTGACACCTTTGTTGAAATTCAGTTGGCTATAAATGTGTAGATTAATTTCTGGATTATTTATTTTGTTCCATTAGCCTCTGTGTTTGTCTTAATGCCAGTACTATGCTATTTTGGTTACTATAGCTTTGTAGCTTATTTTGAAGTCAGGTAGTGTGATGCTTCTAGTTTTGTTCTTTTGTTCAAGATTGCTTTGGCTGTTCATGGTCTTTTGTTGTTTCATACAAATTTTAGGATTATTTTTCTATTTCTGTGAAGAATGACATTGATATTGTAATAGGGATTTCATTTAATCTGTAGATTGCTTTGAGTAGTACGGACATTTTAACAATATTGATTCTTTTTTTTTTTTTTTTGAGACAAAATCTTGCTCTGTTCCCCAGGCTGGAGTGCAGTGGCATTATCTTGGTTCACTGTAACCTCCACCTCCCACATTCCAAGTGATTCTTTGCCTCAGCCTCCCAAGTAGCTGGGACTACAGGCACATGCCACCTGTAGCAATTGTTGTATTTTTTAGTAGAGATGGGATTTCACCATATTGGCCAGGCTGGTCTCAAACTCTTGACCTTGTGATCTGCCCACCTCAGCCTCCCAAAGTGCTGGGATTACTGGCTTGAGCCACTGGCACCTGGCCAAAAATATTAATTCTTTCAATTATGAATAATGGATATCTATTGTCTTGTGTCCTCTTAAATTTCTTTCATCAGTGTTTTATAGTTTTTATCATAGAGATATATTATCTCCTTGGTGAAATTTACTCCTAGGTGTGTTTTTTGTAGCCATTGTAAATGGAATTGCTTTCTTGATTTCTTCTTCATGTAGTTTTCTGTTAGACTGTAAAAATGCTATTAATTTTGTATTTTGATTTTATATCCTGCAACTTTGTTGAATTTTTTATTAGTCTATTAGCTTTTTGGTAGAGTTACTAGGGTTTTCTATAAAGAAGATCATGTTATCTGCAAACAGGGACAATCTGACTTCTTCCTTTTCAATTTGAGTGCTCTCTATTTCTTTCTCTCACCTGATTTCTCAGACTAGGACTTCCAGTACAATGTTAAATAGAAGTAGGGAAAGTGGGCATCCTTGACTAGTTCCATATCTTAGGGGAAAAGCTTTCAACTTTTCCCTATTCAATATGATGTTAGCTGTGAGTTTATCATATATGGCCTTTTTGTGTTGAAGTATTTTCTTTCTATACTTAATTTCTTGAGGGTTTTTATCATAAAGGGGTGCTGAATTTTATTAAATGCTTTTTCTGTATATACTGAAATGATCATATAATTTGTGTTCTTGATTATATTAATGGGATGTACCACGTTTATTGATTTGAATATATTGAACCATTCTTGCATCCCTAGGCTGAGTCCTACTTGATCACAGTGCACGATCTTTTTAATGTGCTGTTGAATTTGATTTGCTAGAATTTTATGGAGGATTATTGCATCTATGTTTATCAGGGATATTAGCCTGTAGTTTTCTTTTTTGTTGTGTCTGGTTTTGGGATTAGGGTAATGCTGGCCTCAAATAATGCATTTGGAACAATTTCCTTCCTTTCAACTTTTTTTGGAATAGTTTGAGAATAATTAAAATTAGTTCTTCTTTAAATATGTGGTAGAATTTGACAGTGAAGCCATCAGTTCTGGGTTTTCTTTGATGGGAGACTTTTAATTACTGATTGAATCTCATTGCTTTTTATTGGTCTTTTCAGGTTTTCTATTTCCTCATAATTCAATCTTGATAGGTTGTATGTGTCCAAGAACTTACTTATTTTTTCTAGGTTTTACAATTTGTTGTATATAATTATTCAGAATAGTCTCTTATGATCCTTTATATTTCTGTGGTATCGATTTTAACGGCTCCTTTTTCATTTCTAATTTTATTTATTTGAGTCATCTCTCTTTTTTTCTTAGTCTTGCTAAAGGTTTGTCAGTTTTTTCTTTCCAAAAAACAACTCTTTTTGGTCTTTTGTGGTTTTTTTTAGCCTCTATTTTATTTATTTCTGGTCTTTATGATTTACTTTCTTCTGTAAATTTCAGACTTAGTTTGTTCTGTTTTTCTAGTCTTTGAGGTTCAATGCTAGGTGGTTAATATCATCATTCTACTTTTTTGACGTAGGTGTTTATTTCTATAAACTTTCCTCTTGCTGTATCTCAAAGGTTTTCATATGTCGTGTTTTCATTTTCATTTCTCTCACAAAATTTAAAGTTTAAAAAAATATTTCCTCATTGATTCATTGGTTGTTCAGGAGCATTTTGTTTAATTTCTGTAAATCTGTATGGTTTCCAAAGTAACTCGTTATTAATCGCTAGTTTTATTGCATTATGGTTACAAAAGATACTTAATATAATATTGATTTTTAAAAATTTGTTAATACTTGTTTTGTATGTGATATATGCTGTAGGCTGTTCTATGTTCTGCTGCAAAGAATGTATATCCTACAACTCTTGAATGGAATGTTCTATAAATGAATGTTAGATCCATTTGGTCTAGAGTGCATCTAGAAACAACTACTCTGATGTGTCTTTGATTATCTTATGTCTGGATGATCTGTCTATTATGGAAAGTATTGAAGTTTCTCCTATTATTTTATTGCAGGGTATAGTTCTCTTTACCTCTTAATATTTACTTTACACATTTAAGTGCCCTGATGCTGATTGAATATGTATTTATAACTGTTATGTTCTCTTGCTGTATTTGACTTCTTTATCATTATGTAATTGCCTTGTCTTTTTAAAAATTTTTTTTTCTAAAAATCTATTTTTTTCTGATATAAGTATAGCTACTCCTGCTCTTTTTCTTTTTTGTTTTAATTTACATAAAATATCTTTTCCCTCCTTTTACTTTAAGACTATGTGTTCTCTTATAGGGGAAGTGACTCTCTTGTAAGTCGCATATAGTTGGGTCTTATTTATTTTTATTCATTCAGCCACTTATGTCTTTTAATTAGATAATTTAATCAATTACATTTTATGTAATTCAGGCAGGGCTTACCACTGCCATTTTGTTACTTGTTTTCTTGTTTTCAGAAAATAGATTCTTTATTCTGTTCTTTCTCACTGTTTTCTTTTGCAATTAAGAGATTTTCTCTGGTAGTATGCTTTTATTTTTTGTGTAACTATCAGAAGTTTTTGCTTTGTGGTTACCATGAGGCTTACAATAAACATTCAATAGCTCTGTCTCTTAACATATTATTGTAGTTATTGTTATTTTTCATAGTTTTGTCTTTTAGTCTTTGTACTAATAATGCAAGTGGTTTTACACACCATGATTATAATATTAGAATATTGTAAATGTCTGTATAGTTGCTTTTACCAGTGAGTTTTATAACTTCAGATGTTTTATTGTTACACATAGTGTCCTTTTCTTTCTGTTTGAAAAAATCTCTTTAACATTTCTAGTAAGACTGTCTAGTGGTGATGAATTTCTGGGTCTTTCGTTTATCCAGGAAAGTCTTTATGTCTCCTTCAGTTCTGACAAATAGCTTTTCTGGGTTACAGGCTTATTGGTTACCACGTTTTTATCTTTTCCTTCAATATTCTTAATGTATCTCTAAGAGTACTTCCTCCTGGTCTGCAAAGTTTTTGCTGAGAAATCTGTTGCTAGGTGTGTTGGAATTCTCTTACATGTTATTTGCTTCTTTTCTCTTGCTGCTCTGTAAAATTCTCTTTGTCATTGGCCTTTGAAAGTTTGATTATAATGTTTCTGAGATCGTCTTATGTCAGTTGAATCCTATTGGTGACTTTTGATCTTCCTATACCTGGATAATTATATCTTTCTTTAGGTTTGGATAAGTCTCTGTTATTTCTTTGAATAAGCCATTTATCCTTTTGTGTGTTTCTACTCCCTCTTGAGCTTCAATGACCCAAACATTTGCTCTTTTGATGCTATTCCATGGATTCTGTAAGTGTTCTTTGTTCTATTTCATTCCTTTCTCCTTTTTTCTTTTGTGCCTATATTTTCAAGGAGTATGTTTTCAAGCTCATTGATTCTTTCTTTTGTTTAACTAACTCTGCTGTTTATGCTTTCTATTGCATTAAAATTTTTTTCATTTATTTGTATTTTTCAGTTCCAGATTTTTAAAAATTATTTCAATCTCTCTGTTAAATTTCTCAATTGTTTCTCTGCGTTTTCTTAAAATTCACTGAGCTTTCTTAACACAGCTATTTTGAATTACTTGTCCAACAGATCACATATTTCCATCTCTTTAGGATGCCTCATTGGTGTCATGTTTTGTCCATGAGGTGAGTTCATACTTCCAAGATTGTTCTTAATGCTTGTGGATGTATGTCAGTCTCCGTACATTGACGAGTTAGATATTTATTCTAATTTTTACAGTCTGGATTTGTTTGTGCTCATCCTTCAGTTGGCCTGTCCAGAAATCTAAGCAATCTAATCTGTTGTCAGAGTCTGTGACTGCTGCAGCTATTTTAACACTAGAGGGTACCCTAATCTAGGGTTCTCTGTAAGTCTTGTGAGGGCTTAGAAGTTGGTGTGGCACTCCAGCTTGGTTGGACCTAGAGAAGAGTCAAGGAGGATACCAGAGCTGTAGGGGAAAGACAGCTAGGAACCTGAGTTCAGAAGCCTGTCTCATTGGTCTATATGGCTTTGTGTTTTCTGCAGATCCCTGCATAAGTGGGACAATTTCCTGACTATAGTGAGAGGAACTGTGGAACAAAGGTTGGCAAGCCTGCCTACAGTGGCCCAGACATGTGTGCTTCCCAGCTGTTTCCTGCATGGGTAGGGCAGTTCTCTTACTGCAGTTTAAATGGAACTAAAGCCAAGAGTGGGCCCTCTAAGGATCCACTGTGACACAGATGCTGGTGAGCTCATCCCAGTAGCCCAAATGTGTGTACTTCCCAACCAATTTCCTGCATGGGTGGGGGAGTTTCCCAACTGTAGCAAGAGGGGTGAAAGCTGTGACTGGGCCTCCTTGGGATCTGCTGTGGGATGCAGTCTTGTTGGTCACCACAGAGGTGCCTATGGACAGGCAATTCCTGGTCTGTGAGAATATCAGTGAGTTTTCCTCTGGGTCCTTGTGCAAACTGTAATAAGTGGGGACTACAGCTGTTGGGGGGCTGGAGCCACTGCCGGATAACTTTCAGATCCACTAGCAAGACCAGTGTTGGCAGGCAGACAAACCTTTCTGCAGAGGCATGAAGTTGATTTCTCCAGGACCCATTGACAGATGGTTTTGGTTGCTGGTCCAAAGCCAAATGGGGCTAAAGCAAAGCCCTTTGAGGAACGAAGTTGTTTACAGGCTTGAACCTAAAAGCATGATCAAGTTTCCTACCTGGGTGCTGTTCTACACTCTTAAAACAGCCTTCTTAGGTCTTGGGCTCTACCAGGGTTTTATAACCTCCTACCTGAATCTCAAGGCTCTTGCACAGAGACTTTTTTTTCCTGCAGATGGTTGCAGAATTCTTATTGCTGTTAGGGGGATATGAGTAGGTTACCTCCTATTCTGCCATCTTGTTTTATGTATTAGTTTTTAGAGACAGAATCTTGCTATGTTGCCCAGGCTGGAGTGCAGTTGCCATTTACAGGCACGATCCCATGACTGATTAGCATGGGAATTTGGACCTGCTTCTACTCCAGTCTGGGCTGGTTCACCCCCTCCTTAGGCAACCTGGTGGTCCCCGCCTCCTGGGATGTCGCTATATTGATTCCCGGCTCCTGGGATGTCACTATATTGATTCCAAACTTAGTGCAGACAACTGATCGGCATAACACACTACAGCCCAGAACGCCTGTGCTCAAGCAATCCTCCTGCCTCAGCCTTTGAAGTAGCTAGGAGTATAGGCGTGTGTCACTGTGTCTGGCTCTGCCATCTTGTTGATGTCACTTGAGACTGAACTGGACTTCTTACCTCTATTACACCCTCTATGCCCCCACTGCCCACCTGTACAAGGTAGCCTGAGTGATCTTTTGAAACATATTAATTGCACCATATTGCTTTTCTGCTTAAAACCCACCAAAGGTTTTCTCTTAATACTTGGGATAAATTCAAACTCTTTGATAAGCCTTGAGGCCCTGTGTGGCCTGGCCCATGGCTCATTCTTCATGTCACCCAGCAACATAATTGCTGTACTCTAGTCATACCGGTCTTTGGCCCCTCATATTCAAAAGGCTCCCATCGTTATCATACGCTGCTCTTTCCCCTGATCAATGCATCAGGCCCTATTCCTCCTTCAGAGCTCATCCTAATCATTACATTTTCAGCATTCAATGGTAAGACTCAGAACCTTTTGTGGCTGTTGTAGCAGTAGAACTATGGCACCTATTTGCCTTTTGGATTGTCTGTGTTCCCCAAGGCCATAAACTCCATGAAAGCAAATGAATCTTTTAGCTCTTTGTTGTAGCATTGTATCTCCAGTGCTCAGCATGGAGCAGGCCCTCACTAGCAAATGAATGCATACATACTGTCTGTCTTATAACCTGGCTTTTCCATGCACATTGGATTTTGGACACTGGGAAGAATTGTCAGGGTCAGGAGAATCCAAACCTGCTTATGGTCTAAGGTATCTGGAGTCATGGCATCAAACCAAATGTTCAGGATGGCTGCCTCCTTTTCTAACATCCCTAAACTGAGAAACCCAGCAAAGCCATCCCAAGTTCAGGATCATCTAGTGAAGTCCAAAGCCTTCCCACAAAAGTTTCACACCTAAGACTCCTTTCCTGTTCTCTTTTAATTGATATTTTTCTGTTTTTTTTTTTTGAGCAGCCTACCCTGCATGATAGTACCTACATCCCCACCTATTTAATGACGATACCAAAGAAGGTGATTGCTGCTTCATAGCCAGCAACTGTCATTTTTGGAATAACTGAAGAGCTGGGGGAAGAAGTTCAAAGTCTGACTTAATCCCAACACTTCATTTGCATGTGATCCACCAGATAGGAAGTTGAGGGTAAGGTAATCCTTCCTACCTTCAATTTGCTTCTGGCTCAGGCGAAGCTGGGCCTCTATCCAGGAAAGCGACATTTTCCTAGCTCCATACTAAAGGCAGGGAGCTGGATTTATGAGAGGCCAGGGCTGAGAATGAGAGCCTTTGCTTTTTCACTGACCATCCCCATAACTTGGTAGTCTCCTGCCTAGCTGGGTCTCTGTCTTCCTGCTCTGTAGAATAGGTGAGACTTACCCTATTTCACTGTGAGAAACCAAAGCTTTCAAAACTAGAAAGACTCTCAGTCCATTTTTTTTCCTTTAACTGATAGAAGCTGTTGGAATTAAAATGGTACAGGGGAAAGCACTTGGAAAAGTGCTGTTGAAACACAAAGCATTACTTTTTATGATGATGATTATTCTCCCAGGGAGCCACAGGGCAAAGCAGCACTTTTCTTCGCAAGGGAGAAACAGCTGTGATCTGAAGCCCTTGGAGGTCTGTCTGCCTAGTCACCTGAATTTTATTAGGCTTGCAACTTGGCATAGCTCTTTCCAACCCCTTAACCCAGGTGTTTGAGGAATCCCCCGCTTTTTTTTCTGCAGAATGGGCTAAAACTTATGTGGCTTGTTGAACCCATTATCTTACTTCAGCCTCATTTACGGTCATGTAAAATGGATGGGAGAAGTGTGACTCTTCTGATGTTGCAGAATAGAGAACTGTAATTCAGAGACCTAAGATGACTAGCCCAGAGTTACACAGTAAGGCAATGGCAGAGCTGGGCCTAGAAACTGGGATTTCAAATTTCTTATCCAGCACTTTAGCTACTGCAGGACATTACCTCCCTCACCAAATTCGGATTCATTTGTGGGTGGGCATGAACTTTCCTAACTCATGACTCCTCCATGACGTTGGATCTCAGCAACACTGACTTCTTCAAAACCCAGTGGAACATTTGGTCAGCAGTCTGACCATCAGTATCATGATAGAATTGGAAACCTGCTTGTATTTGTGTTCTATTGTTCCATAACACAATGACACAAACATAGCAGCTTTTAACAACATTCATTTATTATCTCATAGTTCTGTAGGTCAGAAGTCTGTCGTAGGGTGGCTAGATTCTTTGGTCAGGGTCTCACTAGGCTGAAACCAAGGTGTTCAATGGGGCTGTGGTTTTTATCTCTTCCGAGCTCACTGGTTGTTTCCAGAATTCATCTTGTGGTTATAGGGTTAAGGTCACTGTTTCCTTGCTGGCTGTCATCCTCCAGGGGTTGCTATGTTTCTCATCACTTGACTTCCTCCATCTTTAAGCCCACCATAGTGTGTCAAATCATTCTCGTTTTTTGAATCTCTCTAACCTCCGCTAGCTGGGGATGACTTCTTGCTTATTAAGAGCTCACCTGATTGGGCCAGACCCACCTGGATAATCTCTGTGTTTTAAAGTGAACTGATTGATATTTTAATTGCCTCCATAAAATCTCTTCATAGCTTTACATAGATTAGTGTTTGGTTAAAGAACCAGAAGATAGAAATCTTTGGGATTGTGAGCACTACACTATTTATTCATTTACTTTGCAAGCATTTCTTATATGGCAGACACTGTTGGTCATTGGGGAGATAAAAGTGATTATGCCGTGGTTTCTTCCTTTCATGGGCTCACAGTCTAATAGAGAAGATAGGAAGGTGATGGAGCCTACTGATAAAAAACATATATAATTTAATGTCAAACACCCCGGATTTTCTGGAAAGTGCACAGCACTGTACTTTTAGCTCTCACAGTATAGTTAGCACTCTGTTAAGCCATCATCACTGTCTTATGTAAATATCATAGACGAAAATTATTCTACTATCTTAATTATATGACAGGTAAGAAAGTAGCATGGAAGGAAGACAGAAGGGCTTGCTAATTGCTCTGCTAGCAGAGGTCAGAAAAACTTACCTAAAGAGGAGTTATTGTGCTAGATTTTGAAGCAGGAGTAGGAGATCACCAAGGAGAACAGGTGCAAGGCTGGGAGAATGCCAGGAGATGTAAAATGGGAGAAGCAAGTAAGATCTCACCTCCTTTGTAAATTCCCCAACCTTTGCCAGCATAGTTCTGAACCACCCCTTCTGTATTCCCATGAAACCACTATCATTCTTCTATGACAACATAACCACCTAGCTGTATTGATTTAAGATGTTACTATGATGATTGTTTATGGTATGTATTGATTAACAATAATGATGATAAGTGAAAAGTACTGCAGAGCCCACAGAAATTGAAAGGGGCAGCTGACTGCAGAGACCCAAGTGATAGGATTATGTGATCCACAGGCTCAGGGGTTGTGAGAGAGGAAAGATGCTCAAAGGACAGTTCATACCTGCTGGATAAAGGAATCCTGACATGGTCTGAGAGTCAGGTGCTGGCAGCAAGCTGTCTCTTTGTGCAAAAAATCTTTTTTCCTTTTGTTAACAAACTAGTGCATGTATTGTTTAGTGCATAACTTGATGCTAATGGAAGGTAGTAAGGATCTGATGGGACCATTCTCTGGGTTCTGATAGTTAGGCATTATTGATTAGGATTAGGATTCATTGCAGACCTTTAAATGTGTGCTTCTAATCTCATAGTTTAGATTTATTGCTCTCGAACAGAGGCCAGCAAACTTTTTCTGTCAAAGTCCAGATAGTAAATATTTCAGGCTCGTGGGTCTTATGGTCTCTGTTGCACTACTCTTTACTGTTGTAGAGTGAAAAGCAGCCACAGACAATATGTAAGCGCAAGTGCATGGCTTTGTTCCAGGAACACTTGAATGCCAAAACAGCCAGCAGGCTGGATTTGGCCTAGGGGCCGTAATTGCTGACTCTGGCTCTCAATCCCTACTGCGAATATCAGAGACCTTTGATCTAAGCTAATATACGACAGTAGTTGACATATTTTTAAAACCATCTATCCAGTTATTAGTTCTTCTGCACAAACACGCAGATAACCTATTGCAATGATTTGTTTCACAATTATTATTGTGTGATCCTTAGAGAGAAAGCAGAGGGCACTGTCATTTTCTGTCAAGAGAATGGGCTCAGGGGTCAGACGAAGTTGGAGGGCCTCCTGCTTTGTTTCTGATTCGTTGTGTGACTGGGCAAGTCACTACATCTCTTTGTGCTTACTTCTTTACAAAACGGAGTAATGGTTGTACTCGTCTTACAGGTATTCTTAAGAATTAAAAAGAAAAATACGAATGAAGCAGGTAGCACCGTGGCTATCAGAGAGTAAGCCTTTCAGGATGGAGGTATGCACACAGTGTGAGGAACAGCAGCCTGGGTAGAGGGGCAGGGGGAGCAGACACTAAGGCTGGGGGCCCTCAGGAAAGCAGACTCTTGGGGCTGGTGCAGGAAGTGGAAAGTTATTAAGCAGCTATGAACTCTTGATCCCAGCAACCTCCTCTCTAGGACATCTCTGACAAGGAGTTGGATATGAACATTCTTCTTTATTTCAGAAACATGTCCTGTCATCCCCAAGAGGAAGGGGACAGAAGGGACACCTCCTGTGTGCCTTCATTCAACTGAGCTCAAGGGGTCACTGAGTGCAACCTATTTCCCTTTGTCTGTTGCTTCAAATGGCTATTTATAAAAAGGAATGGAAACGGGCATAAAGGCACAGGCTCAGATGGCCTGTCTCTAAATTACTGGGAGAAAAAAATCCATCTTGACTAATTACTGAGCTGAGCTGTGTTCAGAGAGAGGCTCACTTGATATTGGGCATCGAGGTTCCTAGACCAGGGTAATTAGCGCTGGCCAAATGCGACAATTCCACTGATGAGGCCACTTCATCCAAGATGCAGCGTCTGGGTGGCAAATCATTCCATTTGTCACCAGCTGCAAATCACTCGGCTCTTCCCTGGCAAAGCTTGAGTGATTCATTTTAATTGCCCCAGCTGCCGGTCACTGTGTTCCAGCACTCCAGATGGGGCAGGGCCCTGGACTCTGGGGGTGAGTCCCAGGGTTCGGAAGCTGGGGGTTGGACAACAAGCTCTAAGGAAAGCCCAGGACTCTGTAAGCCATTGTACTATTCTAGCACTTGCAGGGCTATATTTCAAAGAGGATCATCTTTTGTTCCTATTTTTTTTCCAGTTAGGTGGGCTATAGGAGTGTAGTGTGGGCAGTTGGCAAAAAAATGGATGTAGATTCATTCATTCATTCATTCATTCTTTCATTCATTCTTTGGCTCACTCTCTGATATAGTTTGGATGTTTGTCCCTCCAAATCTCATGTTGAAATCCCCAGTGTTGGAGGTGGAGCCTGTGGGAGGTGTTTGGGTCCTGGGGGTGTATCCTTCATGAAGGGTTTGGTGCCCTCCTCATGGTAATGAGTGATTTCTTGCTCTTTTAGTTCCCACAAGATTTGAGTGTTAAAAAGAGCCTGTCATCTTCCTCTCTTTCTCCCTCTCTCTCCATGTGATCTGCACATGCCAGCTTCCCCTTGCTTTCTTCCATGAGTGGGAGCAGCCCAAGGCCCTCACCAGAAGCAGGTGCTGGCACGATGCTTCTTGCACAGCCTACAGAAACGTGAGCTAAATAAACTTATTTTCCTTATAAATTACCCAGCGTGGGGTAAGCCTTTATAGCAACACAAATGGAGTAGGACACTCTCTAAGCCTCGGTTTTCATACCTGAAAAAGGGAGATAATGAATCCCATCTCATGACTTGCCAATTTAGTAAGTCACATCTCACACTTAGCACAGACACGGCAGAGCTCAAGATGTTACTCATAATGATGACGATGACAATGATTTCTTCTGAAAACACTTCTCTTGGCTTCTAGTTCCCATACTCTCCTGGGTCTCCTTCCTCACAGGTTGGCCCATCTTAGTATCCTTTGCTGGTTTCTTCTTTCTGCTTCATCTTGTGCTATTGCGGTACCCAGAGCTCAAGCCTCAGCCCTCTTCCTATCCCTGTCTCCAGTCTTGCTCTGATGATCTCCTCAGGACCCATGGCCTTTATACATAGAAGCTGATAACTCCCCAATTTAGATCTCTATCCCTTCTCCTGTTTTCTAAATACATATGTTTAACTGCCTACTTGGTACCCATATCTGAAGTATCCAACACAAAATTCTCAATGAACCCTCACAAAAAAATGTCCAAATAAATACAAAAGTCATTCTTCTCCATTTTCCTCATTTCAAGAAATGGCGCCATTGTCCACCCTGCTATTCAAGCCTAACACCAGAGTCATTTATTTGTCTCTCCCTCACCCACACATCCAGCCCATCCAATCCAGTCATCCCCCCATCTTCATAGGCAGCATTCCAGGTAGTAGATTCTAGCATAACATTTCCTTGCTTCTTCTCTTATTCTTATACAATCCACATTCACACAAGAGCCAGAGAGATCTTTTTAAATTATAAGTAGGATCGTGTTGTTCCCACCCTACTTAAAATCTGTTGCACTTAGAAAGTAAAATCCAAATATTCTACCAAGTCCTACCAGACGCTCCCTGACCCAGCCTGCCTCTTGTCTCCACACTATCTTCTCCTCCATGCTATGTACCAGCCACTTTGATCTTCTTGTTGTTTCTAAACTTTCCCATTTCGAGACCTTTGCAATTTCTGTTGACCCCCCCTACCTGGAACTCACTTCCCAGAAATTGTCCCAAACCTGCCTCCTGCTACCCTTCAGGTTTCAATTCAAATGTCGCTTCTTCATATGCACCACTCTAAGTATCATTACCTCCATCACCCACCTTGCCTCTTATTTTTTTCATTTCTTTCATGGCACTTAGTATATGTGATCTTTATATAATTACATATTTACTGATAGACTTTTTTATTCATTTGTTATCTATTTCCCTCCACTAATGTGTGACTTCAGTGAGGGCAGGGGTCTTATTAATGTCATTCACTGCTATACCTTCAGCACTAGCATGGTGCCTGGCACATAATAGGTGCTCAGGGAACATACACTGAATAAATGAATGATTACATAAATGTTTACTGAGGACTGACTACACACCACGCATGATGGGAAATACCTAAGAGGAAATCAATTTAATAGAAGAGATGTGACCCACACAGAAACAACAATGGTAGCTGTGAGGCAGTGAAGAGCATGGATGGTCACTGATTAAGTGCTAAGGTCATGCAGAGGTAGAAAGGCTACACCCCACTGGGAAAACGTTGGAAAGGCTTCCTGGAAAGAGATGTCATTTAACTGGGCTCTGTGGGGCAGGCTGGCTTTGAGCTTTTTGAAACAGAAAGAAAGGAATTTCTTGGCACAGGAACAGCCCGTACTATGATGTGGAATTGGGGACAAGAATGTGAACAAGCAACAGTTTCACTTTGCCCAAAACATATTAAGCATACTAGCCACTGTTCTCTGAGAACCAACTCTGAGGTGGATACTGTAGAAGACACTTGACATTTATCTAATCCTCATCTCTTTCTTCAGACCAAGTAGGTATATCCTCCAATACAGTTTGGATGTTTGTCTCTTCCAAATATCATGTTGAAATGTGATTGTCAATGTTGGGGGTGGGATCTGGTGGGAAGTGTTTGTCATAGGGGCAAATCTCTCTTGAATGGTGTGGTGCTCTCCCTATGGTAATGAGTGAGTTTTTCTTCTGTCAGTTCATGCAACCGCTGGTTGTTTAAAGGATCTTGGCACCTCCTCCTCTCTCTTGCTCCCTCTCTTGCCATGTGACACACCTGCTCCCCTTTGCTTTCTGCCATGAGTAAAAGCTTCCTGAGGCCTCACTAGAAGCTGTGCAGATGCTGGTGCCATGCTTGTATAGCCTGCAGAACTGTGAGCCAAATAAACCTCTTTTATGAATTACCTAGCCTCAGGTGTTCCTTTATAGTGATGCAAAACAAATGATAAAGGAGGCAACTGAGATTCAGAGTGAATAAATAATTTAGTTAAGATCACAGAACAAGTGATGGAGTTGAAATCAGAGCTCAGATCCATCTGATTCCACTCACGTGATTTCCAATGTGCTGAGAAGGGGTCCAGCTTTGACCAGGGCCACCACTCTCCTTTCTCAAGATTTACCTTCTCAGGTCCCAAGCATCACTTACCACAGTTCCTAGACACAAAAGAATATTTGGCAACAGACTTGTGTTATAAATGGGACTTCCTCCCATTTCCTCCTGTGTATTTTTGGGTTTAAGTTCTTAGAAGAAGCTATTCTCTTTTTATAGCTGCTTGCCGGACAGCCCATAATACCAAAACATATGGTTTTTCTGCATCCAGTGGCCCCCACCCCCAGAGCTCTTACTATCTGCTGATCCACCAGCTCATTTTCAGAGGTGAGATGGGGTCCAAGGGCCTGGGTCTCTGCCTCAGTGGGCCAGGTGTGGGCCTGCATTGATATCTGTGGCCAAACATATCCCTGGCATTTGAAGTCCTCAGGGTTGGGAACATATTTAAATGTGGGATGTTGTGGGCTTTTTAAAAATATACCCTGACCCATAAGCAAATGGGAGATAAAATAACAATATGTGCTTCTGCTTTAATTAACGTTTGTTAACTCCAGCGCAAGGCATATATTAAAAGGAGCTATTTTACTTAAAATAGCCCATTGAAAACCCTCCATTTGCCAGGTATTTTTTCACCCTACTCAGCTTCCTGCACGCTCAGTCCCTCCCTCCCACATATCCCCAACTGAGCTAGCAGAAGAGACCTTGGAAGCAGGAGATAGTCTCTCTTTCTCTCTTTACCCAGAAACTCCCCAACTATTTCTTCAAAGGAACACTCAGCTCTTTTTGATGCCATGAAGATAACTGTTAAGTGGAAGTTCAGAGCCTCACAGCCCTGTTTCTGCCATTTGTAAACTTGTGTGATTTTGGGCAAGTCATTTCACATCTCTGAGCCTCAGTTTCACCTAGCTGTGAAACAGGGATACCTAGAAAATGGGGATAAGAACAGGAACAACCTGAAAGGGCTGTTGTGAGGACGAGCACAATATGCTTATCTGGACCAGTGTAGATGCGTGGAAGAAGCAGTTACCACCCTCAGAAATGAAAGATGACCTGGGAAAATTGGACCACATGAGGTGAAGTAAAAAAATCAGATTGTAAAACAGAGTACACTATATGGCCCCATTTAAAAACTCAACCTTGGCAGAGATAAGTGTGTGCAAGTATGCAAACCAAGATGTTTAAGATGTTCTAATAGGAGTCGTCTATAACACCTATAAACGTAAGGTACCTGCGCTATGGGCTTTTTTTCTTCACCTTTTTACTTTGATTTCCTGATTTCCTAAGTGAATACCTATGCCTTTTTTTTTTTTTTTTTTTGAGATGGAGTTTCACTTTTGTTGCCCAGGCTGGAGTGCAGTGGCATGATCTCTGCTTACCGTAACCTCTGCCTTCTGGGTTCAAACAATTCTCCTGTCTCAGCCTCCATAGTAGCTGGGATTACATGTGTGCACCACCACACCCAGCTAATCTTTTATAGTTTTAGTTGAAACAGGGTTTCACTATGTTGGCCAGGCTGGTCTTGAACTCCTGACATCAGGTAATCCACCTGCCTCAGCCTCCCAAAGTGCTGACATTCCAGGTGTGAGCCACCATGGCTGGTCTTTTTTTTTTTTTTTTTTTTTAATTTATAACTTGGCTTAGAGTCGGGAATAGAGAAGGAAGGGACCAACATAGACAGGACAGTGTGTGAAAGTCTCTCTGAAAGAGTGATATTTAAGCGGAGAGCTGAAGGTTGACAATAATTTCTCTAGAAAAATTTCTCTAGAAAAATCTAGAGAAATACATTCTAGACAGTGGAAACAGGAAGAGCAAAGGTTCTGAAGCAGGAAAAGCCTTCATGTGTTCAAGATGATTGGCAGCACAGAATGAATATGGAGAGTGAGGAGAGGATTAAATCAAATACTGCCTCTGAAACTAGGGCATGGACTCTGGGTTGAGTGACTCAAAGTCCAGCTCCATGTGCCACCTCCTCCGAGAAGCCTGCCTGGCTGCTGCTTCCAATGCTCACCTCTCATTTCTCTGAATTCCTTACTTATCCTCTTACTGGCACTCCTTGCTTTCCTCCTATTCATTGTTAGCACCACACTAAATGATTAAATCATTAAGGGATTTTATATTTCTTCATAATTCTCTAGAATCTAGTAACTGTACAGCCTCAATATTTGTTGAGTGAATATGAAACTACATAAGTAGGAAATTTGTGATGCTTTCCTCTGTAGGGAAAAATACTTCTTAAGCTAATTAATAGCAAAAACATGATTGTACAAGGGATTGTTTATTCTATGAGTGAATAAACTGATTCCAAACACTTGAGGAGTACCCATTTTTGAGAAAGTGGCATCCAGACACATCCATAATTCTTAGAGTCATAAAATCATGTTTCCTCAGAATCTTTGCTCAGCAGAGCATTTGTTATAGAGCAAATTATTGCATAAAGTTAAAATAATATACTTTTTTCTTTTAAGTATCATAAAAGACTGATGTTCTCACAGATCTAGACAGGTTTCTAATAACATCTTCAAGAAGCTTTCCTCAACCTCTCAGCCAGGTGTAATCTCTTCCAAAGCAATACTTTTTTTTTTTTTTTTTTTTTTTTTTTTTTTTTTTTTTTTTTTTTTTTTTTTTTTTTTTTTTTTATCTTCGCTAGCTATTATATTTACTTAAACTCTAGGTTGTATAAAGGGGTTTCTCTCTTTATTAAATTCTCTATGCTGTGATATGCTATGCAGTGATAACAAACAGCCCCCAAATCCCCAAATTTTGGCTTAACATACCAGGTATATTTCCCTTCATTCCTTCTTTCCGTCCTTCCCTCCCTCCCTCCCTCCCTTCCCTCCCTTCCCTCCTTCCTTCCTTCCTCCTCCCTCCTTCCCTCCCTCTCTCTCTCTTTCTCTCTTTCTCTTTCTTTCATTTCTTTCGCTTTCTTTTTCTTTTTTAAAAAAACTTTATTTTTATATGTTAAGAATACTTAACATGAAATTTATCCTCTTCGGAAATTTTTGAGTGCGCAGTATTGTTGACTATAGGTACAATGCTATGCATTAGCTCTCTAGAACTTACTCCTCTTGCTTAACTGAAGCTTTATGCCTGTTGACTAGCAACTTTTCATTTCCCCCTGCCTCAGTCTCTGGCAGCCACCTTTCCATTCCTTAATTCTATGCATTTGACTATTGTAGATATCTCATCTAAGTAGAATCATGCAGTATTTGTCCTTCTGTGAATGGCTTGTTTCATTGAGCATAATGTCCTCAAGTTTCATCTATGTCGTTGCACATTACAGAATTTTCTTTTTTAAGCCTGAATAACATTCCATTGTATGTGTACACCACATTTTCTTTATCTATTCATCTGTCAATTTACATTTAGGTTATTTCCATATTTTGGCTACTGTGAATAGGGCTGCAATAAATATGAGAGTGCTAATATCTATTCAAGATCCCAATTTCTTTTGTTTAAGTAACCCCAGAAGTGGGATTGCTGGACAATATGGTAGTTTTATTTTTAATATTCTGAGGAACCTCCATACTGTTTTCCATAGTGGCTGCACCATTTTTCATTTCCACTCACAGTGTATAAGAATCCCATTTTCCTCACATCCTTGCCAAGACTTGTTGTCTTTTCAGGTATATTTCTTGCTCAGGCTGCATGTTCGTGGCAGGCTGGTTGGAGGTTCCTCTCCCACTACGCTTTCTCTGGGACATACTGGCTCTTAAAGCTTCTTCCCAGTAGTGACACACATCACTTCTGTTCATAGTTCACTGGCCAAATGAAATACAATGGCTGCAACTAGCATCAGTATGGAAATGGACCAGCAATCCTGCCTTGTGCATACAAGGAAGAGAGCTGGATATATCTGGTGGACAACTTTCATGACAACCACAAGTTTCTTCCCCACAGCAACTCCCTAGGAAGAAGTTTTTCTCCCAGTTGTCATTTTACAGATGAAGAGCTTGAGTCAGAAAAGATGGTGGTTGGCCACATGTCCTTTAAGTGGCAGGATTGGAACTCGGATTCAACTGTCCCTCTATCTTTCCTTCATCCCTGCTGTTACTCTTTATGAAAGGCTACTATGTGCCTGACACTGTGCTGAGAGTGTAGCAGAGAACAGGCTCAGCTCGGTCCTGCCCTCACGCACGCTGTCTGCTGCTGTGCCCAGTTCTCCATCCAGCCCTCCACACCTGTTTCCCTTATCTCACTCTGCCTACCTATTTTATATGTGTTACCTGTTGTTACAGCTCTCCTCCTCTCCCTCTGCACTAGATTGCAAGCAGCTGGAGGGCAGGGTGGGATCTTCAATTTTGAATCCTTTGCAATCCCTAATTCATTAAACAGTCAACAAATGTTCCTTGGGCGGAACACAAAATTGAAAAAAAAATTAACTTTAGATGCCAAACATTTGTTCTTTGCTTATATCCACGCATGTGTTCCCAAAACTAGTGTATTCATAGGGATTTGCATGTGCTTTGCCAGTTTATTTGGAGAACATTAGGTATCAGCATGTATTTTAAAAACAGATTAATAAGATCATCAACAATACGTCTCATAAATCTCTACGGAAATGGCTAGAGTACTTTCTTAGTTTCTTTTTGTCTTCCAAGTGATGCTACTTTTTCAGTGACTTACACCAAATTGACAGTTCTAATTAGCAGTCATGAAAACTCAAGCTTTTAAAGCTATGGCAGATTAGAAAAGAATTTTCCAGAGATATCATAAAACTTCTTCCCATGAGGGATGTCATGTGCCTTACTGATTGGGTTTAGGTGAGAAAGGAAAGCCTGTGAGAAGGAGGATGAAACTGAGAAAGGATTAAGGGAGGAGACATGTCTCCGGTACTTGCCTGGCCTTTAGGGCCTGAGCAGATCACTTGTAATTTACTGCAGCTGTGATCTTGACTCCATGGGAATGTTATGAAAAAGCCTGTATTATTTTATATCTCACAGCTCCGAATCCAGTCAATAACCTACAAGCTGAACCCTGGCCCAGATGGGAGCCTAGCCTGTCCTCATTCAACACTGAGTCAGCTTTTATGTTGTCATTGGCATTTATTCAACAGATATTTATCAGGAGGCTTCTGCGTGCCAGGCTTTGTGCTGACAACACTTTCCAGGGTTACCAAATGAAGGGCTTTCTAAGCTGAGAAAGGAAGAATGAGTTTGCCACAGAAAGTTTAGATGCTGGTAAAGGTTGTAACAGGCAGAGAAAACAACAAGAACCAAAGATCATAGGAGTGGAAGCGAAAGAGATAAATGGTTTCCCCCATGGAAGAATGGCAGAGGTAATACAATGAGATCCTTGGTGGGAAGGTGCAGGGCAGTGAGGAGTGAGGCCACGCAGGGCCCTGGGTGCTAGAAGAAGTTTGCAGCAGCAAGGTAGTGAGGGATGGAGAGTAGACCCAATTCACACTTTTTTTTGAGAAATCCCTGCCTTACTAAATGGAGAATGAATTGGGGTGAGGTAGAAACACGAACAAAGGTGTGGAGATGAACATGCAGCATCGTAGGAGCCCAGATCAGAGATGATTACCTGGATTCCATGATGACAGCGAGAGTGGAGAAAAAAATGAACAAGCCCAAATGGAATCAGGAGGTAGAATTTCTATTTGAAGATTGATTGGATGTAGGGGGTGAGAAATAGGGCTCACTAATTTTTTGAGGGTTCCATGTAAGTGATGATTTTGTTCCAGGAATTCCACAAGATGCTCATATTTGTTCCTCATCTCACACTATGAGGGAAGTCACATTTAGTGCTATTTTATGACTGGGGAACCTGAAGTGTGGCAAGGTTAGGTGTCTTTCCATTAACACACAGCTAGTCTGTGTTCAGCATTCACCTTTTAACCCTGAGGCTACCCTTTCCCTACCCTTGTCTCCCAGGTTTCTGGTTGGGGCATCTCAGAAGAGAGTGGTGACATTTTCTGAGGTGGGAAGCACTAGAAGAGAAAATGTTTTAGTAGGAGTTTTCCCATAATTGCTGATGGAGAACCAGTTACCAGACTTCCCTGGACAATGACATCCACAGCCTTCTACTTCCCAACCTATAGGAATGTCCTGCAGAAAGTTTCCGTTCTCTGCATCCTGTCTGGATGGGTTCTTGGTCTGTGTCTCTGTTTCTTAGTTGCCATTCCTGGGTATCTGGGTCTGGCCTGCTCCTGTTCCTCAGCCCCTGTTTATCACCCTGGTGGGGATGGGGGCCCTTATGTACACCCTTCCTTTAGCCTCTTAGCAGTTAACTTTTAAATTAGTAATGGAAATCTTCCTGGGAATAAGAAATGGGGTAGGCCTCGGGAGAGAGAAAAATGCCTAAGATAAAGGAGGAGGAGGGGTACTTGGTATATTAGAGCAGTTGATTGGGGAGCAGCTTCGTTAATCATGGACAAGGCACCTACTTCATTTCAAATCTGCTTCCCCGTCTGTATGTAAAACATGAGACGGAATAATGCTTGCCTGCCTCATAGTTGTTTTAAGGATCAAATACAATAATAGATGGCTGTATTCTGAAAATACAGACACTTTTTTGAAATGAAAGGGCTTAAAATTCTGATATAACAAGTTAGAATCGGACACAAGTACTGGAAGGTTGTCCTGATTATTTTACAGATGAGGAAAACCAGGCTGAGGCTGAGATTACATGACTTTTCCCAAAGTCACCCTCAAAATTAATGTTCTAGCCAGGTTTAGATGGCAAATCCTGACCTCAACCTAAGGGTTGTTTCCATCACATTGCTTTGGAAGGATAGCAAAGTAATTGGCAATCACATTGGCTGGGGTTTGACCCCAGCTGTGCCATTTATTAATTATATGGTCTTGACCAATTTATGTAATCTTTTTGAGCCCATTGTTTTACATCTGGAAAAATGGAATATCCCTAATTGTTAACTCAAAGCATTGTTATGAAGATTAAATGAGATTAATGCTTGCAGGTACTGGACAAACAGTGGTAGTGATTATTACTATGATAAGATAATATATTACACGTTTACTTCATATCACCACATTCTCCGTCTGCCCCAATTGAAGATTGACCCGAACTTCAGAGGCTTACAACCCAACCCAATACATCCCTGATCTTAATTTGTTTTCCTACATATTTTACTGATAGAATTAGGGTTTAGGTCAAAGACAGCACCATTCTCTAATGATCCCAATATTTGCTCAAGTTCAGCCTGAAAGTCCATTGCAGCATCTATCTTGAAGTTTGAAGCATGGTCAAGAAGTTGTATGTGTACCTTGTTCCAACCTAATTGAATATTTTATGCAAATAATTGAGGAAAAGTAGAAGGAGAGATGGAGTTTGATTGATGTAGGATTAGAGAGTCCGCTATATTTTTTTAAGGGCACTCCTCATTCACAGGTGTAAAAAGCTTGGAAAATTAAGAGAACCTAGAGGTACAGTCTGATTTTACTCTAGGGAATTGCACTTTGAGTTAACATTCAGGATCAGATTCTCTCTCAAAGTTAAAGCATTAGAGAAGAATAAAAGCATCTTTTAATCCAGGGAGATGTCATTAAAATGAGTTCTGGGTCCAGCTAACTCTAAACACCCAGTGATCACACATAAGGCTAGAGGCTGAGCCTGTCTCCTTGATAAACAGGAATTATGAATCACTAACACAGTGGGTTTAATCATGTCTTGTCTATAAGCAAAAGGCTCTTGCCTCTGCCCAGGTTCTCTTCCCAACTTCATTCTATGTGAATTTTAATTAAAGGTTTCAATTTGGTTAATGCTTCTTCTTTTCTCTTACGGAAATAATAAAAGAGGGCATAAAAGACCAGCATATACATATGCATTTCTGATAAAAATGCAGTGGGAATCTGAAGTCAGACTCTTTATAGAAAGAATCATACAAATAACTCCTTATATGCTAATAGGCATTTATGGCATCCTTTTTGATACACTCCCTGCACTTGGTTTCTAAAACTCCAGACTTTCCTGTGCTTTTCAGTTACTTGTATGGTGATGATTCCTAAAATGCTGGAGTTCAGCCTGGATCCTTTCCCTCACCTTCAGACTCATTAGCTTGTTTCTTATTTCCTTTTGCATGTCTAATGAACATCTCAAACCTAATTGTTCCAAATTGAATTTTAATTTCTCTCCTTTCCATACACCTGTCACTCCACAAATGTTCCCCATCTCAGCATCACCGTTCTTTGCATTACTGACACCTAAAACGTTAACCAGAAAGCTTATCAGTTTTATCTTCAAAATGTATTCTGGATTAGGCCATTTCTCACCACCTCCACAGCAATCACGCCATCCAAGTTCATAATTCTTTGCCTGGACTAATGTAATATCCTCCCAACTGGTCACTCTCCTTTAAATCTGTAATGGTCTATTTTACACACATCGGCTTACAGGATTTCTCAACCTCAGAACTATTGACATTTGGGGACAGATAATTCTTTGTGATGGAGACCTGTCCTGTAAATCGGAAGGTGTTTAGCAACATCACTAGCCTCTACCCATTAGACACCAGTAGCTCCCATCCCCAAGTTGTGGCATCCAAAAATGTCTGCTGGGGAGAAAAACCATGCCAAATTGAGAACCACTAAGTTAGAGAGAGATCCTTTAAAAATGAAAATCAGATCAAATTGCTCTCTTGCTGGAAACTTTTAAATGATTTCCCATCATATTTAAGATAAGATCCAAGTTCCTGGCAATGGATCACAAGCATGCGCTGTTCCTTTTGCCTGAAATACCTTTCCCCTGCCTTTTCACATGGCTGATGCACACTCATCCTTCTAGTCCTAGGTTAAATGAAACTTCCTACAGAAAGCCTTTCCTGGCCTGTCCCCTGATCTGGGTTAAGGTCTCTGCTCTATGTTCCCATAGCTTTCAGCTCTTCTCTTGACATAGTACAAATTACACTGCATTGTTATTGTCTGATAGTAACTGAAATCCTTGAGAGTAAGGAATTTGTCTTTTTTTTTTTTTTTTGTAGATGACATACTCATATATATATGTATATATAACCATAAATAGCACACCAAGAAATTGTTTAAATTAATAAATGCACTCAGTAAAGGAGCACAATATACAATTCATATACAAATATCAGTTTTGTTTCTATATACTAGCAACAAACTAGTAAAAAAGAAAAAAATCTCATTTACAATAGCAACAAAATAATAGATTTCTTAGCAACAAATTTAACCAATGTGGTGAAAGATCTTTACAATAAAAATATAAAATATTGATGAAAGAAATTAAAGAAGACACAAATAAATGTAAATATATTACATGTTTATGGATTGGAAGAATAAATATTGTCTAAGTGCCGTATTATC
The DNA here is from genome assembly GCF_001604975.1 of Cebus imitator. Lineage (NCBI taxonomy): Eukaryota > Metazoa > Chordata > Mammalia > Primates > Cebidae > Cebus > Cebus imitator. The sequence goes on along the minus strand of NW_016107441.1, from coordinate 2,780,426 downwards.
CAAAGCAATCTATAGATTAATTCAACTTCGTATCAAAATTTCTGTGCCACTTTTGATAGTAATAGAAAATAAAGTCTATACTTTAAATAAAACTATAAGAAATACAGAATGGCCAAAGCAATCATGAGGAATGAAACCAAATCTGGTTTCAAATCTGGGGACATTATACTTTATTATTTAAAACTACATTTCACGGCTACAGTAAAAATAATAGTATGGTATGTTTATAGAAAACAATGCAATGGGATGTGTCTTATTTATCCCTGTATCCCTCCCTTGTGCATAGGAGGGCTTGGAAGAGAGCATTTTCATAACTATATGGAGGACTGATACAAGTTATGGACAGAGCCTCTCCTGCACTACAGACAGGCATGTGATACTCCCACCTCAATTTGAGAATTTTGTAGTAGATAGAACTATAAACCTAGATACTACCATGTCTAAGTAATTTTCTTTTTTTATTCAGTAGTTCCAAAATTACTCTGGTGAAACATAAAGGATAATTTCTGCTCTTAGGGAGGTCCTTAAGAGAAACCCCAAATTCAACAAACACTGAGCACCTGCTATGAGGTGGTCACTGAACTGGGTGCCAGAACTGTTGTGGATAGGAATTTGTATATGCAGGAATTGGGGAGCTTACATTCAAGCAAAGGTTACTGAATAATAACATAAGTAACTTAACTGCTATTGTGAACATCAGGAAAAATGGGGCAGAGGAGGGAAATGTGTAGGCATCATATCCTAGAGAATATTTTGTGTGTGCTTGAGAAGAATGTGCATTCTGTCAATTTTGGATGGAATGTTCTGCATATAGTCTGTTAGGTCCTTTTGGTATAAAGGGTAGTTAGAGTCTAATGTTTCCTTATTGATTTTCTCTGTGGATGATTGATCCATTGTTGAAAGTGGGATCTTGAAGTCTCCTGCTATTACTATATTGTTATTTCTTCCTTTGGACCTATTAATATTTGCTTTGTATATTTAGGTACTCTGATGTTGACTTCACGTATATTTATAGTCATTACATCCTCTTGATCAAGGTACCCTTTTATCATTATATAATGATGTTCTTTGTCTGTTGTTACAGTTTTTGACTTAAAGTATATTTTGTCTGATATAAATACAGTGACCTTTGCTCTCTTTTGGTTTACAATTGTATGAAATATCTTTTTCTATCCAATTGCTTTCAGCCTATGTGTGCACTTTAAGCTGAAGCAAGTCTGTTACAGGCAGCATGTAGTTGGGTCTTCCTTTTTTATTCATTTGGTCACTCTATATCTTTTGATTGGATCATTTAATCCAATTACATTTAAAGTAATTATTGATAGATAAGGACTTACTATTGCTACTTTGTTCATTATTTTCTGGATGTTTTGTAGTTCCTTTATTTATTTTTTTTTCTTTGTGATTTGATGATTTTCTGTAGTAGCATACCTCGATTATTTTTTTTGTACCTACTGCAGGTTTTTGCACCTACTGTAGGTTTTTGCAGGTAAAGTTATAGCTTTAATTGCATACACAAATTCTACCTTTTTACTCTCCTCTTTATTTTATAGTTGACATCACAATTTCTATCTTTCTACACCATGGATCCATTAATAAATGGATCTATAACATATCTATAACAAATCAATAACAAATTATTTAACTACAATTATTTTTGGTACTTTTATCTTTTAGCCTTTATACTAGAGTTAGAAGTGATTTATACGCCACCATTACAGTATTAAAGAGATATCAAGAATACACAATGGAATAGTTTCTTCAATAAATGAAATAAAATTGAACTCTTATTTAGTACCACACATAAAAAATCAGCTGAAGATAAGTTAAAGACTTAAATGTAAGACCAGAAACTGTAAAACTCCTAGAAGAAAATGTAGAGCAAAAGCTTTTTGACATTGGTCTTGGCAATAATTTTTTGAATATGGCATCAAAATACAAGTAGTAAAAGCACAAATTAACAAGCAAGTCTACATCAAACTAAAAAGTTTCCATACATCAAAGGAAGCAATCAAAATGAAAAGGCAATCCATGGAATTGGAGAAAATATTTGCAAACCATATACCCAATGAGGGGTTAATGCTCAAAACATATAAGACACTCTTATAACTCAATAGCAAAAATATCTCCAAATAACCTAGTTATTTGGAGACTATAGCAAAGAAACGGAATAACTATTTTTCCAAAAAAGACATAAAAGTAGCCAATGTGTATACTAAAAGGTGCTCAACATTACTAGTCAACAGGGAAATGCAAATCGAAAGCAGAGTGAGAGATCCCCTCACACTCCTTAGAGTGGTTATTATCAAAAAGTCAAAGATGACAAGCATTGGTGAAGATGTGAAGAAAACAGAATTCTTACATATTGTTGGTGGGAATGTAAATTGCAATAGCCATTACAGCAAATAATGTGAAGGGCCCTCAAAAAATTAAAAATAAAACTACCATACACTCCAGCAATCCCACTTTTGGGCACATATCTAAAGAAAATAAAACCAGCATCTCAAAAAGATATATGCTCATGTTAATTGCAGCATTATTCACAATAGCCAAGATACAGTAACAACTTAAGTATTCATGAATGGATGTACGAAAATGAAAGTGTGGTATATATATTCAGCCTTAAAAAAGAAGTAAATCCTACCATTTGTGACAGCATGGTTGAACCTGGAGGGAACTGTAAGTGAAATAAACCAGACACAGAAAGACAAATTCCACATGTTCCCATTTATACATGTGGAATCTCAAAAAGTCAAAATTATAGGGAGAGGGTAGAAGGGTGGTTATCAGGGGTCAGGGAATACGGGAAATAAGAAGATGCTGGTCAAAGAGTATTAACTTGAAGTTACAAGACGAATAATAAGTTGTGGATACCTAAGGTGTAGCATAGAAACTATAGTAAATAGTAATGCATTGTATACTTGAAATGTGCTCCAAGAATAGATAGTAAATGTTCTCACCTCATTCCCCACCACACGATAACTATGTGAAGTGATGGATATGTTAACTAGCTTAATTATGGATGATAATTATTTCACAACATACATATATATCAAAACATCATGTTGTATACCTTAAATATATACAATTTTCATTTGTCAATTGTACCTCAATAAAGTTAGGGAAAACAAATGGGCTCTGCCTTTGGGAAAAGAGAAAGATTGTGGAATTACAGACAATGTGGTAGAATTAGTAAAAATACATGAAAAACACATGGGAGTCCTGAAGGCAGGAGCTACAGACTGTCTTAGCAGGTGGAGCTGAGGAGATCAGGAAAGTCTCCACTGAGAAAGTGAATCTGAGCTGAATTGTGGAGAATAAGTATATTAGACTATAATGGTGGGGTGGAATAGATTCTCCAGGCAAAAGAACAGAGAGGAGAAAACTCAAAAAGGAACCAGGAGTTTGGAATGGAACAGATCACAAGAGGACAGAATATGGGAGAAAAAGATGAAGATGAGATGAGAGAAAGAGAGAGAGAGAGGAAGCTGACAAGGCCAAAATTTGAGGGACTTTGAAGGATACATTAATAGGTTTAGACTTTATCCTTCAGGGTTGGGGAAGAAATGATGAGTCTGATCAAGGGAGTTAAAGGGCTTAGATCTGAGGCATACAGAGAAGACTTCAGGAAGAGAGCCTAGAAGCAGGAAGGATTCTCACTTAAACCTGGTCTCTACGTAATCTAACCTGATGACTGATAAAGCCCTATGTGCTAGTTACCTTGGAATCTAAACCCTGAAATGATTAAAGCTAGGTCACATTGCTTGGCTCACTTGGCTTAATCAGAGCAGTTGCCTCCTGACATAAGAGGAGAAAATGAATTATGCCATTGAAATATGGGCGGGTTGCATCAGTTGCTTCCCTCTCCTAACTGCCTGGAAACTAATCTGGGACGTTATGAACTCCATTTTAGATTAACGCAACAATCTGTTACCTACAGCTTTACTTTCAAGGCTGCTCAATGACACCAGATTAAATAGCTCAAAAGAAAATTTTCAGTCCACCATTCTTTTATTGGGAACTTACTTATTTATCCTTTATTTTCTGTATAACATTCAGTCCTCTGCCTAGTTTTCAAAAGCCTTTATAATTTAACCCCACCTTCCTATTTTATTATTACCCTCTTTCTCAGGCCTTGTTTACTTCATCCGACCATGATTATTCTTATTTTTCCATTTTTGCACACACTGCTAAACTTTTCTCATGCCTACCTTTGTAAAAATGTACTGTTACATGTTAATAAAAATACTATTTATTTAGACATTTATTTGTTTACTTATTCACTAGCTCAACACACATTCATCAAGGCTCTGTGGGAGGTGCTGGAGTTATTGGAGTGGGCAAGGCAGCAAGGTCCTTACCTTCATGGAGTTTAGCATCAGCCTTGAGCTTTGTTATTTGTTATTTGAAATGCACTCCTTGGACCAGCAGCCTCATCTGAGAGCTTGTTAGAAATAAAAAATCTTGCCGGGCGCGGTGGCTCACGCCTGTAATCCCAGCACTTTGGGAGGCCGAGGCGGGTGGATCACGAGGTCAAGAGATCGAGACCATACTGGTCAACATGGTGAAACCCCGTCTCTACTAAAAAAAAATGCAAAAAATTAGCCGGGCATGGTGGTGCGTGCCTGTAATCCCAGCTACTCAGGAGGCTGAGGCAGGAGAATTGCCTGAACCCAGGAGGAGGAGGTTGCGGTGAGCCGAGATCGCGCCATTGCACTCCAGCCTGGGTAACAAGAGTGAAACTCTGTCTCAAAAAAAAAAAAAAAAAAAAAAAAAAAAAAAAAAAAAAAAAAAAAAAAAAAAAAAAAAAAAAAGAAATAAAAAATCTTATCCCTCACCCCAGAACTATGGAACTAGAATATGCATTTTAACAAGATCCAGAGGTACTGTAAATACACAATAAAGTTTCAGAAGCAATGTGTGGGAGACAGGTGTTGAACAAGCAACCGTAATAGCATATAAAGACTGCTATGACGCTGCACGAATAGGGATAAGAGAGCTGGCACCACATTGTTAAATGTTCAATTATTTAATGAGCATTTTTTTATTCGATTAAGTAAACAACAATTCTGTGCATGTGTATGTTCACACATGACATTTCCTTAAGAATCCATCACTCACCTAGTTCAGTCCTGAGTCCACTGCAGGTACCTAACACATATTTTTGCTAACACTGATTGATTAAGTTGTTTACAGAAGCGCTCAAACAAATTTGAGGGTTTTAGAGGTTTCAACAAATGATGGAATTGTTCAATTTTTGCTGGTACAGTTTTGATTTATTGAGTTGGGGGTTTTCATTTTGCTGCAACAGAAAGGAAATGTTGTTTATTCTTTTTAAAGCCGTATCATTTCACCACAGTTGACATAAACAGGGGTGGAAAATTCATAAGATGAAATGGAACCAAATTTTGCACAGAAAAATTTTTGCTCTGTGGTTCAAGGCTATGGATGAGTTTGCTTTTTCTGTGAATTTGCAGAGAGCTGGATGATTCATGATTTAGCCGATACTTCTAATTTAACTGCCCCAAAACAATCTTTACTTTGTAATACCCTTAGATTCAACTGGCTAAAAGACTCACTACTTAACACCAACTTTTCTACTTTTTCACCTCTTATGATACGCCTGTGCAACCCACAGCTTTTCTTACACACTGAGTTGAGACTATGGGTCAATAAACGCAACAATGTTTTTAATGCAAGGCAAATTCCTTTTTGTCCCATCGCTGGCTTGTATCTCATTTGAAATGCAATTTCTTCTTTTAGGTTAATTTAAATGAAAGATAATTAATTATTCTTTGCCTTTTCTCTGGCACTCCCTAGAGTTTTGCATGCTCCAAGTTTGGCTGCTAAAGGATTCTTTTCTATCCGCAAGTATCCTGATCCTGAGCTTTACCCATCACTTTTAGGTGTAAAACTGTCCAGAAAAATCACTAACATAGCCTGTTATTGATTTCTTCCAGACCCTTGAGAAAAGCCACAATCATTGGTAATCCAACAGAATCATAGTATCTCACGGTTGCAAAACACTGCAGACATTATCTCATAGGAGCCTCTATGTGAAGAGAAACCCTTCTACACTGCATACTCCATGGGATCATCTGCTTCCATCTCAGAACTAGTTATCAATAACTATTATAAAGCTAAGTAGTTAAGATAGGGTAAAATCCTGGCAAAGATAGGCAACTATGTCAACAGAACAGAATCAAGAGTCCAGACACAGACCTGCATGTATTTGGTAACTGGTTTATGTGAAAGGGGTATACAGTAGGAAGAAAGGATGGCCTTAAATCATGCAAGTTCAATAGGATATCTATGTACCAAGAAACAAACAAACAAAAAAAACCCTTGACGCCCCATCTCTCACATATCTATAGAACACATAGATCTAAAAGTAAAAGGTAAAGCTGAAACTTTCAGAAGAAACTAAAAGAATATTGTTATGACTTTGAGGTAGGTAAAAACTTCTTAAGCAAGACACAAAAAGTACTAGCCATAAAGAAAAATAATCTTGCTAAACTGGACTACATTAAAGTTATGTATTTCTGTTCAACATGACACACTGCCAAGACAGTGAAAAGATAAGTCACAGAGAATAGGAGAAGATATTAACAATACATACAAATAAAAAAGGACTTATGTTAAGGCTATGTGAAGAATAATTGTACAACAATAAGAAAAGAATAGATAACCTAACAGAAAAGTGACCAAGAGACTTACAATGGTTGTTTATAAGAGAGAATAGCTACCCAAATGGCCAACAAATATAAAAGAAGTACAAGCCGCCAGGAAATGCAAATTAAAACCATAATGTGATCCTACAACTCATCTACTTGCTAAAATGAAAAAGGCGAATGTGGAGCAACTGGAACTCATATACATTGCTGATGAGACTAAATCTGTACAGCTACTTCTGAAAACAGTTTGGTAGAATCTACAATAGGAAAATATATATAACTTGACCCAGGAATTCCACTTCTAGTTATACATCCAACAGAAATACACATACCAAAAGACTTTTACAAGAATCTTCACAGCAGCCCTATTTATAATGGCCTTACACTGGGAACAACCCAAATGTTCATCTGGAAAGAATGAATAAATAAATTGTGGTATATCCACAAAATGGAATACTATAAAATAATGAGATTGAATGAACTACAACTATATGTGATACATGGTGAAGGTCACATATAATATTGGGCAAAAAGAGCCAGATGCAAAAAATAGATATGATATGATTCTATTTAGTAGATTCAAAAACAGCTCAATTCATAAAACTGATATATGGCATCAGAAATCAGGGGAGTGGTTACTCTTGTCATGGGAGGAGTGTGAAGAAGGAGACAAAAAGAATTGCCCAAGATTTTTGATATCATCTATTTCTTAATTTAGTGCTGATTACACAGGCGCTTACAAGGATAATTTTTCTAAAAATTAATTGGGCTGTATATTTATAATTTGTGCCTTACTTATTTGTGTGTTATATCTTAATAGCATTTATAAAAATAAAATAAATTGTTTTCAAATGGGGAATATATGGGGAAACCTCACTCTTACCTATACCTTTGTTTGCTCAACATGTTATTTTAAATTTAAGAGGAAAGAGTCCGTTGAGTAAAAAAAGAGGTTGAAGTTAAATAAAAACAAGCATTATCATAAATATGAATCTGCTCCAAGTAAGAAAATTCCTTTTTCCCTCTCTGAGTTTAGTTGTAACATACATGGTAAAATGTAAGAGCCCTTAGCCTACTAGGGAAGCCTGATATATTTTCTTCTGGTTTAACCATGTGTCTCCCTCCCCTTTCTCCCACCCCAGTAAGATGGAGATGAGGTCTGACCTTCTACCAATGTCCACCTTGCCCATCTGGGTCATCCATGGATGGTACTTGGGTCTGAGGATACACCTGAACTTTGTCAGTTCACTGTTTCATGTATGTTAGTCTTATCTTCCCAGACTATACACATTATAAAAGCAAAGACATAGTGTTCCTTTTTTCTATGTATTTTTCATGATACTAAGGAGAATATGGAACTGACCACAGGGGCTCAGGAAATACCTTCTATTGTAGAATGCTAGATGATTCAAGCTGTGAAACCTGAGGCCTCAGAAGAAAAGTGACTTTCCCACTGGCACATGGCCACAGTTGCATTGTCTGACTTCTGTCCTTGTCCACCAAGGCTCTCTACATAGCCTTCATAAGGAAACACACACCATGCCCCATTCATTCTTTTCCTCTTGGCCTTACTTCTCAGATGGATAGGCAAAGGCATAGCAACTCAATGTTGCTAACTTTAATTGTTCTGTCCTGCTGACTACACTGAGTGAACATTGCCTAAACATGGAGACTCTGGGCTGTGGGATGGAGGAGCAGTATAGATAGTCGCAAAAAGACAGAGGCAGTGACTGGGACTATTTTAGTGTTCAGACCTGTTGAAGGGTTTCCTGTGGCAAAACAAGAAGGCACCAAGCACTAGTGCTCCTCGTGTCTCTTCATTTGCCTCCAAGGATTATGATGATGTTCAAGGTCCTACATGACCTGAAAGCTGCTGAAGTCTAAATGTTAGTCTTACAAAATTGCTTATTGCTTGTTAACAGTCACTTGAGCTATTTTCAACAAAAATGCTTCATCCAATCCTGGATCATAAAATGCTCAATGCTAACTTTACTGGCTATGTGAACTTCCTCCACCTTGGTTTCCCAAAGTATAATATGAGATGATGAGATAAGAAACTATATGTATTTTAAGATCCTATTCTATAGACTCATTAAGGATCTAATATTTTGATTAATTAGCTTAAAAATAATCACTGGTGTCTATTGTGAACACAAAATATTAATAAGCACTGACTACATGGAATATTAATAATCATTGACTATAAATGTCATATAGTTCTCTATTGGGGGGGAGTGAGAGAGAGAGAGAGAGACAGAGCGCATGCCTTTTATTGAGCACTTATTACATGTCAGCACCATGCTAAGTCCTTTAAATACTTTACGCTATTTAATCTTCATAATGATTCCAAAGGTATAATCTTTATTTTACATACAATGTGTGACAGATCGTATTTTCCAAAGATGGTCACAGCACCCCTACCCCCTCCATTCCACATCTTCTTACAATGCGAAGCTGACCCTTCTCTAACTGTGAAACCTGGAATCTGTGTTCCTTCTCTTTTAATCTGGTTGGGGTTGTTACTGTGGCAGATGTCACACTATGTCACTGTTGAGGATAGATTATGAAAGCTGATACAGCCTCTGCCTGCTTCTTTTTGGGACACTTGTTCTTGGAGCCCAGCCATTGTGCTGTGAGGAAGCCCACGGAGGAGCCAGGAGATGGCACGTGTAGGTGTTTAGGCCAAAAGCCTTGGCTGCCAGACACGTAAAGGAAGGAATGAGCCCTCAGATGATTCCTTACCCCAGCTGTCACGTCATTCACAGCCTTCTAGATTTTCCATCCAAGACCCCAGATACAAGCAGATACAAGTCATTCTATGGTGCCCCTTTGTAAATTTCCTGACCCATGAAATCCATGAGCTTTATAAAATGGCTGTTATTCTTTGTCATGAGTTCGGGGTGGTTTGTTATACAGCAATAGTGGTAGAGACTCTGACATGCAAACCAGAATCACACAGAAAATTAGTGTAAGAGGCGGAACTAAACCAAGACCTAACGCCAGAGCCCATGCTCTTAGCTGCTGTGTTGAGAAAGTTCCGCATATTTACAATTCCTGCAAAGCCAATATCCGTCACTCTGAGATGTTAAAAAAAAAAAATGATCCTAATGCTGACCTCAAAGAAACAAAACCAGGTGCCCAGGAGTGCAGGAATGGACTTGTGGACAGTCTGGCTTGGTAGGGAAGGGTCACTGCCAGAGAAATGAGTAACACTAGCAAAATTGACAGGTGCGTGGATCCAGTTCCTATCTAAGAACTGAGCTGAGAAACAACTCTGGGATGGGATGAGTGACGCTGCCAATATCCTCCAGTCACAACACTGCATCTGGTAGCCTTTCTCCTCCTGCTGGAAACAGCCTCTGGACTTTCTTCTGGCCGGAGGTAGGCCAGCAGCACAGCCAGAAAAGGAGACGCCTGTCAGTGAGTCTCAGAAAGCTCTTAGCAGAGAATAAATGATTGGTGGGGGCCAGGGCCAGGGTGGAAAGGGAGTGAGGTGATTAACATAATGGAAGGGAAAAAAGATTTTTGAGTCTCTGGTATGTACTAGGTACTAGGGCTCTGTTTGCTCATGTATTCTTATAATGATCCTGTGATATTGGTATGAATGGCCTTTTTTTTCAAATTTGAGGAAACTGAGGCTCAATGGTGACCTTATTGGCTCAAGTCTGAAAGCTTAGTAGCTGGTGGAGTTAGGATCCAAACGCAGGTCTGTTGGACTAATGGGATCCTTGGCCTAAAAACAGTCATCTCCCCTTCTTTGCTTGACTCATCCCCCTGACCCCTTTGTCTTACGGGTATACCAGTAGTTCCTCCTATAAGTCCTGCTCAATCACTTGGGACCAGCCCAAGTTTCTCCTTTTCCATAAGCCAGCCCAAATCATTTTAGTCCTCAGTGATCTTTCTCTCTTCTCTACCTATTGACTATTAATCCCACTTTTGGGAATTATTCAAATGCATGTTTTGCTTTATTTTCTACTTTGGTTCTTCTATTGCGTCACAAACTTAGAGGTCTGAACTCCTTTCTTGCGTTTTTAAATCTGCCATAATCCTTAGTTAGCCTTGTGCTTAATGCAAAGTTTAGATCTCAGGTGGTGCTCAATTTAGAACACTGGAGTGATGACTCCTCTCTTGTATCTTGTATCTGTAGATATACATGCCCGCAGTAGCCAGAACCAAAACAAAGCAAACTCCCTCTCTACTGATTCTCTTTTCCATTCCCAAAATGAGACATAAAAGGGAAAATGAATCCCAAGGGTGTCCCCAATCAGGAAGACATTTTTCTAACAGTCCCTTCTACCTGCCACTCAGGAGATAAATAACTTGGCAGCAGCAGTGGCCAGTGGGTCCACAAGCGCCCAGCCAGGACCCTTTGAATTCCAGAAGTTAGAATGTGGCTGGCAAAATTCCATCCATAGTGGACTAAGTCTTAACAACCATCAACAAAGGTGCTCCACAGGAATTTGTGAGCTGCTTCCTGGAGCTTTTCCTAACGGCAGCTGAAGAATTGGTCCAACGTTACCTATTTTACATTCTGTTTTCTCTTTCTTTCTTTCTTCCTCCCTCCCTCCCTTCTTTTCCATCCCCTCCCTTCCTTCCTTCCTTCCTTCCTTCCTTCCTTCCTTCCTTCCTTCCTTCCTTCCTTCCTTCCTTCCTNTCCTTCCTTCCTTCCTTCCTTCCTTCCTCCTTCCCTCCCTCTCTCCCTTCCTCCCTTCCTTCTTTCTCTTTCTTTCTGTCTCTCTTTCTTTCTTTCCTTCCTTCCTTCTTTCCTTCCTTCCCTTCTTCTTTCTTTCTTTCTTTCTTTCTTCTTTCTCCTTTCTTTCTTTCTTCTTTCTTTCTTTCTTTTTCTTTCTTTCTTTTTTCTTTCTTTTTCTTCCTTTCTTTCTCTCTTCCTTCCTTCCTTTCTTTCTCTCTTTATTTCTTTCCTTCTTTTTAAGGGTCTTGATCTCTTGTGAGTGCAGTGGCACTATCTCAGCTCACTGCAACCTCCGCCCCCTGGGTTCAAGCAATTCTCTTGCCTTAGCCTCCCGAGTAGCTGGGACTACCGGCTAATTTTTTATGTTTTAGTAGAGACGGAGTTTCACCATGTTGGCCAGGATGGTCTCAATTGCTTGACCTCGTGATCCTCCCACCTCAGCCTCCCAAAGTGCTGGGATTACAAGCATGAGCCACTGTGCCTGGCTCGCCTTGTGTGTTTCTAAGGTGACACTTTAATAACCTCCTAGCAGGGTACAGGGCCCCAAAGTCATGGTAATGGGTTTATTACTAAGCTTAGTGAGCTCTGAGTCCTTGGCCAATGAATACCTAGAAAGGATCTTGATTGACAGGTACCATGGCTCAACCCACCTTGTTGAGCCATGGTAGTCGTCAGTCAAGATCCTCCCTAGGTATTCATTGGTATCAGCTCCTTCCTTACACGTCTCCCTATCTGCCTCAGTGTCTTTGCACATGATCATCCCCCAGCAGGGATTCCCTCCTCATTTCTCTTTGCTTCTGTAGAAAAATCTTATTTCATTTTTTAAAGCACCATTCAATGCTTCCCAGAAGTCTCTGTTCACCTTAGCCCACACTAATTTTTCCTTTCTCTGAAAAACTCTACCACTGATTCTATGAACTACGTGTAACAAAGGGTTTTGTGCAGCCCTTGGTTACACATTCCCCTAGTTCCTGTGTTCCAGGGAGGCAGCATGGGGCAGTGAAAAGAGCCTATAATTTGGATCAGCAGGACCATAACCCACGACTTCCTGGTACTGTGACCCTGAAGATCTCTACAAAGTAGCACAGCCATTCTTTTTCATCCTCCTCACCAGCTGCGTCCTGCTCCTTTGAATGATGGGCTGGCATTTCTTTCCCCAGCTTTCTACTGATGGACACTAAGCCATCTCCTGCTTTTTGAAACAGTGAAATAAATGTCTTTATGCACACATCTTATCACATTTGCACGACCATTTCCATAGGATAAATGGAATTTACCCATAGAATAAATAGATTCCAGATCTTTCTCACAGTCACAATTTTAAGGCCATTTCTGATTCTATTTCCTCATTTTATCCCCATTTATCCTTCCTACTTAAAGTGCTACAGTTAACAACACGCCCTCTCCAGCTTTGGCTGTGACTATGGTGTGTCCCACAGTCCCTTCCCAGCTGAAGCTGACTTTCCAAAGTGGCACCAGTTACATTTTTGATCTTATCTCTCTCTCACCATCTCCCTCACTCCAGCTGGACAGGATGGACCTAATCTTGGTGGGGGAAAAATGTACTGCTGGGTGCTCACCTCTGCTCCCTCAGGAGACAGCTCTTAAAGACAAAGATACTGTTAGAAATAATAAAAATTTAATAACGATTCAAAGAAAGGCCCATTAAAAAAATCAGAGTTAGGGAGCCCTATAAAGGCTCCCCACCCACTTTTAAAAAAAATTATAACAATCCCTGGGAGCCCTAAGGGACCTTCAGAAGATTTATGCTCTTGAAAGACAGCTGTGTGTCAAGGATAAATCTTGGGTGTCAGACTCAGACAGACACAGATTATGATCTCAGCCCTGCTGGGTACCCACATGCAGGTGAATTAATCTCTCTGAGCCACCGTTTTCTCATCACAAAATGGTGTTGATACACCAGGCAGAGTTGTCAAGAAGATTAGCAGTAACATGATCTAACACTTATCAGAGTGCCTGACACATAGTAGGTATAAGACATGAAAGAAAGAAATTTTTCCTACTATTTTTTTTAGCAAAGAGATCAGAGCTTTCCTGAATAGTGGGGTAGCTGGCAACATTAGGATGACAAGGTAACTTTATTTTCTGATTCCTTTAATTTCTTTATCTCCAGTTCTTCCCACTTCTCCAAATCCATTCAGAGACCGTGACTGAGTTGTCCTCTGTTGCACAGGTAGTTAGTGACAGCTAGAAATTCTTTCCATTAGCTGATTTTCCCTTCATTAAATGAAAAATAGGACATAGTCCTTAGAAAGCTACTGTGAAGATGGACATTCAACAGACATATGTTGAGTATTTAGAATACACAGCCTCTCATGTCAGGTTTTGGATGAGTTGTAGAAGTGAGTTCCTCAGCCTCAATAAGGAACAGACATGGTAACTATAGTGCAGGGCTGAAGATTTAAGATGCCCTCAGAGAGGTGTAGGTGACAGCAACAATGGCAACAGCAGCAATCACAACAGCATGTACTGTGTGTCACCCCTGTGCAAGGCAAATGCTTTCCACGAATCACGTCATTTTATCCTCAAAATACCTCATTTGAGGTAGATCTTATTATTTTTCCTTTTTCCAGAAGAGGAAACTGGGTGTGGGAAAGCATTTTCCCAAGCTTACACAACTAGTAAGTGGTAGAGTCAGAATTCAATTCCAGCCAATCCTGCTACAGAGTTCAAGCTTGTAACTATGACTGTAAAGCACAGATTCAGGGCAGTAATTGGGGTTGGCTGGGGGAGAGTGAGAAGGCAACATTTACAAATGGGGAAGGAGTGGAGCAGGAGAGGTGGGAAAGGTCACTCCAAGCAGAGGGAACAGCAAAGGCATAATGAGAGCATGGAGCTGGGGAGACAGAATGAAGCACAACTTAGCTTGGCTGGAGCCTTGGCTAAGCTGGGAATTGTAAGGCGGTGAGCCTTAGATGGGGAGTTAGGGACATTCTAGAGTCCATCTTACTCCCATTTTGAAGCAGAGAAAGTGAGACACACAGAAAGAGAAAATGACTTATCCAGTGGGTTAGTAGTAGCTGAGATTGAGCTTCTTTTCAAGCTCCTTTACCACCTCCTCCATCCTTTGTGACAACAGCTGGTCCTACTTCTGCCTTTGGGTGGGACTCCACTCTGCTTTAGCCGGCACTGTGCCTCCTTATTTTGAGGCCCTTTCTCTTTAAGCAACTAGATGCAAACAGTGCCTGTCATCAGTTAGGTGTGTGGTTTCTGTGTTAGTGTCCTTGACACCGTTTATTTTCTGCTGAGTATCTTGGACTTAATTCACCTATTATCTTCATTGGACATAGCTAAAGGTAAAAGCATATGTAAGTGGTGCAGCAAAAATGATTCATTCACCACAGTTGGATGGTGGTACCTAACACATATTCAGAACCATCAGGCTCCCCGTAGGGGTTTCAGGATACTTTCCTCATCAATTCAATTAATTATGCTTTCATTTTTTTTCTGTCTAGAATTCAGTACTTCTCAGCAGATGAACAATTGGGTTTCTTGGTCACAGATGCTATATTTCCAGTGAGGTTTAACAACAAAAAAAATCAAGAGGTCCTCTCTGGGAAAATGTGCAACCTACGAAGAGGTAGCTAGCCATAAATAGGTTTCTCTGGATACAGAAATGTAGGGATTGTCTTTCTTCTAGTGCAGCCACCACTTATGGCCTGAATTTTCCAAAGTATATGAAAGGAAAGAAAAACACAGCAATCAGACTTCATACTTGGAATCAAAAATGGAGGGGAAAAGGAGAAAAATTCCCTTAAAGATATTTACAAATAAGATACTCCAAGTGTGTCTAAATGCAGTGAGTACATACAATGGTGGTTTTATTCCTCATCATTCTTTTAGGGCTCTCAAACTGGTGGCGCACAAGCTGAATCTATGCATGTTTTTGTTTGGTCTGCACAAGGTTCCCATGGCAATGACTGTCCAGAGCTGAGGTGGGGGCTGTGCTCTCTAGCTGACACATGCATGTGCAGTTCACCACAGCCCCCGGCTGACTTCTACTCTTATGTTACTGAACTTACACTAATTATCTGTGTGATTTTGGCTATGTGCCTTCCCCTCCTTGTAGCCCAGAATCCTCGCCTATCAAATTGGGATGACAGTGTTAATCACATCTTTATTTTGTTTATTGCCTGCCTCTTCTCTCTGGAATGCAAGCTCCAGGAGAGCAGGAGCGTTTGTCTGCTTTGTTCTGTGATGTCTCTCACAGTACCCTGAACAATGTTTGTCAAATAACAGTTTCTAAAGAAACACTTGATGAATAAACAAATGAATAATTGGTCCTAAACATCCATTTCAGCTCTGGGAAAAACTTTCTGAAAATTTGCCTATTGTGATTTTGGAGAAAAAAAAAATCTCTCCCTCAATTAAACTGTTCAAAGTCTAAACTTCCAGAACAATCTAGAGAGAGCAATTACGCTTCTCCCTTGCTGATGGCTAGAACTGCTGGCTGAGACACAGAAAATGACGGTTTCATTAGCATATCCAGTGAAGGCTTTTATTCTCCTGTCACCGCACTCATTTTAACACTTCCATGCTGCTTTTGGAGCTTGTGAAACTTCTACTCATCTTCTCAAAGGTCTGTAAAACTGCTCAGCAGCAGAGCCTGGTTCTGGGTCTTACCATCAGGTAGCAGAATATTAAAATGGAAAAGGTAGGAGCCATTGATCTGGAGTTCCACACCCCATCCCCCATGATGGGGGCCACCCCCACGCAGTCCATGCACACATCGCACCTGCCGTGACTGCAGAACCACGTCACCTGGGCCTGTTCCTTTGTGTTTGTGTTGCTTGCTAATGGAGAGGAAAAAAAAGTCAAGGGAGAACTACCCTGGCGAAACCCTTGGTGAAGTCCTCCTGCTGGCTTAGGTCATCGGGGCAGCCAGGCCCCTGACTTAAAGGCCACAGTCAACCCACCTGTGCAAAGGGCCTCATTCACCCAGCAAGTAACATACTATAGGGTAGTGAGCCAGGCAGACCCTGGCCTCCATGTTTACGGCTTTTGACTGGCATCATTTCTAGCTGCACTATGGGCCTTGATTTCTGTAAGCTGACTTCCCTGCACAGCATCCTAGATCAATGACTTCCAAACTTTAATGCCCATCAACCCTGGGGCAGAAGTGGGTGGGGAGGCTTGTGAAACATATAGAACTTTCTCTCCAACTGTAAAGTTTCAAGTTCTAGAGAGCTGAAGTGAAGTCTGAGAACCTGCGTTTGGACAAACATCCCAGGTGACTCTGATGCAGAGGGTCTCAGCAGAAACCCCCCTTCTTGGTCTCAAGACCCAGATTATCTAGCGCACATTTCCAGCCCATCATTTTTGACACATCCTTGTGACACATTTCCTTGTAGAGATGAACCTGTGGTCCAAGTGAGGTTTGCATTTTCAAAATGAGAAATGTTGCACAATTTCCGGCTGCTTTCATCAACTTGCCTCAATATTTACTCTCAGATTCTTTCTGTTCCCCACAATACTCCAATGACATCAAGATGAGCAAGAGAAATGGGTTTGCACAGCTTTTGCTGGGAGGGGAGGACAGAGAGCAGGATGTGGAAAGGGGAAGGTTTCTCATGGACTTTCAGTGCTAGCGGCATACTGGTTGCCACGGAACTTGTGTGTGAATGCAAAGGTCAGGCTGTCATTGGTTATTGGCTTGGGCTGTCCTCCATCTTCACATGGTGAGTCAGTTAAAAGGTCCTCAACAAGTAAATTAGTGGAGGGGAGGTTATGATATCTGGCTCCGGGAGATCTCCAAAGCACCATCACTCCCCCACCTGAGACTTCTTCTCCTGAGAGTAATTACCTCCACCAGGTGGACACAATTATTACACATTCCAATACAGTCTATGATCGAGAATAAAAGAGAGAATTCTGGAAGCTAAATTTATAAATTCCCATTATCCTCTATTCCCCTGGCACCCTCTAACCTCCTTTCTCCTTACTAAGGTCTCCTGAACCCAGAAAAATATTGATGCCACGGAGAAGCCACTGGAGAAGTGGGGCCACGGGTGTAATAAGCTGAAGAAACTGACTCTCAGTTCATCTGAAGGCAATGGAGCCTTGGGCTGAGACTGCGTGGTAGGGTGGCACTGGATTGGGCACCAACTAGCCATAGGTTCGCCTGAGTGATCTTAGAAAAAATGTCTTTTCTCCCCTCTCTGGCCTCAGTTTCCTCATGTGTAACATGGGGTGGGTAAACAGCATGTTACACATGAGGAAACACACAGGATCCTCTTGATCCTGCTCAGAGCTAATGGTCCCTAGCACTGTGGTTCCATGTTTTGCAAATGCTTTCCTCCTCTTGGACTCACCCTTGAATCCCCCCCTCCTCATCCTTATAGATCCAATCCATCAGCAAGAATTGTCAATTCTAGCCTCAGAGTGAACTATAAATCCATGTCGATGACCATCATTATAATTTCCATCACTGTAATTTCCCCAGGATGCCTGTGAGAACCTCTTGCTTGGTCCCTCTGCTTCCACTCTGGACTCTTCTCTGCCCCAGTTCATTTTCCTCATAGCTCCGCAGAGAGGTATTTTAGCAAGCAAATCAATCCTTTGCTCACTTAAAACCCTCCAATGGCCTTCCAGTGCATTTAAAGTAAAACATCAAATTTATACTGTGATCACAGGGCCCTGCAATGGACCTCTGCCTCTTCCTCCAATAGTATCTCAAAATCCTGTTCTCTTCATTCACTGTAGGCCAGATACACTGGTCATTCCTCCAGTCCTTGAGAGCACTAAACTCTTTTCCACCTGGGAACCTTTGCACATGGCTATTTATGTCCCTTAGCTCTATACAAGTCTAGCTGCTTCTTACCCATTAGCTCCTCAGAGAAACCTTCTCAGAACACTCTAAATAAGGCTTGTTTAATTCTACTTCTTGTATTATCTATTGCAGAAGCAGGTTCATTTTATTCATAGCACATCCTAACTTACACATTCATGATTGTTTGTTTAATGTCTCTTATATCACTAGCTCCTTGAAGCAAAGGCTCCTGCCCCTTACGCTCCATCATCAATATATCTTCATATCCTCAGCATCCAGAACCATGCCCTGCACATCGTAGGCAGTTAGCAATATCTGGTGAATAAATAAATGATCTTGACCACACAAATGCGGAAATGGACCAGAAAAGAAAGTTGAGGGAACTAAAGATAAATTTTGTCTGTGATGATTTTTTATTCCTTCTTTAACATGCTCTTTCTCAAAATCTAAAATGTCTATTAAAAATAAGTCTTTGGAGGGCACAGTAGCTCGTGTCTGTAATCTCAGCACTTCAGGAGGCAGAGGTAGGCAGATCACTTGGGTTCAAGAGTTCAAGACCAGCCTGGGCAGCATAGGGAAACTTCATCTCCTCAAAAAATACAAAAATTAGCTAGGCGTGGTGGTGTGTGAGTGTAGTTCCAGCTACTTGAGAGGCTGAGGTGGGATGATGGCTTGAGCCAAGAAGGTCAAGGCTGCTAAAGACTGAGCTGAGATTGTACCATTATACTCCAGCCTGGGTGACTGAGTGAAAAAAAAAAAAAGTTTTTTTAGACAAGAATCAGGTCTACAAGTGAATTTATGGGTCCCTTTTTAATCTCACCATCAACCTAATTAATAAAATAAATTTTAATCTATGATTATAGCTGAAGTGATTTTTAACTTTCACTGTTAACTATTTTAACAGTGAAAATAGGTTATACAAAACCAATTTATTGAATATACATCTCACAGGGTGGGTGGAGGAGTCGTTAAAGCCTTTCAGTAGCATTTGCTGGCATACATCATTGACTGTGCTAATTCCGGATTAGTTTTATCTATTCATGGTGCTAGCACAGAAAACATTGACTTTAGGCACAGTGGCCAATACTGCCAGGTGATTCCCCCAATATCGATTCCTACCCTGCCTACTCTAGAGGCTGGAAAAACTAAATTCTTGCCTTCTCAGCCGCTCTTGCCACTAGAAATAATCATGGCCACTGTCCTGGCCAATGAGAAAGAAGCAGACATCTGTGTGTGGTGGAGAGTATTTTGTTAAGCTTTTGTTCTTCTGATCCAAAAGACAGAAATAGAAGGCAACACTTTTTTTTTCCTTCATGCTGTTTGAACATGGACACAATATTTGGGAGCTGCCATCTTGTGAACAAGAAGAAAAGGCCACGATAATTGCAGAACAGCCAATCTGGATTTCACCAGGCCACAAGCCACTACCTGCTACCACTTTTCTTATTTGTGAGAAGGATACCCCTCTTTACTGGGTTATCTTTACCATTTCACTGTGGTCAGGTTTTATTGTTATTTGCAGACAACTACACTTGGCCACATTTTGTTGGTTTTTTTGGTTACCGGACATTAACATGAACTTGGAAGAGATTAGAAAGAGTTAAAGCTACTTGTGGATAAGTGCAGATATATGTGATTCAGATGAAACTTATTTCTAAATTAGTAAGGGTTTATGATATTTTCTTTAAATAAGCAGCAAGAACAGTTAGTTGAAGCTCATTTGGAAGGATGTTTGATGAATTCCAGCTCTAAAAGCCCCTTCTACTATAGCACCCAGAGTTACCCAGAGTGTCTAACACAGTGCTGTGCATATCAGACGTCATGAAACTTACTGACTTCATCAGGAAATACATAAACAACAACACAAAAGTTTCTGTTGGTGTTTTCATTGTCTTCCTTTTGATCAATGTCTTAGCATCCTTGTCTTTTTGTCTGGTTTAAGGTAAGATGAAGTATATGTCTCTTCTCTTCTACATAATTTCCAAGAAACATTTTGATACATTCTCACTCTTAAGGGAGATTTTACAGGCTCCTAGCTCTGGGATTGACCAAGGTTAGCTTGATAAAAACAAGTCCATCTCAAGTGGATCAAAGTCCTAACTTACTCTGGCAGTTCACTCTTGTATCTGTCAGACCTTTCGGCCAAAGTCACCAACCCTTCCTCCTAGTTCCTATGAGGAGGAGCCTCAGGAATCCAGATATTGCTGGTCTCTGGAGTAAACCACTGGCTATTTTTGCTTTGTTCATAGACTTCCCAAGAAGAAGGTACTAGGCTTTCAAATCAGTGAGAACAGTGGCATCGTTTCTTCCAGTGAAGTTTAGATAAAATCCAATTTAAAAAAATCAATAACATAATAAAAAATAGCATCCAGTTATAATGCTTTCTGTCTGAAGGCTGCGTACTGTGTTACAGATACATATCAATTTCTTTTAAACTTTCCAACAGCATTTGAGGTAGGAACTGTTGTTTCCATTTTATTAATGAAAAACAGGCACAGAATGGAATTGTTTTATTAGAATCAGGGAGGGGGGACGCTGGGTATGTTATTCAGTCTCACCTTCACCTCAATGTCAACTCCTATGATACCCTAGTGGAACCCTCAGAAATCCAGAAAGCAGAGTTTGGAAATCCTCTTGCAGCTAGAAGTCACAAACTCAAACACCTTCCATGGCCAGCTGAGTAACACAGGAACAAAGAAGGTCAGGTTGGGGCTGGGGTGAACCGTGAATGCGTGTACCCATTCAAGAGGGCAGCTACCATTCAGTTTTTGACAAGCATTGCCAAATTCCGTACAGATTAAACAAAACATGCCTGACAGAAGATTCAGTTTAGGGACCACAAGGCTGAAACATCTGGAGGCATGGTGGGGAGAAAGAAAACACACCCTAACACACCATAAAGGTGCTGTGAAGAGACGAGATGCTCACTGATGAAATAAATAAAGGCAAAAAAACAAGTTCATGGGTCTTTTCTGACACACGCATGTTGTGATGGCCCTACATTATAATGACTAGTTAGGAATTGCTTCTTCCCACTGTTTATCCACTGGCCCGATTTATTTTTAAGCAAGCCCTTCCCCTGCTTGGTTCTGTCTACTCTTCACCATGTGTTTGCCAGTATTGGCCAAGCAGCCAGTCTCACACCTCCTCTCCCACGCGCCCCCCACCCCCCAGTCTTCTTATTTAAAGAAAAACAAGATTATAATGAACGATAAGAATTTCTAAGTTATACAGCAGGCAAAATAAGTCCTGAGGGAAGTTTGCTAGAAAGATTTTACTCCATTGCCGCTTAGGAATATCGATCCTCATTGACACTGAAATGCAAAACGTAGACAGTTGGTAAAGCTGCCTCTAGCACACACCTGCGAGACCTTGATATTATGCACTTATGCCTCCAGATCTATCCATGGAGGCCAAATTCTGAGCCATGACTCCCTGTAGCCTTTTGGAATTTGGTGATCTAAGACAGTGCTTACTGGAAAAACAGTTCATAGACATTAAGCAACTGTAAAAGGAAACAGAGTCAGTGCTTATTTATCAGGCAAATTGGTGGGGATTTGTGGTATGAACCTCCAGAATATAGTCAGAAGAACATTGCACATAAAGACAGGAGGGCAATAAATGTGGGACTTGGTCTAGACTGGCAGCTTTCCAACATTTCCCCCCTCTCTCCTGTCCACACTTTCTCCTTTCTTAGCTTCAGTCACTATTTTTTCAAAATAAATTGTATTCACAAGTCCAATATATAAAACAGACAAAAATGGAGCTATGGAGCTATTCTGGTTCGATGTGGGGGACTGAAACCCAACTGATTTGGTTACCTGAGTACTTTCAATGTGATAGCTGAGGCACCTCTGAGAAATTTCTTTTCTTTTCTTTTTGAGATGGAGTCTCACTTTGTCCCCCAGTCTGGAGTGCAGTGGCACGATGTTGGCTCACTGCAACCTTTGCCTCCTGGGTTCAAGTGGGATTGACTTGTATGCCTCAACCTCCTGAGTAGCTAGGATTACAAGTGCCTGCCACCATACCTGGCTAATTATTTTGTGTGTTTTTACTAGAGACGGGGTTTCACCATGTTGGCCAGGCTGGTCTCGAACTCCTGATCTCAAGTGATCCATCTGCCTCGGCCTCTCAAAGTGAAATTCCATTTTTTTAATAACAAGAAACAAATTTGCATCATCACTGGAACTAGATTATTTCCAGGGTCTTTCTCAGAACCAAAGAAAATGAAAACCTTTTTCTCTTTAAGATGAAGAAGCCAACATCTACTAGGATGAGGTGACCTTCCGAGGGCCACATAAAGAGCCCATGTGCTACAGCCAGTGTTAGAACTCACTCATAATCTAGTGCTCTTTCCACCATGCAGAAGTAGTAAAGGACAGTGTTCTGAACCTCAACTCACTTGCCTACTAGCTGTGTAACATTGGCAAGATAGTCAACATTTCTGTGGTTCCTCATTTGTAAAAGAGACATAATGGGAGTACCACCTTATGTTCCTGTAAGGACTCAATGAGAAAGGCATGCACAGGACTCAGAACCTTGCTTGGCATTTGGTAGGTGCTCTGTAAGTGTTAGCTGTACCACACAATGCTCCCTTCCTTCCTCTGTACCTTTCGGCTACAACATATCAGTCATAATTATGCCTATTAATCTTGAGAGAGCGCATCAAGCAGACAGCAGACAGAGATGGCCCAGCCAGAGGATGATCCAGATAATCCACAGCATGCAATGGACAGTTGACTGTAGAGAACAGTTGAAAAACTGAATACAATGGAGCCTGGAAATAATTCACCTCTTTAATTTCTAGTATTTTTTTTTAAACCATAGCATTAGGCAAAGGGGTTGAGAAGGGCTGACTGACCTGGGAGAAATGTCACATCCTTGCTGCATGAAGGCTCCCAGGGAGAACCACAAACTGTTGAATATCCCAAACTCGTTGGACTGGTCACTGGTTGTCTGGTCCCGTCCTTCCTCAAACTCTTCACTGTGCCATTCATAGGGACTGAAGCGGCTGACCAGGAAGAGGACGACACTCACTCCAATGTAGGCAAAAACAATGCACATCCAAATCTCATAAGCCAAAGGATCAAGGAAGGAGAAGACGCCTGGCTTGGATTTCTGTGGTTTTTTAATCATGATGGAGATCCCCAAACTCATAAATGGTTTGGAGAAATCTATAACTTCTTCCCGGACCAAAGTGATAGTTAAGGGAGCCACAGCCACATCTGCTCTCTGAAAAGAAAAGAAAAGAAAAAAGAAAAGAAAAGAAAAATGCTGGTGAGTCAGCAGCCCTTTTTGTTCTCTTGTTTGTCTTCCTATTGTGACTATTCTTTTGTGTCTGAAAGGATATGAAAGACCCTTCGAAGTTCAACCCCTTCTACTCTATAAAATATTTATGATGAATGGATGATCAGCTCAATATCTTACGAGATATTTTCTAATTATTTGACAGTTCTAAATGTTAGAGGCATCTTCCTCATACTACAAGAAGGAACCTGTTGTGATATCTGTTGTTTTTGCCGGTCCAGCAGCCCCACCCACTTCCTCTGGTAGGAGAACCATTCCTGCCTCACTCTCAGTCCTGCAGGTTGGAATGGGGCTGATCACTCTGGCTACATGGGGAAGCAGGTGACCCCGGTCCTGGCCAATCCACGTACTTCACTCTCCTGGGATGGAGAATAATTCATTCAGGGATGACACAGGACTCAAATGGGCTTAGTAAGAATTAGTCCTGAGAGCCAGAGCTGAGAGATGTAGAGGATGACCCCTAATGTCGTAATTTAGGCCACTGTAAATTCAGGGACTACCCTGGATTCCCTAGGAACTCGTATCAATACATCCTTCTGTATTGACACAGAGGAATCTAAGAACATGAGCCAATGCTTCAGTTTGCCTAAGCCAGTTTGAATTGGGTTTCTTTTCCCTGAAAGCAAGATAGTCCTGAATAAAGGCAAATTTAACTCAATAGACATTTATTGAACACTTATTATGTCCAATCTCCAGGCTGAAAGTTGTAGGTAGACTATGGTCCCCACACTTAGGAAATTACAAGTTAGTAGGAGATATTCCACACAATTTTCCATTCTACAAGGTGGAAGGGATATATGTTATCCAATATATATAGAGTGCTACTGGAGACCAGGGAGGTATTCATTCTGGCTGCGGAGATAAGGGACAGCATTATGGAAGAGGTGGCATATAAAGTGGGCATTGAAAGATGGGTAGGTTTTTGACAGGTTGCACTGGCACAGAACAGCATTCCAGGAGGATAACAGCCTGTGATGAAAAGGTAAAGTAGCATTGCACCCATTTTATTCTTCAGGAAGAAGCCTAAGAAATACATAGATAATACAGTTTTTAAATTTCAAATCCAGAATGCAGATAAACATAAAAATGTTGCAAGAAATATTCATCCTGAGGCACCCAGCACATGGAATCACCAGCCATGCCTTGCTCTCCTGTCTTTCCTACCTCTCTCTAATGGCACAAGCACTGGAATCTAATTAATAGAAATCTACTGCTTCTGTTGGCCCAAGACCAAGAGATCCTGGAAACCTAAGAGGATTTCCATGGACAGATGTCATAGCATTCATTTCTGAGACGAGAGACACGCCTATGCAGGTCTGTTCAAGGCAAATGGCTTTCTCTTATGCTGTACAGAAGCCCAGATGTGAAGCTGGTGACAGACGCTGTGCAGATCAGCGCCCTGCCCACCCACCACCTGGCTGTTGCTTAGAGAGTTCCTCTGGTTATTTTCATTGTCTGGGATTATTTAGAAGGTGCTTTAAGTGGAATAGAAAGCCTGACTTCAGAATGAACTAAGGTCTCACTTATAGAAAGAAACTTTCCATTAATCAATGTGAAGTCAGGTGTAAATTTCATAGTAATTCTGTTTTTTTTTCCTTAATTCCCACTGCATAAATCTTGATAATTTTTACAACACAAGATAGTACAGGGGAGAAGTATTTACCTTTTCCCTGTAATCTCACAGAAAAAGAATGGGAAAGAAAAGTAATGGAAATGACTTGGAGGGATTGACCACAAGTTATACAAAAGGGAGGTAGATGAAGACCAGCTCTGAAAGAGGTAAATAATATTTCATGGATTTGTTTGATGCTTCCTAATGTGATATAATAAGAGATCATAGACTGGAAAATCACTGATACATAAATATGTATTTTGAGACAGGGTCTTGGTCTGTTGCTCAGGCTGGAGTACAGTGGTGTGATCTAGGCTCACTGCAACCTCTGTCTCCTGGGTTCAAGCAATGATCATGCCTCGGCCTCCTGAGTAGCTGGGATTACAGGCATGTGCCACAATGCCCAGCTAATTTTTGTATTTTTAGAAGAGGTTTTGCCATGTTGCCCAGGCTGGTCTCAAACTCCTGGCCTTAAGTTATCTGCCTGCCTTGGCCTCCCAAAATGCTAGGATTATAGGTGTGAGCCACCACGCCCGGCCTGTTCCATACTGCCTTAATGCTTAGTTCATTTTGTAGTTCAAAAATTCGTTCAGTAGAACATTATTTCTGGAAGGATGGTTAATAACATGAAAATAAACATGTTTGGGGCAGGACTTCCCAGAACCATTAGAGGACCACAGTGTACTGAGAATTTCCGAGCGGATTAAGTAGAATGTGGCATTTCCAGGATTATTTGGCTAGGGGTCATTCATCTTCCTAAGCATCAAGAGGTACCCATGCATGTAGGATACACACATACTGGGAGATGCTAAGTTCAGCTACTTCATTTTACAGATAAGAAACTCAGATCTAGAGAGGAAAGATGGTTTGTACAAAGCAGGAGAATTTCAGCTTGGTTAATATTGACTGAGAGGCCTTAGAAGTTGATTTCCACCACCAATAACTGAGGTTATCACTGGAGCTTCACAGGGTAGTGGAGGGCAGAGTGGATCTCAGAGCAGGCTGCCCTTCTCTGCAGCTCGCTGATTGTGTAGCCTCAAATGAAACAGTTGTCTTTTTTGATGTCAATTTCTTCTTTTTAAAAACAGGCACAATAATTCTTGTTTTACCAATTTCACAGGCTTGTTTTGTGAGGGTCAAGATAATTCAAAATACATGAGAGTACTATAAAGTGTGAGGACTCAAAATTATTTTCTTAAACTGACATCTTGGGACAATGGCTCTCCAACTTGAGCGTGCAGCAGAATCACCAGGAGGGCTTTTAAAGACACACATGCCAGAGTTTCTAGATTCAGTGGGCCTGGGGTGAGATGTGGGAAATTGCATTTCTAGTAGGTTCCCAGATGATACTAATGCTGCTGGTCCAGAGACCACAGCTGTAGAATCACTGACCTAGGAGATCCCAAAACAAAATGTGTGACATCTAGAAACTATCCTGGGAAAACAGCATGTAGTTTTTATATGGTAGAAAAAAGCAAGAAGTGAATAAAACTATCAGAAGTGGAGATCTGCTTTAAGTCGGGCACTGCATAGATGAATATTCCCCATCACGGTGTTTAGTAAAGAATTCACGTGGTTTCACAGGGTTGGCCCAGAGAAGTCATGCAGCCAGCAAGTTGGCAGAGTTGGAACTCAAATCCAGGTGTCTGTCTGCAAAGCTCACTCTTCACCAAGACAAAGGACAGACAGGAAAGACAGCTGTGAAGGAGGCACCAAGATACACCAAGTGAGGAGCAGAAAATTCCTTTGCAGCATATGGCATCTGCAAGTGCAGACATTTGCTGTTCTCTCGGTTAATATTGGCTTTACCGCTTAGCATTTGGATGGTGTGATTTCTACAGAGGCAGTATGTCCCAGTGTTGAGTACAAAAGCCCGAGCTGCATGTTCTGACTCTGCTTTCACTAGCTGTGTTTCATTTGCCAAATTATCTAACCTACAGGGCCCCAGTGTCCTCATCTATAAAATGTAAACAATAATCTTACCCACCTCATGGAGTTGATACGTAGAGCAAATGAAAGAATGTGAGTAAAGTATTTAGCATAGCACCTGGGGCACGCTATGTGATGAAATGTGGCTACTATCATTGTTGATGAGAACAAGAGGGAAAAGAAGATAAGAGAGACCCAGATTGACTGAGTTATTTAAAAAGGCACAGAAAGAGTAAATTTGGAGGCCTCCAAATGAATTTTTCCTGATCTCTCTTGTGGTTGGTGTTTGAGGGATATTTCTCCAAATCACTCGGTTCTCCCCCAAGGGTACAGAAAAGGAAAGCCAACCTAAAAAGAAAGGCTCAGCATCTGATTGGGGCCATCACAGAGTCTTCAGAATACAGTTTTTACTGGGAAGAGGGCCAGGCCTGATAGGGAGGAGGCTATTGGGGCAGGGCTGGCTGCTGGGGCACCCATTGATAACTCCAGCTGGCCTGAGCCCTGCTGTGCCAGTGACTCACCACTGGCTGTGTTGGATAGTGGGGGTGATGCTGGCATTGTTCTACCCACATTGCAGACTTTTTACCAAGCAAACCACTTACATGAGGTGAAGGTAAAGATAAATGCTGGAGAAGGTGAAAAGTGCACAGCAGTTGCCATGGGGATGACCTTAAGAGCTTGATGGGAGTTCCCATGGAAACCAGCCTACAGATACAGCATGTACCATCCAGGTCTCTACCTTTTGTCCCTGGAGTTTCCCAAACTGAGAGGCAGTAAAGGGAATAAGAAAGGAGAGAAGCGGATCCCATTCCCCAACTCAATAACCACCTTCACAGGTCCCTGAGGAAGATTTCCTTTATTCTTTTTCTTCTTTGAATTCCCTTTGTATGTCTCTCATGGCCATCATGACTCCTCTTGCCCTGATAGGAAACAAGATTTATCATCCCCCTTTATCATAAGGACAATGGCTACTTGTCCTTATCAGCACTTAACATCGACCCGGGGCTTGGCACATGCTTTATTTTCTCTGAGTGAAGCTGTGGTGGTCCCTTTCCTGCACAAGGCAGCTGGAGGCTTCTTCCATTGCCTTTTGGTGTCTCTCTACTCAAATACCTTCATGATCTCCCAATGCCCACTGAAATTCACACTCTTCCTCTTGTTATTTTTTACTAAAACGTATCCCCTACTACTCTTCAACCTAAGTCCACAGCAAAAACCATGTGTTTTCTCATTCTCCTCTCACACCTTATTTCCACCACCATCCTATTGTTTATGCTTTAAAGATTCCTGGGCTGCTTTTCTCTCGTCCATTTTTAATTTTTTATTTTTTGAGACAAAGGTTCACTTCTGTTGCCCAGGCTGCAGTGCAATGGCACGAGATCTTGCCTTATTGCAACCTCCACCTCCTGGGTTCAAGCGATTCTCCCTCAGCCTCCCAAGTAGCTGGGTTTATACCATGCCCAGCTAATTTTTGTATTTTTAGTAGAGACGGGGTTTCACTGTGCTGGCCAGGCTAGTCTCAAACTCCTGACCTCAGGTAATCCACATGCCTCGACCTCCCAATATGCTGGAATTACAGGCATGAGCCACCACTTCCAGCCTCTCTGTTTAAATATGGCCATTTTTCAAGTTTCATATCCCCACTGAGGGCTAGACAAAGTCTAGTTAGCCCTTAGCTGAGCCATACAACGTAGACTTTTTATTCTATACTACCTTGTACTATTCTCTCGCATTGTCTTTTCTACCCCATAAAATGTTAAAAGATGGGGTCTTTTCTATCTCATAAAGTATTAAGCAAAAGATAAAATCTTTTGCTTCTCAATTCCGTAAATGCTTAAAACAATGTGGGGCATTCAGCAGCTTTTCGAAAGTGCTGTAATTTATTGAAGATTTTAGAGCAATTGCGCATGGAGTTATTTCAAGTGTGGTGAGCATCATAAAGATAAAATAGACCTACCTCTGTTACATAGAAAACTATTATATAAAGCAGGGTAAGCCATTAAAAAAACCAGGATCTAAATTCTAAAGGGGAAGGTGAGAACAATTAAAAGGGATGTTCATACCTATTATGAGAAAAAGAAACAACACCCTGAAAAAAGTACTATTTGATACAGGTTTTGAAGGAGTAGGATTTTAGGGGTGGAGAATGGAAGGGAACACTCTAGGGAACAGAGTAAGTGAGGAGTGTTTGACTGAACTGGAAATTTCACGAGAGGGCATGAAACTAGAAAGTTAAGTGACTAGAAAGTTAGGTTGGATCCAGATGCATTTAATATCAGAGGATAAACTGATACTGAGAGAGCCACAGTGGCTTTTTGTAGGCAACTCAGCAGTCTGCCCCAAGAACATTGATCTTGGAGCTACGCTGTCACCTGTGTTGGACGATAATCAACTGAAGTTACAAGACATTGAGTGGGAGGGATTGAGGGAGCTGGGACCAGTAACCTGAACAAAGAGTGTCTTAAGAAATTGGATTTCGGATGACTCATCTGTTCAGCAGCAACAACACTCAATTACAGGGTTTCATAGGCATCTGTGGGCAGGGCCACCCAACCACCAAATGATTTCTTGTCAAACCCTCTGCCTCCGCTCTCTAGTATCCCTCTCTGCAGTGAACTTACTCCATAGACCAGCTCTCCCACCATGCCATTCCAGGCCTTCGTGTCAGGGTCCCGGGCTCCGTATTTCCCATCACTGACGATCTCCAGGCGGTAGGAGTAGCCCACGTGCTTGGCAATCTCTGCGGCCAGCTCTACACAGTAACCCTCGTAGCGGTCATTGCCCTCAAACTGATTGGCATTTTTCTTGAGCATCACATAAGGATCTTCCTGGAAGAGAAATGGGGAGATAGGAGAATGTGGGTAATGGGTTCACCCATATATCGGGAGGACTTTGGCATGGCATAATATCACATTTGGTTAACACTGGGGAAGGCTCTCTAGCCCCTAAATCCACTTCCTAATTTCTTCACTTCCTATCCCATTACAAGCTTCTTGGGTTAAGGAAGCAAACTTTGTTAAAATAAGAATGTTTCATCACTGAGAAATGGCGTACAGCTTTTCAAATTATGTTCCAGGAGATCTGTATTTTTTGAAAATACTTCTGGTGTCATCTTGAAGGGGAAATAGAACCTAAACAGGCTCCAGGTTTTTCATGATCAGTCACTGAAAATTATAGCATCTTCACTTGTAGCTACTTTATGTGCTGGACTTCAGGTGACTTCCTTTGACAATGGCTTCCACTGAGGGAGGATGGATGAAAACCAGCACAACTTAGTCTCACTTTCATGTTTTAACTATGGGAAAGCTAGCTCAAGAGAAGGTAAGTGGCTTACCCAAGGGTACAAAGGATGAGAGAGTGAAACTTAGAGATACATAATGAAAACTCAGAGCCCCTCATTTTCAGGGCATTCCCTTTCCGACTCACTGCTTTTATCTATTACACAGTTTTGGCTAGAAGAAAAACCAGCTTTCAGTCCTCATGGAAAACCCTTGTTATGGTCTCGCTTGAATCCCAGGTAACATTGATGAAGGATTGAGTACTCACTAGGATGGTTGTGACGATGTATGTTCTATTCTGAACACTTGAATTATCGCCCCCAGCTTGAGCATCGGTGGCTGCAGGGACAAACCTATCATCTTCATTCCAGTAACCGATCTGTTAATGAGAAGAGAGTGGAGATGTCAGGTGGGCCAGGCTCCTCTGAACTGGCCTGCCCTGGGCCACCCAGTCAATAGCAGAGACAGGAAAGTGAGGAGCTCAGCCATCACACCATGCAGAATTGGACACTCCGAGCTCTAAAATATTGATAAACGGAAACAATAAGAAGCACAATGCTTTTCAGGTGCTCCCAATTTTGCCCCCAGGGAAAATCCCCACGATAATTGGTTCAGCTTGGAAACTGCCCCCTCAGAGGGATAAGGGCTTAATGTTTACAGCTGGACTGCTTGGTTTAACGCAGGTCAGGACCATGGGATTTAATTCCTTGCAGCTGTTCACAGGGCCAAACCCCTCTTTCCCCCATGCCTACTAACCCTGCCCTTCAGTGAGCTCATTCTGAACTATAGTTGGGATCATATAATATAAACATTATATTCTTTTACTTTATTTTTAGGTTAACTGTATTTTTCCATCTAGATTTAACTTCCTAAGATGGTTATCATTTATTTTTTAAAATTTCTTTTGTTTCCAAGTATAAACTATTATAATACTGAGTATATAGGAGTGCCTAAAATTATGGTTGACAATATTAATTTTTCAAATTTGAGTAGCTTATTTATTCATTTTATTAATTCATTTTATTAATTCATTTTCCAAGGTCTTTTAACAAATATTAATTGAATTGCTCCTGTGTGCAAGGCTCTGAGCTAAAACATTAATGTTGTTTGTTGTGAGGCAGGGTTCACAAGATGCAAAGAAGTCTGGGAGACAGGCCTTGCTCTGAGAACAGCTCTGGTCTACCACGTTAAGGCATGACCCTCACATAAACATGGCTGCAGAAGTGACAAGTGAGTGGGCCTAAGGAGTTCAGAGAAGCAAACCACCACGTGTGGGATCTTAGGCAGGGAAAAAAGCTACAGGAAGAATCAGGACTTATGATCATGAGAGATGAATGGCTGGACCAAAACCTTTGAGCTTAGGGAGAATATGAGCCAATATATGATGATGGGAATCTTCCCAGTTGTTTAAGTTCTGTGGGTTCTGGGTGGAAAATGGAGTTAGCCCAAAAGGGCAGTAGGTATCTGGGTATAGGTAGCAGATGGCTTTGAAGGCCAGGCTATACTATACCTCAAGGCAACAGGGGGTCATGGAAGGTTTGGAAACAGCAGAATGACATGAATAACACACACACACACACACACACACACAGAGACACACACACACGCACACACTCTCTCTCTTTCTCTCTCTAAAGCTATACCTCCTATACCTATCTCTCTTTACCTCCCTATCTCTATCATTAATCTTTATCTGCTTTAGACAATTGTGTTTTGTTTTGTGATCATTGTGCTGGCTTTAGATACAAAGGAAAAAAGGAAAGGGAACTAAAAGTGCATATGCAAAGGGATAAACAGGTCTATCAACAGTCAGAACTCAGTGCAGGCTCACAGAAACTGAGGCCCTTGCCAAATGGTCAGCTGAAATGTCACCTTCACTTTGATGTCTTTCCCAGTTCCTTCAGTTGGAAATAAATAGTTTTTCCTGTAATCTTGCAGCCATTAACAACAATAATTGCCAGCACTGATGATGCTCTTGCTATGTCAGAGGCCAGTGTTTATCAGTTTTCATGCCATTTCATCTGGCTTAGCGGAGCGTGTTAACTTGTCTAAGGTGAAGCAGCTGGAAAGCGGTTGAGTTTGTCCTGGAACCCTGACAATCTCTCTCCAGAGGCCGCGTTTAGCCACTACGTTGTTCTTCCTAAGAAAGGACTGGGCTCTGGACTTGAAACTATATTAGTTACCATTTCTTGAATGCTTGTATTTCAGGGACTTTTTAAAGTACTTTTAATGTTTTAACTCCTTTCATCCTCACAAAACCTGCAAAGTAGATAGTTAATTATCCTTTCGATTTTAAATGTGAAGCAAGTGAGATGTGCAGAGTGAAATAACTTTTCCAAGGCCACAGGGGGAGCCATGGAGCCAAGATCTGAGCCAGGGAGACCAACTCCAGGGCTGTGCCCTCTCCATGCCAGTGAGCTGCCAGGCAACCCTGAGTGCCTTGTGTATGTTCCCATCAGTGCCCTGGGTCTAGCTGTTTGTGCGTCTGTCCCCAGCTCTCCATGGTGCTGTGAGCTCCTCATGGACAAGACTGAAATAAATATACTTGTTCCAGGGCTTCTGTCTTAGTCCAGCACATCTTTTCCCAGAGAAGCAGGGAATGTTTGTAGAGAGAATGAACGCATCCAGGCAGCAGTCACCCAGCATGGACTTGGTGCACCCTATCGATGGTGAGAGAGCTTGGAGGTCTGATGGGGACCTTGTCTCTCAGGATACTGCATGGAGGTTTACTTTCAGTGCAGGCATGTGTATGATGTTCCCTTTGAGGGATGCTGTCAGTCAGCGTGGAAGGAGATGTTGCTTTCTAATGAATGAAGAACCAGAAACTCGTGTTTTTAGAATGTCAGAACTGGAAGGGGACTGAAGAATCTTTGTTCAACTTTTTCCTTTCTCACAAGGAGAAGCAGAGGCTCAGAGACCACAGGATTTGCTCAAGACAGTGTGGTCCCAGTTCTCTCACTTTTTCATGGGCCGTGTGTGCTAGGGAACCCTAAGAGACTTGTGGGGCCCTTCACCACTCATGAAAGGTGGTGAGGGGCAGTGAAGAGGAGGGAGCTCTGGCTTCCTCATCCTTGCTCCAATGGTCAGCTCTGCTTTTTAGCTATTTTACATATTGGGATTCCACCTCAGGCGTTACCTTTTTTTTTTTTTTTTTTTTTTTTTTTTTTTTTTTTT
>NW_016107441.1:2740410-2746804 GCF_001604975.1 Cebus imitator | reverse complement strand
AGAGACGGGGTTTCACCGTGTTGACCAGGATGGTCTCGATCTCTTGACCTCGTGATTCACCCGCCTCGGCCTCCCAAAGTGCTGGGATTACAGGCTTGAGCCACCGCGCCCGGCAAGCGTTACCTTTTATAAGGAGGCTTCTGGCTGAAAAATAGATGCTCGAAAGCACTTTGGTAGTATATTGTGATGTGAGGTTTTCTGTTTTTTTGGGCATTGTTTTGTTCTTTAAATCTCCACAGTACTTTTATAACATCTTTACACTATGCAAATAGTGCAGACAGGCTTAGGATTCTTGTCTCTGTTTTACAGATGGGAAAACCTAGGCTTAGGGAGATTAAATGACTAACTTAAAATAATGGGTTATATAGTAGATTAGTGGCAGGGCATAGAACCCAGGTCTTGTGGACCTCAAAGGTAAGGTTATTTAATATAATCAATACAAACCTGGGTAAACATGACAAATATGATTTATACCCCCCCATAGATGGTGCTAAGGTGTTTTTTTGGTCTTTTCCCTTTCTCCTCCTTCTTATTCATTTTCTTCCTTCTTATCCATTTTCTTTCCCTTCCTCCCTCCTATCTTTCCTCCTTTTGTTCGTCTCTTTATTCTTCCTTCTTCACAATTAGTCCACAGGTTTAACTGTCGCTACTCAAACGGGACAACCATCATTAGAAAGGAAGTTGCTTCATTTGACACGCAACTAATTCCTCTGAAAGCCACTGAGTATTAAGATGTATTATTTTTAAAAAGAGGGAGCCCAGTGGTCAAGATATTGGTCTCTGGCCTCAGGCCAGACCTGGTTTATAAGCTAGGTTTTCCTAATTACCAACTACCAGCCTGGGCAAGGTACCTAACCTCTGTGGTCCTCAGTTCCTGATCTGTGGAGTGAAAATAACAATAGTACCTGCCTCATGGGCTGCTGTGAGAACTACATTAGTTAATGCATGTAAAACAATTAGCATAGTGCATGGTTCATATTGTCCGCAAGCTAAAAAATGATATTCGTGAGAGTAATGCCTAGTTGAAGGTTAACAGGTTTCTATACTATAAGACATTTCTGTTTTCAATTTGCTATTTAATATTATCTGAAAAAGAAGCATGTATTATAGAGCATTTTGAAATTCACTTGACAATATAACCCTTCTTTACATATAGAATGTTCCAGGGTAAGTGGTTCAAAAATTATAACACACTGCTTTAAAATCCCAAGGTTATCATACAAGACAGAAAAAAAAAGCAAGATGAATCTGTGTAAGCCAGATTTATGTGGCTTAGAAGATACTTTAATTTTTAAGGATAGTGGTCCTTCAAAGCTAGCATTATAGGACTACTGTTAAATTGGGATCTCTGAAAAACATTGTATAGCCTGGCTTATATGCCAAGTACTTTCACATTAAAAGCTAGTAGAATAGTTAGAAGTTGTAAACAAACCTATTTTATTTCTAATCCTTTTGTAGCGAGATAAAATATAATATTGCTAGGGTCAGTGGGCTGAGTCATGCTCAGCCTCATGCATATGCCTCACGTAAGCTAGTAGACTAAGAAATCTGGTTCTACAGTATGATGAAAAGAAAGCTGGCAAAGATTTTTGAAGAGACATTGTACTTTGGAGATAAGAGCAAATTTCCCTTTCTTTGGGAAATGGTTGGATTATTATACAGCACTTT
Source organism: Cebus imitator (assembly GCF_001604975.1). NCBI lineage: Eukaryota > Metazoa > Chordata > Mammalia > Primates > Cebidae > Cebus > Cebus imitator. The sequence goes on along the minus strand of NW_016107441.1, from coordinate 2,745,136 downwards.
GATTTTCTACTGAGGATATGCAGGAACTTTGATTCTATCTGAAAGTAAATCAGAGTTAGTAGTTGGTAAAGATTGGGGCCCACCAGTCAGGAGAGGATTTAAACAATTCTGACAGTGAGAGGTCTTCTCCTGGGGCCAGTTATAATTTTTGATCTCCTGTTTTCCATCTGCCTCTAAAGATTCTTTGAATGTAGAAAATGAATCTAGATGATAGATCAGATTTTGTAAGTGGATAAAGTCTTAAAAGGAGACGATCATAAAACCGAAAATTCAATTGATCTACGTTGCACAGTCATCAAATCAAATTCAGACATTGGTATGTCCAGGCTGCCTCTGAAACCACAGTCCCTTACCTCAAAAAATAAGATCCTTTAGAATCAATTTTTAAAGACTAAGTTGTCTATGGTGTCCAAGATAACTAGCCGACTCCCAAGCACTCTTATTTTCCTTCCGTGGTATAGAGATGTTGGTGGAAAGTGGCCATCCAGCTAGCAATGACATTTCCCAGCTTGTTTTGCCTCTGGTTGAGCCAAGTAACTGGGTTCTGGCCAATGGAATTCAACGGAAGTGATGTGCATCTTTTCTAGGCTGCTGCCCCCAAAATCTCCAGCAGAGTTCCCATTTTCTTTCATTCCTATCTGTTAGCTGGATGTTGAAATCCAGAGGGACCCCAATAGACAGTGGAGGGCTCATGAGCCTAAGTCTTAGCCATAATCCTCAGCCAAAAAAGTGGTCGCTGAACGAACGAGAAATAAGATTCTTTTGCATTAAACATCTGAGATTTCAGAGTTTAGCTGTTACAGCACCTAGGGTTATCTAAATTAACACCTTAAAATATTTGAAGTTAATAAGTTTATGTGTAACTTTATCTGAGTTCTGCTTGAGGTGTTATTTTATTAAATTTGTAGATATGTTTTCCCTTACTTATTGGCAGATCTGTGGAAATATGGGCTAGTACAGTGTGCTCTCTGATTGCCCAGAAACATTTGATAAGCTGCCCACTCATGTAATAAGCAATTGTGCTCACTCTGTGTCAGTATATTCTAGGCACTGTGAATATAATAAAAACACAAATATGATCCTTGTTTTTAGAGAGCTGACATTTTGGAACATTCGGGAGGTACAGGAGTATGAAGAAAATACATACCAGACCAGGGGTTGATAAACTTTGTCTTAAAGGGCCAGAGAGTAGATATCTTTGTCTTTGTGGATCATACAGTCTGTGTTGCCACTACTTGTCTCTGTTGTTATAATGCAGAGGCAGATATAGATAATATATAAACAAATAAGCACAGCTATGTTCCAGAAAAGCTTCATGAACACAGGCATTTTAATCTCATATAATTTGCACATGTCACAAAATAGTCTTCTTTTGATTTAAGGCAACCATTTAAAAATGTAAATGTAACTATTAGCTCATGAATTTGGCCTGTAGGAGGAGTTTGCCAACCTCAGTATAGATCAATCAACCAACAAAAATATATCAGAAGGAATAAGCACCATGAAAAGTAAAAATAAAAAGAAAATTGTGACTGTGTGCACGGTGGGTGGCAGTGGCTTCAAAAATGCCTGGTCAAGGATGTCCTTTCCAAGGTGGCTTCACTTGGACTGAGACCTGAATGACAAGGAGACACACACCACATGAAACTACAGTGATAGAAAATGCCAGATAAAGGGACGGCATATGCAAGACTTGAGCAAAGTGTAAAGTTGTGCTCAAGGAATGCGAAGATGATAATGTTAACTGCAGAGAAATGAGTTACAGAAAGAGGAGTGAGGGCTGATGTCACAAGTAAGCAGCTTCAAGGGCTCTGAGAACCAAGTTGTATATTTACTGGCAACAGGAGGGCAGTCAAAGTGTTAAGGAAAGGAACCATATAATGTGATATATATTTGAAAACTACTGTTCTAGCTCTTGTGGTGGAAAAGTAGCCTTGTAAAGGGACAAGAACATAGCAGGACTTATGACTGATAAGGAGGCTACCGCATGGTATGTGGAAGGTGAACTGGGCTCTGGGTTCAACAGTAGAAATGGAGAGAGGTGGTGGGGTTGAGGCTACATCTGAGATGCTATATCTATATCTGTTGCTATAACATGATTCAGTATGTTCAAAACTGGGTATAAGGATTTAAAGCAAAACTTCCAAAAAGCATATGGGATGGGAAGCTATAAATTCTTTGGGACTTTAGAAGATTACTTTTGACATCAGCAGGAGTTTGTGTCCCTTTAGCCTTGGTTCCTACCCAGTCTTTTCATTCTAGTTATACACAGGGTCAGAAGTGGGGGTTACAAACTTGGGGCAGGGCAAGGCCTCTCAAATCAAATTGAAACGAGAAGTAGTTGCCTTCACCCAGTCTAAAAATTGCTATAGGAACAATGGTGATGGGCAAAGATGGTTATATCAACAATACCACTTCTTTGATGAAAAATGTAAGAGACTTTTCCCTAATCTTCTCCATTGGGCAGACACGTATTACAATTTGTGATTCTACCAGATTTTGACAAGATATTTTTTTATTCAGCTAGAGACCATAAATCAGTACCCCATAATGAAGTGGTATCTCTAAATGGGATTTCCTAAGGATCCTGTTTTAGTAGAGCAAGTACCCATCCTGGTATCTGAAGCCCCTAAACTTTATGATGAATGGATGCTTAGAACACACACATTTCAGTGGGATGTCAAATTGTATCCAGGTACCTAGAGGATGTATTGGCACATGAGTGAACAGAAAATAAGCCTGAAGATCGGGAGAGTTTCTGTGAGACCCTAAATCTGGAAGAAACAGCTCCTTTTTTTAAACACAATACGGTAAGGCCATGTAATGTTCACTGAAACCAGTACAACTAGGTCACTCTTGAAAATCAGAGAAATTACTTTGCTAGGAGGCTGACTGAGCAAAAAGCCCCAAGCCACAGATGTGAGGAATTGATTTTCTCAAAGGCAGATTCCCCATAAACAAAGGATGTTTAAGCCCACATTCTAAGAAAGGATTTAGTGATTGGGAAGGTAAGTTTAAAAACAGCCCTGGAATCTGAAAACTAAAGCACAACCATTTGCTCGTGGATTTTAAGGTACTCTGTTATTTCTTTTCTTTTCTTTTTTTTTTTTTTTTTTTAGACGGGGTTTCGTTTTTTTTTCCCAGGCTGGAGTGCAATGGCGCGATCTCGGCTCACCGCAACCTCCGCCTCCTGGGTAGAGGCCATTCTCCTGCCTCAGCCTCCTGAGTAGCTGGGATTACAGGCATGCGCCACCACGCCCAGTTAATTTTCTGTATTTTTAGTAGAGACGGGGTTTCACCATGTTGACCAGGATGGTCTCGATCTCTTGACCTCGTGATCCACCCGCCTCAGCCTCCCAAAGTGCTGGGATTACAGGCGTGAGCTACAGCGCCCGGCTGGTACTCTGTTATTTCTCTGTGCTGATTTATCCATTCCACAGGCTTACACAGCCTGACTCGCCCACATGCAATGCTGATGTAAAATCCCTGTAGCCTATAGAAAGGAGTTTAAAAGCACAAACAAGCAAACAAACACGGGCTCAATGTCCACTACTTGCCAGTTGCTACTTTTCTGAATCCCTTACTAAGGGCAATGGGTAACAGTCATTGTCTTATTCAATCCTAACAGCGATCGTTGGAGGCAAAGGAGTATCACCCTTTTAGAGATGATGTAATGACATTCAGGGAGGCTAAATAATTTGTTCAAGGTCATGTGCTTAGTAAAGACTAAAGCACAGACTTAAAATCTTGGCATATCTGCCTCTAAAGCCCAAGCTCCTAACCAATCTGTCAGTGTTTCTTTTTTTGTAAATTATATTATATTTTATTTTATTTCTTTTACTTCCAACTTCTTTCCGTGGTAGTTGCCAATGATTATTAATCAAACGCTTTAGAGCACCAACCAGAAAATCTGCACGTTGGAGAGGAGGATTCAAGAAAGTACGATTCCTAGGCTTCATCTCTGTTCTCCAGAAGTAGAGTACCCAGGCGCTGGGACCCAGGAATCTGCATTTTAAATAAGGCCTCCCAGTACTTCTTCTATTTGCTGAAGCTTGAGAACCATTAATCTTGCTACAGTACCTCCACTTCAAGAGCAAGTCTTGAAGAGATAAAAAGTCTCCCAACAGTCTCTGTACAATAATTAGGGTCAATTCAAAGGGCTGGGATCTCTGGTCCTGGGAGTAACAACGGAGGAATTTCATACCAAAGGACAGTTTGTCAACTGACGAAGGTCCCAGTGGAAACTCTACTTTCACAGAGGAAGTCAAAGTCCAGCCAGGAGAGGAACAATATGAGTAGGGAGAGGATGGTAAAAATGCCGCAGATGGCACTGACTTAAGGTGTCAGAGTTGAAAGGAATTAGGGTTTGCTCAGCCCAGCGTCTCTCACTTATTTTAGAGACCCAGAGAGGCAATGAGACATGCTGAAAGCCACACAGCTGGATAATGACAGGAATGGGGTGGAAGTCTCTGGTTTCTATTCTTACTTGTTGCACCCCCACTATATCCCCAATATATCCTGTCTACCACTAATGTGTAGAAAATAATCTGGCTATATTTTAAGCTAATCCACTACCCTAGAGTTGGGGAAAACAGTTCAACATCCATATTTTAATTATGGCAAACACATAACTGCTCACATATAATGTAGAAATGCCAATTTGTTCCATCCAGGAAATAGCTATATATATATATGTGTGTGTATATATATATATATATATATATAT
>NW_016107441.1:2725095-2740385 GCF_001604975.1 Cebus imitator | reverse complement strand
TATATATATATATATATATATATGTATATATGTATATATATTATTTTTTTTCCCTGAGGGCAAGAAGCCATTCTGAGGATTCCAAAAATCAGCCCAGGTCTATGGTCAACAATTTTCTATCTAGGAGCAAAAGGCTTGCCTACTCCATGCCTTACACAAAAATGCTACAAAATCTACATTTTCATCTTCAAGGCTGGGGGTGATACCATCAATTCTCAGAATCTGAAAGGAAGGGGCTGGGCACAGTGGCTCATGCCTATAATCCCAGCACTTTGGGGGGCCAACACTTGAGCCCAGGAGTTTGAGGTTATAGTGAGCTATGATCATACCACTGCACTACAACCTGGGCAACAGAGTGAGACCTTGCCTCAAAAAAAAAAAAAATCTGAAAGGAAGTTGACTTGGGGAGGTAGTCACATATTTGATGTCCCATCAAGGGGCAATATACTAGCAGCAGCTGCTAAATGCTTTGAAACAAATAAACAAGCCACCTCAGTGTTTTCCAGATTTCAGCCATGTGCTACCTCTTCAACATTTACCATAGCTGTTAATAACCACTAACATAGGTAACATTCACTGAACAGTGATCAGGTACTAATGCAGATATGATCTGTGTCCATTTTACAGATGTGGAAATTGAGGGTTATAAGAGCTAAGTGACCTAGCAGATGTCTTCTACAGCAGCAGAAATAAGAACAGGGACAACAAAAATGGACTCAGACTTGGACTATTTCTAGATAAGTATCATTCTCAAGGGTTTTTGACCTCAGAAAGAGTGTCCATGTACAGTCACCATGCCAAAAGTTTACTGAAAAGCGGATATGCTCTCAGTGGCTACATTCATAGCCAAATAGGATGCCCTTGCTTGCTGCCTGATGCAAGTGAAGGCAGGCTACTGCAGCTGATTACTGAAGGAGGAGATCTCCCAATAGGAGATGGGAGATGGGGTCTGGAAGGCTATGGTTGGTGAGAATATGTGATGATAGAAGAAGGGTCAGAGAGATGTAACGTTGCTGGTTTTGAAGATGGAGAAGGCTCAGTAACGTGGGAGCCAAGGAATATACGTGGCCTTTAAGAAGCCAGATAAGGCAAAGAAACAAATTCTCTGCTGGAGCCGCCAGGAAGAAACATGGGCTTGCCAACACTTTGATTTTAGTCCACGAAATTCAAGTTAGACTTCTGACCTACAGAATTGTGAGACGATAAATCCGTGTTGTTTTAAGCCACTGTTTGTGGTAATTTGTTATGATAGTAGTAGGCAACTAACATAGCCTTAATCAATAAGATGAGGTAAGATTGGTTATGAGGTAGAAGATGCAGTTCTAGATACAGGAGCAGAGAAGATGGGTTTAGAGCGGGTGAGGACAGAGCGTGTACAAAGAGAACTTTAAAGTAGAAATTTCTGCAGTGATGGAAATGTTCTACATTTGCGCTGCCTAATGTGGTAGCTACTAGCCACATGTAGCCACTAGTCACATGAGGAACTGACTTTTAAATTGTAATTAATTTAAAATTCAACCTAAATAGTCACGTGTGGCTAGTGACAAGGGTATTTGACAGCACAGGCATAGAGAGCATTAAGTCTGAGAGATTAAGACTTTCAATGGGCCAGGGCCAGTACTTAGAACTTCTGACACTCTTAGATCATTTAATCTCCTCAATGACCCTATGAGGTTGGCATGGTTAGAGTGATCCCCACTTATCAGATAAGAGAATTAAGGAACAAAGAGCTCAAATAGATTATCCAGAATCCCAGACTAGTAAATGATGAAGCAAGAATTCTGTGTTGAGGATTCCAAAACCAGCATTCTGATCCAGGGCACCCTACCAGCTCTATGCCATGCTGTATGATGTCTCCCAGTCATTATCCTATGCCACCAAAAGGAATTAGAAATGTGATGAAGGACATGAGCAGAGAAGTAGAGGATTTCGTGTGGTAAAACAAGAAAGGCCAGAGAAGGCTTCCCTGGGGGATGACATTTACCTAGAGTGTAGAAGGCTGAGGAGGGATTGGCTAGGCAAGAGGAAGGAGAGGAGTGGAGGGAGTCCCAGGCAGAGGAGACATGTGTGAAGGCTCAGTGATGAGAAAGAACATGATGTATTCAGGGAGGTGAAAGACAAACAGAATGACTGGAATGCAGAAATGAAGGAAGTATCAACGGTTCAGGTTGAAGAAATTGGCAGAGACCAGAGCACATAGGTTCTGGTAGAATTTGAAATGTTATTCTAAGGATTTGAATGCTATTCTAAGACTTTCCATGTGCAAACATATTATATGTTATATATACATACATAAACATATATATTTTTCACTCTTACTTTTGTATAAATAATACAGTGGATGTGATCAAGTATAGATTAGGAAAAGATGGGTAACCTCATCAATAATCATCATTCTCAAGTTCTTAGTCCAGAATCCCTCAGGAACAGCAGTGACATTTTGTGCAGATCAATTACTTTATGTTTTAGAAATGCTTTCCTCTACCTTGGATTTTCACAAGCATTCTGGGACAAATTTAGAGATTTTCTGCAGATGAGTGAATGGATTCTCAGAGGAAGAACCAGACTTGCCCAGTGTCCCAGCTGGTTAGTGACGGAGCCAAGTCTAAAGTCTGTGTTTGAGTTTCTTCAAAGATCCAGTCCAGAAAAGGTAGACTCACAAGCCCTCAGCTCTGGCCAGAGTCCCCGTTCAGCCCTCTCCTCTCTGCAGAATGGAAGTAAAGGTGTCCCTTACCTTTCGGATGCCATCATGTTTCATTTCAATCACGTGGAGTGTGTAGTTGGTGCGGCGTCCTTTCTCATTAAACTGCACGTTTCCTGTCAAACCTTCAAATCGCACCTGGAAAACAAAACCAAGTGGTGAGCAGTGAACTCAGAAGATGTAATTTATGTGTGTTTGCTTTTTCCACTGAAATAGAAATTCAGAACCCGAGAATGTTCCATGGGATGAGGTCTTTGAGTATTTTGCTAAAACTCTTCATTCCATGCCTGTGGCAAAGGATGCATTAGAGACCTTTCTCCTAAATTGGGATTCATCCTGAAAATTGTTTTTACCTATTTCTTTAGGCAAATACTAACAAGGGGCCAGAGTGCATATTAATGTGAAATGTCTACACCGTCACTAACCAAACACCTCCTATCACATGACCACTACGACCAGTGCCCTTCTCACATACACATCTGAAGATGAAGTAAGTGTGGGGGGCCTGCAAAGGAAATGAATTGGTGCACCATCACCAGTGGGTCAGAAGACCCAGGACAAGAAGCCAGCTTTATGAATAAAGTCTTAAGCTATGCTTGGAGATGGCTTCCTAATTCTTTTGAGAATTTCTTCCGAGAGGCAGCAAACCACCTGGTTACGTATGCACCTATGCAACAACCCTGCATGACCTGCATATGTACCCCAGAACCTAAAGTAAAATTAAAAAAAAAAGAATTTCTTCTTCTTTATTCCTGAGTCCAGGGAATAAAATACTTCATAATCAAAAGACTTGGATTTAACCCCAGGTTACTCCTTAATAGCCAAGTGCCCATGCAATTTAGCTCTCTAAGCTTTCAGTTTCCAAAATCTCTGCTCCCACTTTTTCTTTTTTTTATCTTAAATGATAACCGATAATGTGAAAGTGGTGTGAAAACTTTAAAGCACCGAGGGAGAACCCATTATGTTCAGACAAGAGAATGCAAGGTGTTAAAGAAATCTCAGTTGGTTAAAATAAGATTGTATTGGAATCCTCAAATATGCCACATGAGACTTCTCCACAAATGGGTCAAATCAAACTTTCATGACCTTCTGTCTTCAAGTTCATATCAAAAGTCAAATAGTCACCATGGAGATCCAAGATCTTTAGGGCTGAGCTTGCTGCCCCGTAGGTGACAGATAAATGTCATCCAAGACCACTCTCAAACTGAGGCTGAGTCTAGCTGTGTATCATCAGCTCAGATACAAGCAGCCACATTCCCTAATAGTGAACCACCATGTGTCCTCAGATCCCTCCTGCCTAAGGCCAGTGAGGTGAGTGTCTACCTGTTACAAATACAAATCCAACCCTGTGACCCAGCACTGTTTATTTTTCCCCCCTTCAAATACCTTAAAAGGAAGCTTTGCAGAGTTTTATAACTTTTTTCTGACAGTGGCTAGCTCCTCTGTTGTTAGAAGGTATAAGAAGCCCTGGGGGTTGTGTGTGTTTGAGAGTGATAGAGAGAGAGAATGTCTGTGTGTGTGTGTGTGTGTGCGCGCGGGCGCATGTGTGTGTGTTCCTGTTTGCAGGCTGACCCTCTTGTCACCTTCTGGTTTGAAGTCTCAGTGAGGAGGTCATGACAGGCCCAGAGCACTGAGCAAATTTTACAACAAGCTTTGCTTTCTTAGATGAAATCTGGAGAAATCCCCAGCTCCGTAAATGTCTGGGCTATCTTTGCTTTTCAGAGAGAAAACAAAGTACAGCTTCTACTACAGTGAATAAAAGAAAGGAGCAATTTGTGTCCATCAGCAACTTCACCTTCTTGTCACCTCCGTAATCTCTTGCCCATCTTTAGTGTTCCCTTATTTCCAGCTCCAGATAGTTTGGTGGATATGTGACTCATTTCAAAAAAACAGACTGGGATCGATGTGCAGATGACTGAATAAAGTAGACTGATTTGCCCAAACTGCAAATGTCACTAATAATCCAAATAGGCATCTACTTTTTTGCCTCAGTCTCAAGTTTCATACTAATAATCAGCATGGGATATTAGTATGGCAGAGTACATAATCTATGACTAAGTTTCTCATTTGTTTAATGGAACCAGTTAGAGTTTTAAGGTTGTTCTAAGGATTAAATGAGATATTTTTTGATCAATGCTTGGTGCCTGGTGAGTATTCAACAAATGCCAGTTGTTATTATTATTGTTGCTAATGGTGATATTCAATACTAACATTACTTTCTAAACACTTCATGTTTATGACACACTTGCACACATATTATTTCAACTCTAGTCACAGGAACCCCCTGAAGTATGCCATTTAGAGATTATGATCTTTATTTACATGGGAGATGCCAAACTCTGGGAGGTAAAGTGATATACTCAAGTCTTATGACTAACAAGTGGCAGAGGCAGGTCTAAAATCTGGAGCTTCTGATAACTTCTGATGTTTTCACTAATGGTACCAAGTGTTCTCTGAAACACAAGCCAGCGCTACTGTGGTAGGATTCAGGAGGACAACACAAAAATGTGCAATGTAGTGTTTTCTACCTGCTTTCTGCTATTGCTGCTGGGCACTTCCCAGGGCGTGCTCTGCCCACTGTAACTGTATGGCCACAGGCTCCTTGCTCAGCCTGTTTCTTGGTTTCCTCCTCCAAGAAGTACTTAGCATATTGTCTAGGACATAAGTGTTCAATGCATAGTTTATATTATTTAGATGATAATGATGATAATGATTACTACTACAGTGGTGTGTAGAGTGGGTAATTATGAAAAATAAAATCTAAAATTGAGGGCTTGGGGCTGGTAGGTTGTTTCAGAGCAGGAGACTCTCTCAGAAGAAAGAATGATCATGTCACTGTCACTTTTACTGCCTTCCTCAGTTTCTAATAAGGTCAAGGGTCCTACCTGCACAGTTCTAGTGACCTGAGAGCATCTTGCACTGTCACAGTGATCTCACAAGAAGCTGCTTATTTCATGTTCATGGAAACCCAGTGAATAGACAGAGCAGAGGTTATTTTGTCTGTTTCAAAGATGAGATTGTTGAGACTCAGAGCTGATGGTGCTTGACTCCGGGATTCACAGTAAGGTCACTGAAGAGATCAAGGGTAACTGAAGGGCTCTTACTGTCTATTTGGGGAAGCCAAGTCTTACATGCACTGAGATAAATCAAAATATCAGAGAATGGGAAAGAGACATCCCAGAAACACCATTCCATGACGGCAGAACAAGGAGAGTTCAAGAGGATGGCTCAGCCTCAAACCATTTGTCGAGGAGCATAAAGACTCAGAGTCAGAGGAAGACGCTTCTCAGAAATGTGTATCTTGAAACTGCTGTCCCCATCCATCGGGTCTGAGCTCTGAGATCTGGGCACTTATCTCCCTCTTCCCCTGCCCCAGGGTGACTGAGGTCAGACTGATGGAGCCCAGGCACTTCTCCCCGGTTCCTGCTCCCAGAACTCCTGTCGCCATCCTGGCGCCCTCAACTCCCTCCATGAAAGATGGAGAATTAACCTTGGGCTTCCTGTAAAGGGTACTGGGTGCCAGCTCAGAATCTGCTGCTAGTGAGAGGCCAAAGCCTATGTTTCCTTTCCTGCTTGGTGCTGGGAGAATGCTGGTTAATGTCCTATTACTTGAGCTACGTTAAAGAAAAAATTAATCAGTGACACTTGTTAAAGCACAGTAAAGAAGACTTTTTCAGGATCGTAGTGGTAGGTATAGAGACCCCTGCAATGGGGTCTTGCAGTAGGGGAGAGAGATTCGGCTCAACTCCAAATAGAGCAGGGGCCGATGGGAAAGTATAGCCAAGGAGCAGGGTGGGGGTCAGTGGATAGGAAGTTACTAACAGCAAGCATCGGGTTTAAGAGGAAATCTGGCTAAAGTGGCCTAAGAGGATTCTTGCTGAAGATGGACCAGGATGATCCGACATCACCTGGGGGATGGTGGAGTTTGCAGAAGATGATCATGGCGAAGGAGGTGGACATGGTGGACAGGATCCTTGCTAAACTGACTTAGCAAGTTCTTTGCTAAAACTGGATTTTACAAGAATTGCACAGATGGGCCTAGGAGGAGGTTCAGAAGCCTGACTAAAGTTTGGTCAAGCAAAGAATCTTTGTCAGATGTTAACACTGACTTCTTTTCCCTGTCCTCACTGGATCCTGAAAGGCATACCTGAAGGAAACAGCCAAGTAGTCACATTGGACGCAGGGATTCTGTAACCCCTTTGTGGTTGCCTTCAGGTGGATCCTGCCTCCTGGATGCTCCCTGTTTGTGAGGCCTGTCGGTGAGGTCCTTGCTGGTCACATCCTAGCTACTCTGGCTAGAGCAAATCTCAGAACCCTTCTAAGCTTCACTTTCCTACCTGAGTCTTGGGAAGAATAATCTTGGCTCTGACTGTCTCATACAGCTTCCCTGAAGTTCAAAAGAACACAAGCATGATGCTTTCTTAAAATCGTGAGCCCTGCAACAAGCCAGTGAGGGAGGCAGCATTAGGAGGATTATGTCTGTTTAGCAGATGGGAAAATCCTGGTCTGGAAAATGTGAGCAATTAGTCCAAGATCCCCCAGATAGTGCTGGGCGGAGCCACAGTTGAACCCAGCCCTTCTGTTCCTAACACCCTAACAGGCCAGTGTGACACCTGCAAGTCCTTGCTTATACCTTCACTCTATCTCATCTCTTGCTGGGTATCACTGACATCCCCAACCAGAACCTTCCAAACCCGATTTACTCCAGGTTCAAATTTACCCTTCCTTTAAGGGTTACATTACCTCCACCTCAGTTTCCTTGGAACATGATATAGTTTGGAAATTTTTCCCCTCCAAGTTTCATGTTAAAAAATGACCCTGAAGGTTGGAGGTGGTGCCTGGTAGGAGGTGTTTGCATCATGGGGGTGGAACTCTCATGAACGGCTTGGTGCCCTCCCCATGGTAATAAATAAGTTCTCGCTCAGTTATGAGAGCTGGCTGTTTAAAAGAGCCTGGTGCCTCCTCCCCTATCTCTCTCACTCCCTCTCTTACCATGGGACATACTGTCTTTTCCTTTACCCTCTGTCATGATTGGAAGATTCCTGAGGCCCTCATCAAAAATAGATGCTGACAGTATGCTTCATGTATAGCCTAAAAAACTGTTAGCTAAAATGAGACTTTTTTCTTTATCCATTGGTATTTCTTTATAACAATGCACATGGACTAACACAGGGCAGTTCTGGTCCTCTTGTTCTGGAATGATTGATAGTAGCTCTTCCTTTCACTCCTAAGTTCCCATTTGGATGACAGGTTTTGGGTAATAAAGGGTCTCCCTATTGAAAGGCCAGTCACACTCCTACAGAAAACCTTGCTGATGTCTGTATTCCTCAGTGATAGCATTCTGCTCTGACCGTCCACAGCACCATGAGCCCACCTGTGTTAGCCTTTAAAGGCAGGACTGTGTCTTAAAACCCCATTGTCCAACCAACCCCAGGCCCCATCTAGCAAAGTTCTGAGCATACCTTCACTTCCATATGCTTGATTGTTGGCTGGCAGTTCGCGAAAACAAAAACAAAGAGGGATGATTACTATTACTATTTAGGGCAGGTATTCTAAACTTGAAGTCCTGGGGTGAGTTCTAGGAGTATCTATGTTCTCCCTACTCCTGGTCATGCAGAAATTATGTTTGTACATGTATGCATTTTTCTAAGGAAAAGAGTCTACAGATATCTTTTTAAAAATCATATCCTCAAATGCCTATGACATCTCCAATGTTAAGAACCCGACTTGGGGTTCTCTGCCATCCAGAAGGCGACATATGGGCATCCTAATGCTGCCTCTTTCCTGGAGCGCTGAGGGACTCCAGGATATGGGTTCATTAATATTCGAATGGCTCCCTAGATGGCAGTCAGGGGGTAGGAAGGCAGCTGATTATTTTCAATCTGCTGCTAGGGAAATTACAGCAGGGTGAGGGGGGTGGGTGTGCACAGATATTACCCAAGACCACGTGCTGCTGGCGGCTGGGCCATAGCTTTTGTGTCTTTCCTGTTTGGCCGTGTCCTTGAGGCTTCAGAGCAGTTAAGCATACAGAGGGAGGCATCATCTAAATGTGGGTTGGAGTCCCAATTTTACCACTAGCTAGCTGTATAACGTAGGAATTTAGAGAAGTTTATAACTTCTCTGAAGCTCAGTTTCTCCAATTAAAAAACACAGTTAATAAAACTACCTGTCTTGGGTGTTATGTGTTATATCAAAGATTCAATGACATAATACTGTATGTGTAAATGTTTACAGCCTTGTACATACTAAGCCTTTAACACATGTTACATATTATTTTTAGAATTTAACTCCCTAGCATGCTTGCCCTCCAGGTAGGCTGTGCTGGGCCTCTTGGCCTAACTTATACACATCCCTGCTCTAATACAAGCTAAACCACAGGTCCTCTCCCACTATGTGACCCAAAGGCCAGAGGTGAAGGCAGTAGAGACTTGAGCCTCCAAGCCTCAGGTTCCAAAGACTGGATACCATCAGGATTTACCCAGCTCCCAATGGCATGGCTATTTCAAGAGATGAATCTAGAAAAAACCATTGCTGAACAGTAGCCATGACTATGTATGGAAGGCTTCAGAGGTCAGGGCTTATAAGTAAGGGCCGCTGGGCTCATAGCACAGACCTGGCCTGGGGAAGAGGAGCCCTGGACTGGGATCTGGTCCAGCCTCTGCCGCTAAGCGGCAGTGTGACCCTGGATGAGTCATTGCCCACTCTGGGTCTGCTGTTTCATTCAAAGTGCTGTTTCCTTCACTTATAAAGTGAAGGAAAAGGAGAGTCAGTAATCTCTAAGGTGTCTTTCAGCAAAAAACTTTTCTCATTCTAGGTGCTTAACAAAGATTGGAAAAAGAATCAATCTGAACTTCTGATCTTAGGATGGGAATGTTCTGACTTGTTTATTTGTTTTGTTTTTGTGGGATAGTTGTTCCTCTCTTTTTCTCCACAGACACTGCAAGGAGTTTCTTGAGGGCAAGCCTTGCTTTCTTTTATTGTCCTTACTGTTTGACCCCAAGCCAGGGCACACAGTAGGTTTTCAAAGAACAGCTGATGAAGGGCAGGCACACACATATCTTGGCTCCAAGACAAAACAAAATAGGTCATTATTCTTTTGACTATGGCAACTGCTTTATTTCAAGCCCCACTGAGGGCAAAAGCAGAGTGCTAAGTATACACCACAACCAGAAGGACGTGGGTTAGACCACAGGAAAAAAAGTTAGACTCTGAATTTTCAGAGCCAGCTGAGATTTGAGGTCGTCGCTCCACCCCTTTCATTTTCATGGGGAAGGAAAGGGAAGACGGCAGGAGAGCTAAGTGAATGTTTCAAGGTCATCCAGAGAGCCAGGGTCCCAGCTGAACGTGGAGTCCAGCTCTCCTGCCTCCCAGTTCAGAGCCCTTCCTGCCACACTGAATTGCCTCCCATGCTTCATCACTGTCATGGTGGCGTCAGACTATCCTTTCAGGACGTCATTAAGATGGGAGAGGCAAGGGAGTTGGAAGGGTTGTGAAGCTGAGGGCAAGTCTCTGGGACCTTTTGAAACCAGCCTCACATTGCAAACAGAATCTGTCTCGACTGTGGAGTCTGGAAGAGCATTTTAAATAAGCTGGGGTTGGGGGTGGAAAGGGAGGCGCAGGTGCTGTCCGTTTGGCAATTTTTCCCTGTAAGCTGCTTGGTGTCTGCTGTTGCTGCCTAGTGACTTGGGAGCCACCCTGTACAGGGACCAGGGGAGGGCAGAAATGGCAGCTGGAGGTCCTCCTTAGTATGTTCCTCCTGTCACTAGCAGAAATCCTGCTTAGCTTCATTCCAAAGGACAGACCTACATATTCTCCTCTACAGAAAGGCGCTCATCAGGGCTGAGGAACAGCTGGTGAGGTTCCTTTTGCGTCTCTTTCTCCAGGTTGTGAAAATTGCTAGAGCTGTGCACGTGTGGTTGGCGAACAAGTGGGAATAGTTGTACATTTTGCTCTACATTTCTCTCTCATTCAGAAATGCTCCTCTTCTCCCCGAGGAGCACAAATTCATCTTCTGCTGAATGTCATCTTAAAAGTACAGCCTGTCTTAGATAGGCAACTCCCTTTGTTGGGGAGGGTGGGTCCTGAGGGACATTTGTGCCAAATAATCTTGCTGTGGCTGGCTTGCCATTGCAGCCAATGCTTTGTTGCAGCAAGCACAGCCATCCTCTCCCAGTCCCTTTGGAAATACAGCTTCTCTATCAGGAGGCGTCAGAACCAAAATAAAGTGCTGTTCCTTGGTAGTTTGAGAATCACAGCCTGGGCTTGATGTGCTTCTAGATATCTCCAGGAGCCCAAAGAGCAATGAAGCTGAGGGCAAACCCCCAGAATCTTTCAAACCAGGCATGTTAAATATACACCCACATGTACCACTGTCTCATCCTGCTTCCACAGCAGACATACCACTAACTGAATATTTATACTTCTCTCTGTTGTATCTGGATTCAGCCTCAGAATGTTTTGCATAGCTAATTGATTAGAGTGGGCATGGCCATTTTCTATCCCTGCCCTTTAACTATTCTTAAATGCAAACAGAGGCTGAGAAGCAGGAAGGTGGTATCAGAAGTACTGAGAAATGTTTTTAGGGTCCACATGCAGCAGGCTCTCACAAAATGTGTGCAGAGAGCAAAGATAACAAAGAAATCCAGAAAATCAGGGCAGGAGGGGAATGTTTCCAGGAGACTGTTAACATGGTTCAGTTTCATACTTGTGTATTTCAAGCCCCCTTTCCATATGCAGAAAATCATCAGCTCTCTTTTTTCAGCATAATTGCTATGCAGAAAATATAGCTTTTACACTACAAGAAATGACTGTTCCATATGATTAATTTTTTTTTTTTTTTTACATGAGCTTCAATGTATGCTAAGAGCCACCAACACAATGCAGTGGTTGTTCTGAACTTCAGGCGTTTTCTTCCTTTTCTTTAGAATAGCTGTGTTTTATTGGAATTTGATGCTGAAATCCCCCAATAGGCTCCCATGAGATATGGGAGTAACCATTGGTGGCCTTACCTGCTGCAGAGCTCTCTGGATGTCAATCCCCTGGCCCCAGGGAACAGCTGGGTTAGCCAGACAGTCCCCAGCATTCCCCCGGCGAGATATATCAATTCTCTGCCTCCGCAGGCTCTGGAAAGCCTCAGCCATCACCTTCACCCCATCGTAGGTGAGTGCAGAGGTGTACTAGTGGGAGGAATGGAGACAGTTAGGTATCAAAGAAAGCTGACAGGAAGGCAAGGTTGGGTGCTGTATTTGGGAACGCGTTTTCTAGTGATGAGAAAGGTATGCAGTGGGCCAGATGTATGGTGTATGTGGGGAGACAGTGGTGAATCAGGGACGGTGTCCCTGTCCCTTCAGATGGGGGCTGCTGTTTGACCATGCTAGTCAATGCTGACCCCCTGAACTAGGAGTTCAGTAATGCCAGTTACGACTTTCAAAGAGAAGCAAGGATTCTAGATTTCTGTGTGCAATCTTGCAATTTTAAAACTGTTGGTTCAGTTGGAAAAAATGCATAGATTAAATATAACACATCTGCAGGCTGGATAAAGTTCATGAAAAACCAGTTGGTTTATCCTGGCATTACAGTCATCAGCTAGGAGCCAAGGAAAACAATTAACTCTTTCATCTCTTATAAAAATAAAAGAAAAAAAATGCAAGAAGGGTAAGCTCTTAATCTTTTCCACATGTGGCTCACCTAAGTGAGAAGCTTATATCCTGTAGACTTTCCCCACCTGTTTATTTGTGACAGCTATCAGTTCTACCCTCTCCTGACAAAAAGGACACTAAGATGTGGATGAAACAAAATCTGTAGAGCAGTCCAGGAAAATATATTCTGGCTTTGGAATCCATGTCTATTTTCTTCACTAATTTGTTCCCAGTACTTATTATGTTGTCTAGCACACTCCAAGTTCACAACAGAGAGCTGAAGAACGAATGTATGAGTATTTTTCTAATTTTTAAACTTTAATTCTCTAATCTCTTTTTCCAAAATTAAATTACATTTCGTTATTTTTTTCATCTGCTCAAGTCTTTTGGAAATTGGAATGTGGTCATCATACATTAATTACTTAACTCTTAAGTAGTTTTTTCATTGCTTTAAAGCATATTTGTTATTTTGCTTTGCTTAAGCTCATATTGAAATAATTCTTCATTCTTGAAGGGTTAAACCAGTTTGAACAATAGTGGGATAAGAATCATCTCCATTATATGGTTTGCCATTTATAAAAAGAATTGACAGAGTGGTAAGAGAAAGTCTGCCAAAGATTCACTGTTTGTCCAGATAAACAAACTTGGCCTCAGCACTTTCTCAATACAGCGTTCCACGTGGCCACTGTCAAGCTATCTGGTTTGACTTGGGGAAAAAATTATTTGCTATCCTTATTCCCAACCATTCTCAAATAACAAACAAAATTGATTTTAGTGGCAGTATTTAGAGCTGCATTGCTGGGAAGTGACAAGCACAGTGTCTGCATGATTATTGAGTGGACTCTCCCAGGTAGACATCTGCTGGATATTCCTTAGTTATGTTGCCCTGATTTTTAGCTGGGCATGTGGTTGAGCAGAATAAGGGCCACCTCACTACCCAAAAAAGCTCCATCTACAAAAAAATGAGCATCCCCCTGAGCTGTGCTACATGGTGGTACTGGCCAGAATAGAACCACCATTTTCCAGATTCCCTTGCAGCGAAATGGGGGTAGTTTTCCAGGATACAATCAATGGCATATGAGTGGAAGATCTGCGTGTGACCTCTGTAAAAAGTTCTTCATGAAGAAGTTCTGCATTCTGTTTTTTTTTTTTTCTTCCTACTGGGTAGAATGCTGAGGCAATGGCTATAGTTTAAGCAGCTCTCTTGTACTATTAGGCAGCAGCCATATGTGCAGGACAGCAGAGCAAGAAGGTAAAAGAAGCCTGGGTATTTGATGACTGTGGAGCCATTTTACAAGCCTGGGACTGCTGACTCCTGTTTTGTTTACATGAGAGATAGATAAAATGTCTCCTTTATTAAAACCATTGCCATTTTGGGTTGCCTGACCCCTGCAATTTGTACCTAATATTTTTTACAAATATATTGTTTCCTTTAGAAAACAAATTCCTTTCTAAAGATGAATGCTGCTCAGAAATCTGAGGCAGGCAAAGGGGCAAGGCTGGCCCTTTGCTGCTGGCCGCCCATCCACTCACCTTGGGTCTCTTCCAGTCCACCCGGGTGTGGTCCCGAGCATCACTGTTCTTCCACTGCTGCATGATCTTGGCTGGGATGGTATCTGTGTAGTTCACTAGCTGGAAACCCGTCACATTTGCACCACTCTCCTTGAATTTGTTTAAGTCGATGTCCATGAAACCCTGTGAGAGGGGGAGAAGGGAGAAGTCAGAACATGCTGCCTGGATAAATCAACTTTACCTGTTCCAGAGCCACAGAATTTTCCATTCTGTTCCACCAGATGAAACCCACTCAATGGAGAGACAGTTAGGCTTCCTTTCCTTTGAACTTGGTTGTTACTTAGTTTGTGCACAAAATTAGCATAGCTCAGGAGACAGTAGCCTGGTTTGGAGGGCTGGCTAGTAGTTATACTATTAACTATTTATTTGACAGTTTTCTTGTCTGAATAATGGAGGTCTGGAAGTTAGGGAAAACATGCAATGAAATGACACAAGTCAAGTGTGTGGTGCAGAGTGACTGATCAATAAATAGTGGCTGAGATTATTATGGTGATAAGATACACAGCATAAGGCAGAAACCTCTAAGGAGGGAATCATCTCATCAACCATCCCAATAGCCACCCATTTTGAGAGAAGAGAAATCTGAATTTCACTGGGGCAAGCTCCTATGAGTTACTCAAGGACACCAGCAAGTCTGTGGAAGAGGCCGAGTTCTGATCCCAGTCATCACCATCACCCTGTGCTCTTTTCCATACAACAGAGTAAATCTTCACCATTCCATGAGGCCTGACCAATTCAGCATTCATGAAGGATTCTTTATTATAGTAAAACTTTCCACCACATTTGGTGAAGCTTACTCAAACTCAAAAAGGATTCTACCTAAAAAGAAAATCTTACAGTTGTATAATATATTCAGTAATGTTCAGTACTTTCATATCTATGGCCTCATTTCACTTTATCCCTCTTTAAGGTAAACATTATATGTCTATTTGCCAGATAAAGAAACTGAGGCAGAGTGAAAGAATCAACTGACACAGAGTCATTTATGGAGTTAGTAGCAGAGAGAGCACCAAAAATAAGGACCTCTGTTAGATATTGGTTCACTGTTGTCACTCACTCACTTATTCATTGATTAATCATTTCAGCAAACATTTTTGAAAAGTCATAGGGAAATCCAAGATGGCTGAATAGGAACAGCTCTAGAGTGCAGTTCCCAGTGAGAAGAACGCAGAGGGTGAGTGATCGCCGAATTTCCAAATGAGTTTTCACTGCCCACAGACCAGGAGATTCTTGGGCTGAAAAGTGCCACAAGCTTCAAGCGTGGCTGTTTCAGCAGGTGCTGCAGGTCTCTGCACAAAAACTAGCACAAATCCAGGCAGCCATTTCAACAGGTGGCTAGAATGCATGGGATACAGAGCCACCCATTCAACTGAAAAAAA
>NW_016107441.1:2653243-2725071 GCF_001604975.1 Cebus imitator | reverse complement strand
AAAACGGGGCTGAAATAGGGAGTCAGGTGATCTGGCTCGGCAGGTCCCACCCCCTACAAAGACCAGCAATTTGAAATGCTCTAGACTGAGAGTTTTGCAGCAAGTGCAGCTGGACCCGGGACAGTCCAGCTCAGTGGGGGGAAGGGCCTCAGCCATTATTGAGGCAATCCACCACTACCAAGGCAGTCCACCATTACTGAGACAGTCCACCATTACCCAGGCAGTCCACAATTACCGAGGCAATCTGCCATTACTGAGGCAGTCCACCATTACCGAGACAATCTGCCTTTACTGAGACAATCTGCCATTACCAAGGCGGTCGCCATTACTGAGGCAGATCACCATTACTAAGGCAGTTCTAACAGGAAGTTCACATAGCAGCTGGGCAGAGCCCACAGCAGTTCAGCAATGTCTCTGCTAGCAGACCCTGGCTAGACTACCACCTTGCTGGGCAGGGCATCTCTGAAAAAAGGCAGCAGCAAGTCAGGAACTTATAAATAAAGCCCCACCTTCCCAGGACAGAGCATCTGGGGAAAAAGGTGTTTATGAGTTCTGCTGCAGCAGACTTAAACATACCTGCCCAGAAGCTCTGAACAGAAAAATGGAGCTCACAGCTCAGCACTTGAGCTCCTATAAGGGACTGACTGTCTCCTCAAGCAGCTCCCTGACCCCTGTATATCCAAAAAGATACTTTGTAAAGGAGAGCTCAGACTGACATCTGGCAGGTACACTTCTGGGACAAAGATAACAGAAGACACTGGCAACAGCCCTTACTGTTCTCCAGCCCCTGTGGGTGACCCCCAGGCAAACAGGATCTGGAGTGGACCTCCAGCAGGCCTACAGCAGAGGGGCTGGATGGTTAGAAGGAAAATTAAAAAACAGAAATAAATAACTTCACCATCAACAAAAATAATGTCCACTCAGAGACCCCATCAGAAAGTCACCAAATACAAGCACCACAGGTATATAAATCCACAAAGATAGGAAGAAACCAGCGCAAAATGGATGAAAACACCAAAAACCAGAACACCTCTCCTCCTCCAAGGGATCACACTAGGAAGGAAACAAGGCTTGATGGAGAATGAGTCTGATGAATTGACAGAAACAGGCTTCAGAAGGTAGGTAATAAACTTTTCTGAGCTAAAAGAACATGTTCTAATCAATGCAAAGAAACTAAGAACCTTGAAAAAAGGTTAGAGGAAATGCTAACGACAATAAACAGCTCAGAGATGAATATAAATGACCTGCTGGAGCTGAAAAACACAAGTGAACTTTGCGAGCATACACAAGTTTCAACAGCTGAGACATCAGAGATTGAAGATCAAATCAACAAAATAAAATGACAAGGCAAGATTAGGGAAAAAAGAGTGAAAGAAATGAACAAAGCCTCCAAGAAATATGGGATTATGTTAAAGGACCTAATCTATGTTTAACAGGTGTACCTGAATGTGACAGAGAGAATGAATCCAAGCTGGAGAACACACTTCAGGATATTATCCAGGAGAACTTCCCCAACCTAGGAAGGCAGATCAACATTCAAGTCCAGGAAATACAGAGAACGCCACAAAAATATTCCTCAAGAAGAGCAACCCCGAGGCACATAATTGTCAGATTCACCAGGGTTAAAATGAAGAAAAAAATGCTAAGGGCAGCAAGAGAGAAAGGTTGGGTTACCCACAAAGAGAATCTCATCAGACTCACAGCAGGTCTCTCCGCAGAAACCGTACCAGCCAGAAGAGAGTGGGGGACAATATTCAACATCCTTAAAGAAAACTTTCAACCTAGAATTTCATATCCAGCTATACTAAGCTTCATAAGCAAAGCAGAAATAAAATCCTTTAAGGAAAAGCAATTGCTGAGAGATTTCATCACCACCAGGCTTGCCTTATAAGAGCTCCTGCAAGAAGCACTAAACAGAAAGGAACAACCATACCAGCCACTCCAAAAATGTACCAAATGGTAAAGGGCATCGACACAATGAAGAAACGGCATCAACTAATGGGCAAAACCACCAGCTAGCATCATGGCAGGATCAAATTCACATATAACAGTATTAACCTTAAATGTAAATGGGCTAATGCCCCAATCAAAAGACACAGACTGGCAAATTGGATAAAAAGCCTAAACCCATCAGTGTGCTGTATCCAGGAAACTCATCTCACATGCAAG
This sequence comes from Cebus imitator, assembly GCF_001604975.1. Classification (NCBI taxonomy): domain Eukaryota; kingdom Metazoa; phylum Chordata; class Mammalia; order Primates; family Cebidae; genus Cebus; species Cebus imitator. The sequence continues at coordinate 2,722,902 of NW_016107441.1, read as the reverse complement.
GACATACATAGGCTCAAAATAAAGAGAAGGGGGAGGATTTACTAACCAAATGGAGAGCTAAAAAAAAGCAGGAGGTTCAATTCTAGTCTCTGATAAAATAGACTTTATACCAACAAACATCAAAAGAGACAAAGAAGGGCATTATATAATGGTAAAAGGATCAATGCAACAAGAAGAGCTAACGATCCTAAATATGTAAGCACCCAATACAGGAGCGCCCAGATACATAAAGCAAGTTCTTAATGACTTACTAGGAGACTTAGACTCCACACAATAATAGTGGGAGACTTTAACACTCCACTGTCAATATTACAAAGATCAACGAGACAGAAAATTGACAAAGATATCCAGGGCTTGAACTCAGATCTGGACCAAGCAAACCTAATAGACATCTACAACACTCTCCACCCCAAATCCACAGAATATACATTCTTCTCAGCACTACATCACACCTACTCTAAAATTGACCACGTAATTGGAAGTAAATCACTCCACAGCAAATGCAAAATAATGGAAATCATAAGAAACAGTCTCTCAGACCACAGTGCAATCAAATTAGAACTCAGGATTAAGAAACTAACTCAGAACTGCACAACTTCATGGAAACTGGAAACTGAACAACTGGCTCTTGAATGTTGACTGGATAAACAATGAAATGAAGGCAGAACTAAAGATGTTCTTCAAAACCAACGAGAACGAAGACACAACGTACCAGAATCTCCAGGACACATTTAAAGCAGTGTCTAGAGGGAAATTTACAGCAATAAATGCCCACATGAGAAACAAAGAAAGATCTAAAATTGACACCCTATCCTCAAAACTGAAAGAGCTAGGGGAGCAAGATCAAAAGAACTCAAAAGCTAGCAGAAGACAAGAAATAACTAAGATCAGGGCAGAACTGAAGGAGAGAGAGACATAAAAATTCCTTCAAAAAATCAATAAAGCCAGGAGCTAGTTTTTTGAAAAGGTCAACAAAATAGATCACTAGCCAGATTAATAAAAAAGAAAAGATAGAAGAATCAAATAGATGCAATAAAAAATGATAAAGGAGATATGACAACTGATTCCATAGAAATGCAAACTACCATCAGAGATTACGACAAATAACTCTATGTACACAAACCAGTAAACCTGGAAGAAAGAGTTAAATTCCTGGACACTTGCACCCTCTCAAGCCTAAACCAGGAAGAAGTTGAAACCCTGAAAAGACCAATAATAAGGGCTGAAGTTGAGGCAGCAATTAATAGCCTACCAACCAAAAAAATCCCAGGTCCAGATGGGTTCACAGCCAAATTCTACCAGACATACAAAGAGGAGCTGGTACCATTCCTTATGAAACTGTTCCAAACAATCCAAAAAGAGGGAATCCTTCCCAAATCATTTTATGAGAACAACATCATTCTGATACCAAAACCCGGCAGACACTCAACAAGAAAAGAAAACTTCAGGCCAGTATGCATGATGAACATAGACACAAAAATCTTCAATAAAATACTGGCAAACCAATTGCAACAGCACATTTAAAAGCTTATCCATCACGATCAAGTGGGCTTCATCCCAGGGATGCAAGGCTGGTTCAACATACGCAACTCTATAAACGTAATCCACCACATAAACAGAACCAAAGACAAAAACCACACAATCATCTCAACAGATGCAGAGAAGGTCTTTGACAAAATTCAACAGTCTTTTATGCTAAAAACTCTCAATAAACTAGGTATTGATGGGCCATATCTCAAAATAATAAAAGCTATTTACAACAAACTTACAGCCAGTATCATACTGAATGGGCAAAAACTGGAAGCATTCCATTTGAAATCTGACCCTAGACAATGATGCCCTCTCTCACCACTCCTATTTAATGTAGTATTGGAAGTTCTAGCCAGAGCAAGAAAAAGAAATAAAGGGTATTCAATTAGGAAAGGAGGAAGTCAAATTGTCTCTATTTGCAGACGACATGATTGTATATCTAGAAGACCCCCATCGTCTCAGCCCCAAATCTCCTTAAACTGATAAAAAATTTCAGCAAAGTCTCAGGATACAAAATCAATGTGCAGAAATCACAAGCATTCCTTTACACCAGTAACAGACTAAAAGAGAGCCAAATCAAGAATGAACTGCCATTCACAATTGCTACAAAGAGAATAAAATACCTAATAATACAACTAACAAAGTATATAAAGGACCTCTTCAAGGAGAACTACAAACCACTGCTCAAGGAAATAAGAGAGGACACAAACAGATGGAAAAATATTTCATGCTCATGTGTAGGAAGAATCAGTGTTGTGGAAATGGCCATATGCCCAAAGTTATTTACAGATTCAATGCTATCTCCATCAAGCTACCTATGACCCTCTTCACAGAACTGGAAAAACCACTTTAAACTTCATATGGAACCAAAAGAGAGCCCACATAGCCAAGACAATCCTAAGCAAAAAGAACAAAGCTAGAGGTAACACACTATCTGATTTCAAACTATACTTCAAGGCTACAGTAATCAAAACAGCTTTGGTACTGGTACCAAAGCAGAGATATAAACCAATGGAACAGAACAGAGGCCTTGGAGGCAAAGCCACACATCTACAATCATCTGATCTTTGACAAATCTGACAAAAACAAGCAATGGGGAAAGGATTCCCTGTTTAATAAAAGGTGTTGGGATAACTAGCTAGCCATGTGTAGAAAACAGAAACTGGATCCCTTCCCGACAACTTACACTGAAATTAACTCCAGATGGATTACAGACTTAAACATAAGACCGAACACAGTAAAAATACTAGAAGAAAACCTAGGCAAAACCATTCAGGACATAGGCCTAGGCAAGGACTTCATGACTAAAACACCAAAAGCATTGGTAACAAAAGCCAAAACAGACAAATGGGATCTAATTAAACTCCAGAGCTTATGTACAGCAAAAGAAACAATCATTAGAGTGAATTGGCAACCAACAGAATGGGAAAAAAATGTTTGCAATCTACTCATCTGACAAAGGGCTAATATTCAGAATCTACAGAGAACTAAACAGATTTACAAGAAACAAACAAACTAATTCAAAAGTGGACAAAGGATATGAACAGACACTTTTCAAAAGAAGACATATATTAGGCCAACAAACATATGAAAAAATGCTCATCATCACTGATTATTAGAGAAATGCAAATCAAAACCACACTAAGATACCCTGTCACGTCAGTTAGAATGGCGATCATTAAAAAATCTGGAGACAACACATGTAGGAGAGGATGTGGAGAAGTGGAAACACTTTTACAGTGTTTGTGGGAATGTAAATTAGTTCAGTCATTTTGGAAGAATATTCCTCAAGATATAGAAACAGAAATTCCGTTTGACCCAGCAATCCCATTACTGGGTATATATCCAAAGGATTATAAATCATTCTATTATAAAGACACGTGCACATGTATGTTCACTGAGGCATTGTTTACAACAGCAAATACCTGGAACCAACCCAAATGCCCATCAATGACAGACTGGACAAGGAAAATGTGGCATATATACACCATGGAATACTATACAGCCATAAAAAATGACGAGTTTGTGTCCTTTGTAGGGATATGGATGGATCTGGAAACCATCATTCTCAGCAAACTGACAGAAGAGCAGAAAATCAAACACTGCATGTTCTCACTCATAGGTGGGTGTTGAACAATGAGAACACATGGACACAGGGAGGGGAGCATCACAAACTGGGGTCTGTTGTGGGGACTTGAGGAGGGACAGTGGAAGTTAGGGAGGTTGGGGAGGAATAACATGGGGAGAAATGCCAGATATAGGTGATAGGGGGATGAAGGCAGCAAACCACATTGCCATGTATGTACCTTGGCAACAATTCTGCATGATCTGTGCATGTACCCCAGAATCTAAAGTGCAATAAAAAATACATATATATAAATAGTAATAATAAAAATAAAAATAAAATAAGTATATTGAAGGAAGCACCACAGGAAAAAAAAAGAAAAGTCATAGTGCACTATTTTAATAGTGAATAAAGCAAGTTCCTTCCCTCATGGAGCTTATATTCTAGTGGGGTAGATAGACAATAAACAAATACACAAGTAAATATGTAGCATAGTATAGTATAATCTAGGATAGTACAGTCTGTGGTAGCAATGAGTCCTATGAAGAAGGATTAAGTGAGGTAATAGGATGGTGAGGGTTAGTGTCATGCTTTGGAAGAAATGATGATGATGAGTCTTCCTGAGAAGGTGGTCTTGGCATAGCGATCTGAGTGAAGTGATGCCTGTGTCTGAGCCATGGGGATATCTGGAGAAGAACATTCTGAGCAAAGACCCAGGGGTGGGAGTATGATTGGCATATCCAAGAAACAGGAAGCTGGTGTGACTGTGGCACATTGAGTTGGAGGAGAAAAGGTGGGAAAGGAGGTCAAAGTGGCAGCCCAAAGCTGGTCACATAAAGCCTTGGGTTAACTTGGGTTTCTTTTTAGGTATAATTGGGGGTCTTCCCAGCAGGAAGAAAAAAATAATAGAATGCAAAACTTCTTCATGAAGAACTTTTTTCAGAAGTCACATACAGATCTTCCACTCATAAGCTGTTGATCATATCTTGGAAAACTACCTAAGGAATTTTAGCAGGATCATAAAGGCAATTCCCTCTCAGTTCCATGGCTCAGTGAAACTGCCAAATTCCAACGAGTGAAATGGGAAAATAAGCTGGGGATTCATGGTCGATGGGGAAGCTCTGAACTGGGAGCCAAGGGATTAGAGCAGTGGTCCCAGCTGCCTCTTGGGATCCTAGGACACTGTCCATGCTTCTGAATTTCTCATTGACTTCCTCTAATTTTTCTATCTAAAAGAATAGACGATTTCATGATTCAAAAACAACCCTCCCCCACCCCTATACCTCTAAAGTTCTGCGATTCTTTATTGTTTCTATTTTTGTAAACAAAGCAAACTTAGTTGCACTTGGAGCCTTCGTCCTTGCTATTCTCTCTGCCTGGAAATGTGATTTCCCTGTCTGGTTCCTTTCCATCTTTTGGATCTCAGCTAGACTGCCATCTCTCAGAGAAGTCTTTCCTGGTTTCAGTAGCCTGAAGTGTTGGCATTCTGTTGATGAATCTTTGTAGACTGGCTTCCCTTCTCTACCTCACTTCCCTGCTTTTCCACTGGTGTTTTTAGGATTAGCACCCAAGAATCCCCTCGTACTTGAATCCTTGTTTTAGACACTGCTTCCAGAAAAACATAGAGTTACCCCCAGCACCCTATTTAGTCTGTTCTATCTCAGTGCCCTGTTAGAGTTTCTCCAGAGTTTTTATCACCATTTGAGATTATCTCGTTTACTTATGTGTTCCCATAGCCTCTTTCCTCCCATTGAAATGTCAGTTTCATTCGAGCAGTAATCTTTTTTGTCTTGATCACTGATGTGTCCTAGAACCTGCTCCTAGAACAATGGTTGGCACAGAGTAGGTCCACAATATATATTTGTTGAGTGAATGAATAAAAGCCAGAGACTTTCCTCAAGCAAGAATGCCAATTATCCAGGAGAAATATGACCCTCAGGCAGCATAGCCATAGTTTACAGAGTTCCACAGATGTAACTGAGTTACACAATGGTTCTAGTAAGTTGTTGGTGGAGGTGAAATCAGAACTAGATTCCTGTACCCAGCGTGCATTCCAAGACATTATAGCATCTAAGAGCACAGTCATCCTAACACTGGTTAAAAGCTAGTGCACAGTTGAGAGATTTCCCATAGTTCTTAGAGACTTTAAAAAGAACATGTTCATAAAGTAGCTACTGGGAGATTGAAATGGAAATTATCTTTTGCAGTCAAATTCTGTCTCTGGAAAATCTGTAACAAGCTCCTGGGCATTTCATACTGACTGCTTCCATCTCAAACATACCGGAGGCCAAAGGAAATGGCAGAGTTTCCTCTACTGCTCAACATAAATGCCACTCAATCTTATCACCAGAATGTCTGACTACAAGGTTAGTGCAGCCCAAACCTTAGTTACTTATGATCAAACTAATAAGACTCTCCAACTGAACTCAATGGACAAAGAATGATAAAACAAGCTCATAGCTGTGATGTTAAGTAAAAGAAACAAAATAAGGAAATAACTTGGGGTCATGAACTATACTCTCATCTAATAGCTGGCATCTTCCCTCCTATGTACGATTTCATGCTGGGAATAATAATCGTGCATCTCTACAATGTTTTTAATCACTAAGAAATGATTCTCTTGTAGTTGCTAGACTAAATTTCTCCATAATTCAAGAAAATGAACTCTGACAATGTACAAATATGTTCTTGTCTAGAAAGGGAAATACAGGTGTTAACTGTTTGTTCACTGGTTTGTGGAAAAGTTCAATTCACTCATTTTGTTCCCCTGGGAACTCTCATTAAATAAAGTTTAATTAAATATTTTTCTAATTTTCTTAGCCATTTAAAAAAAAAAAAACCTTAGGGGGTAATATTTGGTAACTAGTGCATTTTTCTTTATCTGCTTTATTTGTGCTATTAATTATATAGTATTACATAAGAATACTACATTGCTAATTATATTCTATTAAAAATTTTAACTATGAAGTTTGAGTACTATTCTCTTTGAGCCATTTTGCCTATTTTACAAAATGTTCCCAAATGCTGGAACCATTACTTTATATACTGGGACTATTGACAAAAAAATAAAATTAAGCTACAGGGTACTCATTTTTCAAGTTAGTCAGTGTTTTTCCAGTTATTCAGCACAAGAATGCAGGTGAAAACTTACAGTCCTTCCACTGACCTCCCAGCACTGGTACTAATGCTTCTCTTTGAGTGACTGTTTCTCACCTAAAGTGAAGCCTGGTGATGAGTGAGCTCCTAGGGCTACTAGGTCATTGTATTCTTGCCTGCTTCTTCTGCACCTCTATAGCATTTCACACTGTCCCATGTGTGACTAAAAAATGGGTGAGAAAGGATGCTTTGTTTACTGTCTTTATTAAATGCATATAAATTGGCTGACAAACTGTAAACTCTCAGGAAGTGGTTCTGAGGGATGTATAATACCTTGAGGTACTTTTGAAAAAGAGCCATACCCAAGGACTATCATTCAGTAGCCCTAAAGAGGAAATTGATATCTGTATTTTGACAAAGCCCTAATGCTAGCGAATAAAAAATCAAGGTTCACTATATTAAAAATATAAAGGTAATCATAGAAGAATTCCATATAATATCATAACTAACAATCATTGAGGAGGGGATGTTGGGGGCATAATATGAGCTGATTTGTCATCTTTCTAATGGGAAGTCAGATATGGAGTTAAAGTTGACAAATCAGGAAAAAGAAACATAAATATAACATGTAGAGGTGAAAAGGAAACCATGGAATAACCACATACAGAGAAAGATTTTAAAATAGTTGCTTCTATGAAGTATAGAATTGGAAAGAATGGGTATTTGCTTTTTATTTTATATTCTTTCATAATATCTGTATTATCATGTGAATATATTATATTTTTAATACCATTAAAAAATAAAAGTAGATCCTCAGATAGCTGTAATGTGTCTTAGATATCATCTACTCGTCAGTGGAAAGTTGGGGAGGGAGTAGCAGTGGCAGGAGAGGGGAGAGGTTGTTGCATTTATTGAAGCTTTGTTATGGTCTTTTAAGAGAGCGCTGCTTAATTTTTTTTATCTCCTGGCCTGAAATAAAAGCACACTGGTGCTGTTAAATTCTCTACTGAAAACAGCTTCAGAAGCATTGCTTACAAGAATAACAAAAATGAAAATAATGGCTAAAAATGCCCCTTTACATGCATATGCATTATATAACTTTATTCAAACAACATTTTAAGAGTTTTGAAGTTACTGCAATTTAAAAATAAAAAAATAATAATCATCTGAGATGTATTTTAAACATTTTTCAAGCTGTATTCCTAAGTCAGGCATTCTGTTAAGTGCTTTATATACATAATCCTTTAATTCCTTAAACAATTCCAAGAGGCAAATGTGCACAATAGACACCCAATACTTATTTGCTTAAGTGAGTGAGTGAGTATCCATCCTAATTTTCTGTTAAGGAGCTATGGTTCAGAGACCTCTGGAAACTTCCTGGAGATCACACAGCAAGCAAGAATTCAAACTGTGGTCCAACTGTAAAATCTGTCTTCTTCACAAATGTGTTCTACTGCCCCAAGAGTGGAGAACCATATGAGTTTAGCCTTAGGGTGGTGTGTCCAGATTGCTCCACACAAGGAGGGACAATGAACCTCAGATTATGGCTGGCACAGTTAATAGCCAGAATATGTCTTACCCTGCCAGAGCAGGGTCCTTCTACTATAGCTTTCTGTCTTAAAGTAACATTTGTGGGACAGCACTAGGTTTCTCTTCTTGGCACTATCCTCCTAAGGGTCTTTAGATTTTTCCAAAGCTTCTCATTTATCTGAAGCCTATTTGTGCCCCCCCTATTCCACATCTATGCAAGGGATCAGCAAACTTTTTATGTAAAGGGCCAGATTATAAATATTTTAGGCTTTGCAAACCATATGGTTCTTGTCACAACTAGTCAGCTCTGCCATTGCAGCATGAAAGCATATATAGAAAATAGTAAATTAATGAGCATGGCTGTCCCAATATTTTTGGGCACTGAAAATTAATTTCATGTAGTTTCACATATTATAAAATAACATTCTTTTCATTTTTTTCCCAATGATTTAAAAATGTAAAAATTATTCTTAGCTCATGAGCCATATAAAATCAGGTGATGGCTGGATTTGACACAAAGATCATAGTTTGCTGATTTTTGACCTATACAGGGAGCAAAGATTTTGGAGAGCAGACCAAATCCCTCATATTGTACAGATAGGGAAACTGAGGCCCAGAGAAGGGAATAGTGGCTTAAGGTTACATGGTCAGTAAGAGGATTAGTTGAGAACAGAATCTGTCTCCTCTCTATATCTACTGTAGGAGGTAACACAAATCCCTCATGTTGTTCAGATAGGGAAACTGAGGTCCAAAGAGGATAATAGTGGCTTAAGGTTATATGGCTGGTGAGAGAATTAGTTGAGAACAGAATCTGTCTCCTCTCTATATTAACTGTGGGAGGTAACACAATGCTGAAAAGCCATTTGAGTACAATATTTGGGAGTGAATGTGCTCAATTAAGTAAACTAGTTAATATAGTCACTCCATCTATCATATGCCAATTATAATTTTCAAAGGATTAGAATGAAAAGGCATTTCAAGTAATTATGATATCCTAAAGAGATGTTTAACACTACAACTACATTGGACATGCTTTCATCTTACTGTGAATATTTGGAGAATGCTTTAAGAATCTTGAAGAAGCTTTGGGCCATCATTATGGCTATTAATTATCATGTGCATTTGGAAACAAAAGAACTGATTATGTGTGCCTACTGGTTACTTAACCTCTCTGAGGCTCAGTTCTCCGGTCTTCAAAATGCAGATATAGCACCTACATCATAGGATTGGTGAAAGGTTTAAAAGAATTAATATAACTAAGCACTTAGAACTGTGTCTGGCACATAGTAAGTGCTTAATGAATGTTAGCTATTACTATGATCATCACATTCACCATTATCATTATCATCGGGTCAAAAGAGGTTAGGCGTTAGAACTCCTTCAAATACAGCGACTGGGTCAGACAAGAAGCCTGAGAGAACGTGAAGCAGGTGTATAGGAACATAGCTTTCGAAGGATGAAAAGCTTTATCTTCAAAGCTGGATTTCCTTTGCTCTGGGATTCTTTCAAGGGGTCACATACAAGCTGTTCAGCCCTCATCATCCTGCCTGTGCTGACACCACACCTGTCAGAAGGAAGAAGGAGCATCTAACATCACTCAAGGAAACGGGCAAGTTAGTTTTATTAAACAAATCCCAGGACACTGGAAGAGCATTTCCTCTACCCCATCCCTTGAGATCCACAGGAGGTAAGATGAGAGAAAATCAAAGAATTTGTACTTTATACTCTGAATGGCACAGATTGAACATGCCAAGTTTCCCCAAACTGTCAGATAAAATCTTAGATGATAGCCCCACAGAGAGAGTAGTTATAGGAAACTGTGGTTTAAAAAGTCTCCTTAAAGTATTTTTTAAAAAGAGAATTATCAGCCTAAAAAATTATAGAAGGCCAAGAAAGTAAGTGAAGGATGTATTTGAGTCCCAGAAAGGTTGTCACGGGGAAAAGATGGATGATTTGTTCTCTGAGGCTCTGGAAGGTAGGCCAGAGCCAATGAAGGGGCAGATGTTATAGGAGGCAGATTTTGGATAAAACAATAATTACAAGTACCTAACAGGTATCAGACCTGTTCTGTGTAGTAGAAACTGTGCGTGTATCAAACCTGTTCTGTGTAATAGAAACTGTGCTAAGTGCTTTATCTGTGTTATCTTATTTAATCCTCATAGCAATGCTGTAAAGTGGGTACTATTATCATTCCCGTTTGCAAATTAGAAATTTAAAAAATTAAGGCTTAAATTAATGGAGTAGTTCCTGCTCAATACAGCATAGCTAGTGAGGGACAGAGATCATAGTCCAACGAGTAACAAGACTCTAGGACTTGTTTTCCAACCACAGTACACCAAACCTCCTAACCACGAGCGCAGTCTAACTATTCATTCATGTCCTGTCCTGCGATGAAGCACTCAGAACAGCACATATCTTTATACTAAGAAGGAAGTATCAGGCTTCTATGAGATCAGGGCATTTCCCTTAGCTCCTTTAATGTACGCTGGTACTTGAAATGTGAACCACACAGCACTTTATTCCTATCTCTTCTAGGCCTCTCCTAGCTTTCTCTTTGAGCCTGTAGGGACACTTCTCACCCTACTTGTGAGACTGTGAGCTCCTGCAGGGCAGGGCCGTTGGCCCCCGCAGCATCCACACACAGTACCTGGATCAGGGTGCATGCTCAACACATGTGGAGGAATGAAGGAACAGAAAATTTCTGCTCACCCTTTTCATGATTTTTTTTATAAGCTTCAATCCTGTCACCTCTCAGCCTCAGCTTTTGTCTTGTGGATCAAGGAGGTCTTCTTATTGACTTTTTTGTGTAGTCTATTGTGAACCAGGTCATAAATAAGAAGTGTCGGGAAAAGAGTTTTAGGGACAACCACATAAGTTCCGTCCTGTCTTTCAATCCCATGAGTTGTTTGTCCTTGGGCAATTATCTCAACTTGTGTAGGCATTAGTTTATTGATCTGCAAAATAAGGACTTTGGCTACGTCAATGACATTATAAGCTGTATACCCGGTTGCAGGCATTTTAGAAGTTACCATATTGGGTTAAGGGAAGGAAAGAAAGATGGGGTCCTAGACCCCCACCCTCTCTCTTCTACCATAGTAGCTCTGCTTTTTGTCTGTTTTATATACTAGAGTTCTCCCCCAAGATTCCATTTGAAAATAGAGTTTCAAATTAAAAAGTTTAGAAACTTGTGAACCACTTGATTTCTCTCTTAAGGGCTCTTCCAGCTTTGATCTACAATACTGTGATCACACAGGTATGTGCACATGAATATGGATATGTGTGAATTTGTGGAATACTCCTGGGCTGAAGACTTAATTGTTTCCTCAAATACCCATGTCTCTGCATAAAAGTCTTCACATTTTCCTATTTTCGTGGCTTTAACCAACCAAACTTTTAAGGTGTCCTCTCCCTATATAATCTCTGGAAACACAGAGGCTAGTCTGGTTCCCTCTAATTAAATAAGGTATTGTAGCTGTGCTTAAATCAGTGAAAACACCATAAATATTGGAAAGAAAAAGCATTCATGTTGACTTATCCAATTACATTTGAAACCAGGGAGGCACACTTGGATATCCGCAAACACACCAACAGACATACCTCATACAAGTATCCACTATTGACAAAGCATTGTAAATGTCAGTCAGGGTCTCACAGACTAATTTCTCTCAGTCCTGGGATTTAGGATAAAATGCTGGCACTTTGTGGCAGAAGGTCAGGGACTCAAGGTTGGGCTATTGATGTAGGGCTGCATGGGTGTACTACCTGGCCTGGAAATGGGTGGTATTCCAGAGTCCCCTCATCTTTACTCTACCCTAACTGTTGTGGTCAGGAATGATACCTGGCTAGGACCATTTCAGAGTAAGAGCAAATTTCCTGGTGTGAGGTGGGTTTTTATGGCTAAAGCTCTCAGTGGACTTAAAACTGATAGCATCTTCCCTTTACATGATCAAAACCTTCCTATCCAGAAAAGGCCAGGCAAATACTCACAGAAAGCCCATCTTCTGATGAAAAGCCAGTTTACACAATCACAAGCTTCCCATAGAGTAAGTACCCAATCCATGTTTGATTAAAAAATGAATAGAAGTCCAAACATGATAAATATGAAATCTTACCAGGGACCAGGTAAGGAATAGTCTAGTTAATCGCTTATTTGTCTATTTACTCATTCATTCGTAAGTGCTTAATACTACCAGGCCCACCATAGACACAGGAATGTAGCAGAGTATAAGACAGGTCTGGTCCTAGCCTTCAAGTTACCTAAGGTCTAGTGAGAAAGGCCAATACTACACAAGTTATTATAGAGCAAAATGAGTGGACCCAAACTTGATCTTGCAGCTCAGGGAAGGCCTCCCAGTGAAAGCAACGAAGACTGAAAACAAAAGTGCCTTTGGTTGAAGAGGGCTGGGGACACTCTAAGCAGAAAATATGCATGCGTTGGGGTTCAGAGTCAGAGCCACAAAGGGTTACTGCTCTCTGTCACAGAGACTGCCTGTGCATGTCACCCTGGATTCAAATCTCAGCTCCACCACCTCCTAGCTGTGTGACCTCAGGAGGGCTGCTCAATCTTTTGGTGCCTCAGTATTCTTTCCTGCAAAATAAGGTTTATTATGTTATCTGTCTCATAGCTGTTGTGCAGATTAACTGTTATATGCCAGATTCTGGCACATACTAAGTATTTACCTAAAGCCCTGCGTCTCCTGGAGCTCCATTTCCCTCCCACTTTATTCTCTATTTTTCTGTCTTAAAAAGAGGGACAGGTAAGGAAACAAGGACTCAACTCTTCTATTTACATAGCTCACCAATCATCTGCCAAAATTGGTGCTAAGGGGTCCCTCCTGCTTCAAAGCTGGTGGTGACAATGAGTTTCCATGCTCTGTCACAGCAGGCAGAGTCACTGTCTTACATATCTGAAATGTTCCAAAGGATGCTAGCCCAGCATGAAAAAGGCCATTCCAAATCAGCCGAGGTGTGCATGGTTTGCAAGATTGAAAGATACAAACACCAGGTGCTTGAGATTAATAGAACGACCTCTTCCTTAAGCTTAAGGGAGCCAATGTGGCTTTGAGAAATATTTTTTGATACCTCTGAACTGAAGAGAGTCAGCAAAAGTAGAACCTTACATCACATATTCAGAAGGATTATTTTGATAAATTTATTCCTTTTGAAAAGATTATGCCAAATCTAGAACAAATTGAGATCTTCCAGAAAAATATGATTTGTATAAATGGTAATGAGTAAGTGACAGAGTTAAGATGAGACCCAGAGTTAGGATGCACTCTGTGTTCTAAAACTTGACATAAATTAACTCATTTTATCTTTATCTTATGAGATCCACATTAATATTCCCACTCATAGGTAAGAAAGCTGAGGTACAGAGAGGAGAAGTGACTTGCAACAGACAGCTAGTAAGTAGCCGAGCCAGATTTCAAATCCTGGCAGTTTAAGGAAGAAAGGAGCTTATTTCTTGACTTTGCTCATTTATAATACCAGTCCTAAAAGTTGCAAAGTCTTCCCCAATTTAGGCAGTGTGGCCCAATGGAGAACGAGCCTAATCTTTAGAGCGGGAAAGGTTTTAAGTTTGAATTCCAGTTTTAGTCAAACGACCTTACAAAAGGTTTTTCAACAACATGAACTTCATTTTCCTCATCATACAATGAAGCCAGAATCTTACTTTTCTTGGAGGGATGTAGAAACTCTCTAAGGTCTATGGGGTGGATTCTCCCAGAGGATGGGGTTGAGTACAAAGAGTAATCTAGTCTGGAACGTTTGAATCACCTCGGAAGAGGGCATTCTTTGGCATTTGGGGGTTTGTCTTTCTATCTACCCACTCTCCTCTTCCTTCCAGAGGTTCTGGGCAGTGTCAGCTCTGGTGACACAAGTGTCTGTTACAGAAGAGTGAGGTGGGGGCAGAAAGGTAGAGGGAAGACTGTGTGGGAGGGAGAAGAGGAAACTGAAATAAACCTCAGCAGCAAGGAGAGTCCCTGAGAGGGGCACAGCAGGGAGGAGGGAGAACTTCTGAGCCTCTCCGTCTCTGTCTCTGCATGTCCGCCCCGGCCCACCTGGCCCTGCACACACACACAGAGACATATGGACACATTGTGAAAATGCAGTTGGGGAAAAGAAGCAACAAAAATGAGCAAGCGATTGCTCCAAATCCTACCCCAGCTCTACTGTTTAACTTGTGGGTGACCTCAGACAGATCACTTCCTTTCTTTCAGCCTGCGTGTCCATTTTATAAAACCAGGGGCCAGGTGAGATGAGGTCCATAGGTACCCTTCAGCTCTCACTCCCCTGGGTTCTTCCAACAAGGGCGAGGGCACACCCTTTTCACAACTGCCAGCCTTGTGGGTACAGCCTCATGAGCCTTCCCAGACACCCCACGGCTGAGTTGGCCTCCCTGGCCTCTGATCACCACACTGTGACAGGTCAGGTGGCCATCTATGGGGCTTGCATTACTTTCATAGGCTGTGATTTTTCTCTGGCATTCTTCTGAGAATGTTATTTTACATGTTCCTATCTAGCTGGAAGACAAGGCCAGGTTGCTTCTGGGACAAAGTTCAGCCTCTTGCTTCTTAGTGCTTCTTCCATGAGCCCAGGGCAGTACCAGGCACACAGACATGCCTGGTTCATGTTTGGTGGTTGTTTAGATGGCTGTAAGAACCACATCCTGAGGAAAGGCACTGGGGGAAAATATGGGTGTCCAGACTGAAGGTGCAAACACCAAAGAGCAAGCAAGGTAGCCGTTTTCAAATACTCAAAGGCTGCTTTGTGGGAAGGCAGCAGGCAAGTTTTGCAAGAGCCAGAGGGCATGTAGACTCAGAAGTGATGAGAGGGTGACACAGGGTGAAC
The DNA here is from genome assembly GCF_001604975.1 of Cebus imitator. Lineage (NCBI taxonomy): Eukaryota > Metazoa > Chordata > Mammalia > Primates > Cebidae > Cebus > Cebus imitator. The sequence continues at coordinate 2,707,832 of NW_016107441.1, read as the reverse complement.
AGCACACAGGCCATGCCCTGCCCCAGGGAGAGTGCAGAAGCTGTCTGAGCCCTTTGAGAAGACAAAGGGCTGCCTCAGAGGTAGGACTTTTCCGTCACTGTGTATTATTCAAGCAGGCACCAGATGGCTGAGTTTCTGTTGGATACGTTGTAGAGGAGATTCTGGCCCTCTACAAGAAGTGGGTTAGAAGCCCTCTTAGTCCCGTCTTTAGCTGCTCATTTGCATATTCATAACTAAATTCATATTCCCACTACCTCTACTTCTTTTAGCACAGATGCAAGGATTTGCCTTTAAGTACATTTGATACGTAGGTGCAGACATTATTTTCTAGGAATTCATTTCATTCATTCATTCTTTCATTCATTTATTCAGTGACTTTTAAAAGCACACCTGTTGTATGCAACTCACTTTGCCAGGCACTAGGAATTCAACAGAGAATAAGTCACACACAATCCTTCCTCTAGGAGCTTGCAGAGGTAGACATTAAATAGTAGAGAATCAGTTATCTAATCTCAATTATAGTAAGTGAAAAAATAGGGCTATGGCAGCATAAAACTGGTAGATGTGATTTCGTCTGGGAGAGTGTTGAGTAGATAAATTGACTAATGTTACATAGCTAAGAAGTATAAAGTCAGAATTCAAACTCAGACCTGGCTCCAGAGCCACGCTTCCCAACTGCTATACCACCTGCCTAACCAGAAGATGCAGAATCTAAACATGTCTGTTAGGTACCGAGCCAACAGGAAGACAGGCACTGAAGAAAGTGGATGAGCTCAGCTTTGCAGAAGGAGCTGACAGATTTATCACCATAGGGGAGCAAGGAGACTAAAGAACAGTTTCTGCTCAGGGCTGATCCAGCAGAGCAGCAGCAGCATGGGGCTGGGGGCTTGGACTAGCTGCCACATAGACCAAAACTTCCAATCTAACATTCTACAGGAGTAAATCTGCAAGCACATGGCAGAAATGGCCGACTGTCCTGGTTCCCAAGTACCCTGATAAGACCTGGAAAGGGCTATCTTAACTATCTCTTCCTTAACTTCTGTCATACTAACAACAATAATTTTAATAAAATTCCATCAATTTATAGTGGGATAGATGTCCAACAGGAATTTGAGAGCTTGAGCTTGAATGTCAGGTCTATTGCTGCTACTGGAGTCAAGATTTAAACTCAAGCTCTCTTGTCCAGGACAACACCCTCTCTTTCCTGACTCTTTCCCCAACTCTTCCTGCTCAGCAGGCACATGGCATAGTAGTAAGAACACAAATTTTAGGATTCCATGGCCCTTGAGGAGAAGTGCAGCTCCATCATTTTATAAATTTATGATTGTGGAAAGCTCAACCTTTCTGAAGTTCTGTTTCTCCATCTGAGGATAATATCAACCTCAAGGGCTATTGGGAGGGTTTAACTGACATGCATTTAAGCATTTACCGTAGTGTCTGTAAGGTAGCAATCAGTCAATTGTGGAAGTTATTGCCATTGTTATTATTGTTGTTATTTGTTTGGAGTTTAAAGGATTCTAATTCAGAGATTCAAGTGGCTCATCATCAGGTTAGCCTGATCATCTTATTCCTATGCCCACATAATTTGGTTTTTGTCATATTCCTAACAGCCAAACTCCATTAATTAGGTTCCTGTCTTCCTCTCTGCAGCTCAGTCATGTAATGTCTCTGAGCCTCAGTTTCCATATCTGTAAAATGAGGATGATGAATTCCACCTTGTATACTTCATAGAGTATTGTGACATCTAGAACCCAGTGGTATGATTCATACAGAAATGTCACATAACCTATAATGTGGTGTCAAAATGAGAGAGATTGATGATATTATTATTGTTATTACTCCGCTAGAAGGCACCATATGGTCCACACTGGTCAATGTTATCTGATAAATTCAATATTTTTCAGACAGGGGTCTGCTGAAACCTGTATAAATTCTTACAATCTTCTAGCTCTCTATGAGACTTTAAAAGTATGTGCTTTTATTCCAATGAAATTCTAAATACCAACATAATAATCTGATCATTTACTCCATGGTTTAGGCACTCATATTGGCAATCACAGTGGTACTGAAGCATTCACTTATTAGTGCTGCATTTTCCAAACTGGCTCTACTGACCCACTACAGAAGTCCACAGGTCCTCTGTTTTGAGAAACACTCATTTGGTCTAAGATTTGCTTCTGGTGAGTCACAAGGATAAGAGCTACAGCTCTGGAGGGCTCTGGCTGCCAGATGTCTGCTTTAGCCACAGTCTCAGAGCAGAGAGTGAATGCACCGTTCGTGCTAGGGTTTAGAGGAGCACTGGCAGCCAGGCTTAGCACTTGTGGGTTTCAGGAACCAGGCACGTCTATAGGAAATAGTGGCATAGCTATCTAATTTCTGCATAGTTCAAGTTCATCTTATGACCACATCAATGCTATGGAAATATATGTATCTCTCCTATAGAAAATGGATATATATGCAAGCATATATATGCATATATACATACCCATCATATGTGAATATGTACAGATGGACGGATTTAATATGTGAAGTAAGAATTTTCCACTTGTGCAGAACACTTTTAACTTTTTAAAACATGGTGGCATTTGGCAATATATTTGGTCTCCCCAGTGACACTATCAGAAGGTAGAGTAAGAATTATTGTTCTCAATTGACAGATGAGGAAACCGAGGGTTGGAGAGTTGTCCAAGAATATAGAGCCAGCTAAGAGTGGCACCTGGACAAAAACCAGCGTTTTTTTTTTTTTTTTTTTTTTTTTTTTTTTTNTTTTTTTTTTTTTTTTTTTTTTTTTTTTTTTAACTCCTTGGCTGTAAGTTCTTCTCTCTGACCTGCAATCTCCTCCCCTCCTCTCTTCAGGCAGCCCTCAAAGGTGGCTGTTTGAGGCCCAAAAGCATTCCTCCAAAGTGATTTACTAAAAGAATGCTGCTGGCTACTTGGAAGCTCATGCATTCTGACAGGGACAGAAAGAACAGCAAAATAAAAGTGTAGCTCCCCTCATTTTGTTAAACCTTTCAAAGTCTTCCTTGGTCCCTAACTCTATAATTACATCCTAATCACAAACATTCCAAAGGAGTGGGTCAGTTCCTTGCAGCAGTAGGCTAATTATGTGGCATAATTTCTAAGAATTATCATCTTATAAATTGTATTATTCCTCTGAAGGGGGAAGAAAATACACCACATACTCGACTATGTTTCAATCTGAATTAATTAGTAATTTGAAGCCTAATTATCAACTAATCTATTGGAACAAGCAAGTCTTTTTTATTTGGACGGTATATGCAATTTGCATCCTATTAGCTGGCAGTCGTAAGGACTTGAGAGCTCATTAGGTCAGAAGAAGAAAAGTACAGATCAGAAGGATACAATAACCCAAGAGGCTGACTTAGTGATGCTGTGACTGAGGGGTCACTGGGCAACAGATGGAGTCTGGCAATGTAATTACGAGGGGTCTTTCAGTGGCTCTAAGGCCCCTGGTATGCAATTTCTATCTCACCCCAGAGTGGTAATTATGCATATCCTCACCCTTGTTCTGTGTATTCTTAAGTAGCAGGGTGCCTACAAGGTCTCACTGAGAGATGCCCTGGAGTTGTAGAAAAGGCCTGAATACTGCCTGCTACCCTTGGTGACAGGCCTAGTTCTGGTGCTGCCTCACTTTTTGACCTTAGCCAAGTCACACCCCTTTGCTGGTTGTTTCCCTATAAACAAGTGAGGGTTTTTTTTGCTTGCTTTTTGTTTTTTTTAAGATTGTATTGTTGCTCAGGCTGGAGTGCAATGGTGCGATCTTGGCTCACTGAAACCTCTGCCTCCTGGGTTCAAGCGATTCTCCTACCTCAGCCTCCCGAGTAGCTGGGATTATAAGCACCTGCCACCATGCCCCGCTAATTTTTTTTTCTTTTTTTTTTTTTGTATTTTTAGTAGAGACAGGGTTTCACTATGTTGGCCAGGCTGGTCTTGAACTCCTAACCTCGTGATTCACCCACTTCGGCCTCCCAAAGTGCTGGGATTACAGGCATGAGCCACTGCACCTGGCCTACAAGTGAGGTTTAAGTGAAGTTGACTTCCAAAGTCCACTCTAGCACTAAGGATCTGGGATTCAAGGGATGTCAAGGGCTTTCCTCACTCCAAAGTCAAAAATTGCATCTTTGCAAATGGTCTTAGGAGGGTGAGACTCTGGGTCCCCCAAAAGTGTCTGGAGAGCCATCCTCATTTAAAATGCAAATACCTCTGAGAAAAACAACACATTTAGCCATTAACAGCTGGGTCTAAATTAACATACCTCTCTAAGCCCTCCTTATTTCCATTCCTGACTCTGATATATCGCCAAGACTAGTCAGTTGAAGGGAAAAGAAGAGTAAGTTGGGGGTATATCTAAGGCTGGATACCAGGTCAGAAAGAGGAACAGAATTTATGAATTAGTCAGGATGCTTTGGTCACATTTTTACATTCATGCACCTGTGCCTTATTTCTACTAATGCCTTTACTCTAGAAATAAGTAGCAAATATTAATCTTTTATTCAATTAATATTGCTCATAGAGATAATCCACACAAAATAACATGGTTAAAACAGAAGACAGTTATATGTCCAGTTAAGTAAGTTAAAACCTGAAAATTTGTCACAGATAAAAAGCTACAAACCACTTCTTAATGAAAATGTGGAAAATTGTAAAGACAGACCAGGATAATAAACTGTAGAAATAGTTATCATTAAGAGAAACTTGGTATCATTCAAACTGTCACATGGCAAAATTTGTTATTGTTTAAAATTTGATGGGTGATACAACCACTTTGGAAAATAATTCTGGAGTTCCTCAAAATGTTAAACATAGAGTTATCATATCACCTAGCAGCTCCATGCCTAGGTATATCTTGAAGAGAAAAAACTGTACACTAATGTTTTATAGCAGCATTATTCAGAATAGCCAAAAAGTAAAAACAACCCCCATGTCTATGAACTTATGGATGGATAAACAAAATGTGGTATATGCACATGATGAAATATTTTTGGCAATAACAAGGAATAAAGTACCGATAAATGCTGCAACATGGGCAAACCTTGAAAATCTTATGCAAAATGAAAGAAGCCAATTACAAATGACCACATATTATATGATTTCACATATGTGACATGCTCCAAATAGGCAAATACATAGGGATAGAAAGTAAATTAATGGTTGCCTAGGGCTGGAGGAGCTTGGGGGATGATAAGGAATCATTACCAATAGGTAAGGGATTTCGCCTAGGGGTGATAAAGAATTTTAAAATAAGATTGTGATGATGGTTTCATAACTTTGTGAATATATTGAAAATCATTTAATTTTATACTTTAAATGGATGAATTGTGTACTTTATAAAATATGTCTCACTAAAGCCTTTAAAAATGGAACTAAACAGCAAACAAAATTCTATTTGGCTTTGGATAAAAAAGCTGGAAGATATTTTAACTATCAGTATATCAATATTTAGTTGATAATGAAAATATTTTCACCAAGATATGTGTACATGCATATGCATAGACTTTTTATATATTTATTTTATATGTTTCTGCACACATATTTTCAAACTATTTAATCTTTCCCTTAGAATGTAAAAATTTTGAAACTGTGAATTGAAAAACTACCTGAATATTTATCCTACATTATATGCGAACGAACAGAAAGCAAAATAAAATATCTATAGACTGTGACAATTAAAAAAAAAGCTGGAAGAATTAAAGTTCACGATAAACAAAAAGGTGGAGGTGCAAAACATGACTCAGAAAAAATAGACTTGACAGGAATGATGATTACCAAAAAAAAAGGTCATAATGGCATGTGCTAACAGGTAAAATTTAATTTGTACAAAAAATGATTTGATGAGTTGTTTTCTTTGTACTATAGAAAACAATAGAACCCCACACAATGATCTGCAGTACATTAAAACAAAAACGTAATTTTTTTAAAAAAACGGGCTTATTTATGCCATGTAGAAAAGTGAATAAAAACTAAATGGACATAATATTGTTCGTTCTGGGAAGCTGTTTCTGGTTAAAATTTTGTCAGTACTAGCGTAATTATGATGTAAGTGTATTTATAAGCAGTAAAACCATCAGTGGGGTCAAAATAGAGAGCCCAAACCAGCAGGATCAAGACCTTTTATACTAATTCAAAGATGCAGTGATTCTGTCGCTAAAGGGGCAGAGCCAATTAAAGCTGGAATTGTGAAGATAATAAAGCCGTGCCCACCAGCACACTCTCTTCTAAGGAAATTTAGAGGTTCTTAAACAGTGTGTTGTGGTTTGATGAGTGGGATGTGGAGAAGATAAAAATTTAGTATTGCCAAGATTCATTATTACAGCCCTGAATTGCCCCTTCCACCTACTCAGTTCACATCAGCCAGGGACCACAGAAGCAAGCTAGGGCCCCTAACCTGGAAACGCCTTGAGCTGAAAGCCTGCAGTGCTCTACTCACCAGATTTGCAAGGATGTAGTGGTAGCCGATACCATTCTTCTCCAGCTTTATAATCTACAAAACATAATGGGTGGACACTTGTTAATCATACTAACAGATAAAGTCACAACAACATTAATAATGGCAACTGATATTGAGTGCTTACAATGTGCCCTGCCCTACCCTAAGCACTCCAACTACAATATCCCAAACTTCCAGTGATGGTGGCATTGTTAACATCCTTATTTTATGAATAAGGAATAGGCATGGAGTGCCTATTATATAACCTCTGTAAGTTGTGATCTTACAGCTATTAAGTGGCAGATGCAGAATTTGAATTCAGATTCCAAGGGCAGAGTGGTGTTACTGTAACCCCAAGGACCCATCAGAAATGCTCACTGCATTCTTTCTTCCATAAACCTTCCTTGTATGTGGAGATTCTTCTTTAGGTAAGAATCTTATGTTGCATGAAATCTGTCATGACAATATTCACTGATTGGAAAGATGGATGAAGGGAGAGGTGAATGAAGGCTGGATGGTGAGATGGGTAGGTGGATGACTTCACCTTCAATTCCTTGCATGAACCATATGTGGATGCTCTTCTTTCTTTTCCTGAATTTGTGCCTTCCTCCCCAAATCAGTTAGGTACCCAGACATTAATGGATTACCCAACTTAGAAGTTGGAAGGAAAGGTTAGAATCATCTGGTCCAACCCCTCACTGTACAGATAGGAAGTTGAGGCCCAAATAGGGAAAATAGTTTGTCCAGATCTAATAGTAGTCTGGTGGGAGTAACAGGACAGGGATCTGACTCCTGTGAACCTTTCCATTTGATGTTTGATTATGGTTAATCATTAAGAACCAGTGTCCACGAACATCCTCTTATCCCAAATGCAGACTATCCCTAATCATCACAGGCAGAAAAACTTATTTGTGGAAAGAAGTTTGCTTGGGCAGGAGACACACCACCTGATAATGAATGGTTAAGACTATAGACCTTGGTTTTAGATCTAGCTCAGCCTGCAAATTAACTTGATCTAATTCCTTGTTTTTTTTTTTAAATCATCAAATTGGGGTTAGTATACTCTGCTCAGTGTCTCTCCCCCTGCACTGTGGCAAGGAGACATATAACAAATGAGAAGCACTTGGGCTTCTTCTCTAACTGAATAAATTTTCAAGGTTATTAAAATCCACATTCAGATATCTACTTAATTGGATGTATGTGCATAGTGACTCACATTTTTTTTATGTGGGGAATAATTAAATGCAAGCACACACAATGAATTCTTTGAAACAGTGGTTAGATTGTGAAATTCCAGGCCACAGAGCTCAAATACTATTGGGATGAATAGTTTTATTAATAATTCTTCATTACTTTTTCATCTCCCTGTCAAACGGTTTGCTGCCTTTTCAACAATGAGATACCTTTATCAAAAACCTATTCAGCTTTTAATAAACACAAAACAGCAAATAAATGATATTTTAAAACCAGCCATATTCAGTGAATGGAAAAATATCATCCCTACAAGATGAAAGTGCAAATTAAAACATAGGAAACAGTTGATAATTGATGACTTTTGACTTATAAAAACTGGCAATTTCATATAATCCGACCTAATACGAACCTTCCCATCTGTCTGTTCCCCAGAATATACATTGGCCTTCCCTCCTTTAATACCTGCCTTTCACAAATATATATTAAATGTTTGCTATGGCTGAAGCACTGTTGGCAACACAGTGGAAAGGTGAAAGAAGCATAGTGCTTGCTCTCTTGGAGGTTATGCTTTACTGGGAGGAGATCCATAATAAATGGGTGAACAGATAAATATATACAGGGTAACAAACTGAGAAAGGTATTATAAGATGCAGTTTCACAGTGGGTCCATCATCTCATTGAGCCCCGTTACTTCAAAGCTCATTCCCAGTACACGGCCTTTATTCACGATATTTGTGTCTGAATGGCTTCTCCCATTCTCTCTGATTGTTCGTATCCTTAATGGCTGAGCTCCAATATCAACTCCTCTGTAAAACCTTCTATGATTAATTAATACATTCAACAAATATTTATTGAACATGAACTATATGCCAAGTACTTTGCTATGTGCTGGGGAAATAGCATTGAGCAAGTGAGGCAAGGTCTTCATGCCCTCATTGAGTTGAGTTGACATTTTAGTAGGGTGCCAGATGGTCAATATATAAATGAACAAGACTTCAGCAGGGGCAAGCACCATGAAGACAGTAACACAGGGGGATGTGATGGATGGCCTCAACAGGTTCTGGCCTACTCTCACTTCTAACTCACTTTGTACTTAATGACTGTATTAAATGCTTTGGCATCACAAACCTTCACTGACTCCCCATTGTTTGCTGAATAAATCCTAAACTCTTTAGAATGATTTCCAAGGATCTCCTTGATTGTGTGTTTATCTTCCTGCCATCCTCTCCAGTAGACACTCAGCATTCATCACTTACCCTGTAAAACCGCAGTATGAAACCCAGCCCTCATATTCCCACTGGGCCTCCTGACATGCCTTTTCCTCCATCTTAAAGGCTCTTATCCAGCCAATGGCTACCTATAGAAATCCAGATTTATTTTACTAAGTGCAAGGTAAGAACTTTCTTAGAGCCTTCATCGGTTCCTTATTCTTTTAATTCACTAAAAAGAATGTATTGAATACTTGATTTGGTGCCAAGCACTGTCCAAGGCGTTGTGGACACAGCAGGGAAGAAAATAAAACAAAAAATCCCTGGCATCGTGGAGCTGAGATTTTACTTGGGGGATTGGAGGCAGACGCAGGCAATTAATTCCCTATTTGTAATTTTGAGTGACTGTTTTTTTTCCTCAGATCAAGTGGAAAATTTTGTGTTAGACTGAGTACAGTTACTGAATGAAACTGTATCTCAAGTACATTCCCAGATACTGAGTATTAGATAGTCCAGGATGATGCCAAGTGTGAGAATGTAAGTCAGAGATGTAAGTTGTAGGCTCATCACTGTCACTAATTTAGTTGTCTGAGCCTAAGGCAAATCACTTAGTCAATTTGACCATCAGTCATTCTGTCTATAAAATGTGAGCATAAGCAATGAATCAAGTGATCTGTAAAATCCTTTCAACTCTTTGGTCTTACTTTTCATAATAGATGAATGAAACTATTTTTTTAAATGTTAATATGCTGCAATCTAAAATACCCATACAAATGGGTCACTTTACAAAATGCAAGTTTACCCTTTGACAGAGAAGTTAGTTATAGATGATAGCAGAAGTAAAAAAGTTGTGTTTTTAAGAGGTTGGGCTTTGTGGCCAGGCCAATATAGGTTTGACTTCCTGCTTTTATCATATGCCAGCTGTGTGTTCTTGGGCAAGTATAATCTCTCTTTTCTTCATCTATAAAATAGGGGAATTGACAAAAGCTGTTTTATAGAGTTGATGTGAGAATAAAATAGCATTATGCATGGAAAGGGCTTGGCATTCGATGGCATACCATATACACTCAAAAAATAGTACCAATTGCTATTGCCTGCACCACAGAACAATATACAACAGGTCATCCGTCTATTAATAGGTCGTTATCATTTGGCGCTTTTTCTATCAACTATGTTATCGTGTCTTTTTATCAGTTTTATAGAACAGAGGCCTTCATTCATGTTTTACAGATGGATTCACTTATGCCCAAGGAAGGAAGTGACTCAAGAAGCCGGCCCTAGTAGGCACTAGAAATAGCAAAAATAGGCAAATGCTTGCATGTATCACATACTGTGGAGCAGGCTCTGTTCTAAGTGCTTCACATGTATTGATTCTTTTAATTCTCACAAGAGCCCTCTAAAGGTAGCTATTATTACTATGATCATACCCATTTTACAGATCAAGAACTTGAGATGTAGGAAGATTAAAAACCTGATCAAAATCACAAAGCCAGTAAATACTAGAACAAGATTTGAACCCTAGCCAGTCTGGTTTCAACTCTGCTTGTAACTATTATCTTAACCTGCCTGAATTGAAAACTAGAATTCAAATCCCTGACTCCAGCCTAGAGAACTACCATCTCAATGGAAATAATTTTTGCTGAGTTTCACTTTCCAAGAGGGAAAGCCAAATCCATACTTTACAGAGTAGAACAGTTAGTGCCTTAAAGAATCCATAACATTCAAACTCTCTCCCTGTTCCATTGCCGAGGCCTCTGAGTGATAGCTGTCCTAGTGCAGAAATTCTCTGTGAGTGCCCTAGGGGTCTTGAAGGCCATTAACAAACTTTGTGATGCTGTCCACTACTTAAAACTATCACTTTTATTGTATGGCATGTTCAAAAGTGATTGCAAAATCTGCTACCTTGCTAGCTCATCTGAATACATAAATGTAGTTTAAAAAGACAAGGAATCTCCAAAAAATCCTGCTAATTCTGTGGTGGGCACTTGCTTTCGTTCTGAGACCAGGGGAACCACAGTTTAGAGACCTCTAGCTAAAGACCATTGAGGTTACAATGCCTGTTTATAGAAGAATGTGCCATCAATTGATTTCTCAAAGTGAAGGGCATGTTCAAGGAAACAATAGAAAGAAATGTGGCTGCCGCTTCCTTAACTTCTTAAAACAGGTGAGTGGGCGAAAGGAATGAGATGCCAAACCCTGGATCATGACTGACAGAGTCCAGAGCTGAACCCAGGAATCTGGTTCTACAAACTGTGTTCCTAATATGGTAACCCTTCATAAACTCGAAAATGCAATGTAATTGATTATTATTAATTATTATTTTTTTGAGAGTGAGTCTTGCTCTGTTGCCTGGGCTGGAATGCAGTGACACAATCTTGGCTCACTGCAATCTCCCCCTCTCAAGTTCGAGGGATTCTCCTGCCCCACTGCTTCAGCCTCCTGAGTAGCTGGGATTACAGGTGCATGCCATCATGCCTGGCGAAGTTTTGTATTATTATTATTATTTTTTGTAGCGGAGACAGGGTTTCATCATGTTGGCTGGCTGGTCTTGAACTCCTGACCTCAGGTAATCTGCTTGCCTCAGCCTCCCAAAGTGCTGAGATTACAGGCCTGAGCCACTGTGCCTGGCCTTTTTTTAATTTTAATTTTAATTTTTTACAATAAAGACATACATTGAAGTTAACAGGGCTGAGAACCATTTGAAGTCCTATGTCAAGGATCCCATCATTTGTACTATTTCAGAATTAAATTTTGTGAATTATAGAAAATGAGATAGAAGTCATCTAGTCTCACCTAGTCACGAACCTCTTTGTAACTCTAAAACACCCAAGGGAAAAATGTCTGACTATTCCTGAATCATCTCCCCCACCCACCCTGAGCCCTTGCTGCCTTCACTACCTGGCCCAAGATAGCATTGAGGCGTTCTGATTCACAGTCCACCACCACCAGCCGCTCCTTTTTCTTCTCCAGGTCCTGAAAGAGCATCCGGTATCCCTCCTCTGTGGTTGTCAAAATGTTGACTGCTGTCACCTGCCAGTTCTTCTCGGCAGCTGTGTCCAGGACTTTCTGCAGGACGGATAAGCCTGAAGTTTGGATGAGTAGGACAGAGAAATGACAATCAGGATCTGCAGGCACCACCCACTCCCATCAGACACCCACCTCCCCTGGCTACTCCCAAAACCACTCTTCTGCCAAATTCAGCTCTAGTTTTCTCTGGCTGTAAAAGTATGAATGCTGTGAGGTCAAGCACTGTGTTTCTGAACAGAGTAGATGGTAGAACTAGTGATTAAAAAACATAATCTGGGGCTCAAATCCAACATATGGCTAAATGAACCTGCACAGGCTTATTAGCGTTTTCAAACTTTAGTTTCTTCAAAGGTAAAGTGATGGTATAAATAATGTCCACCTCACAGTGTCATTATGAAAATTAAGTGAGAATGTTTGATACATGGCAGAGTCTGATACCTGCAAGGGTTTTTATAAATATTAGCTGTTAGTTTTATTGGGCAATCAGTAACTGCTTATTTAATGGGCCAACCTAGCATCTAAATGATCACCTAATAACTGCTGATCAAATTTGTGAATGTTCAATATAATTAATATCTAAGCCTTTGTCTCTCATACCATAGGTGTTTAATATGTGTCCTGGGGGGCTAGACACGGTGGCTCATGCTTGTAATCCCAGAACTTTTGTAGGACGAGGTGGGTGGATCACCTGAGGTCAGGAGTTCTAGACCAGCCTGGCCAACATGGTGAAACCCTGTTTCTACTAAAAAAAAAAATTATTTGGGCATGGTGATGGGGGCCTGTAATCCTAGCTACTTGGGCAGCTGAGGCAGGAGAATCAGTTGAACCTGGGAGGCAGAGTTTTCAGTGAGCCCAGATCGTGCCATTGCACTCCAGCCTGGGTGACAAGAGTGAAACTTCATCTCAAAAATAAATAAATAAATAATCATATGTGTCCTGAATTAAACTATTCTCTCTGCTTTATAGTGAAATAACTCAATGCTGCTTTGTTTCTTCTTGGAGAATTAGATGGTGTATTAGTTTCCTATTGCTACTGTAAAAAGTTACCACACACTTAGTGGTTTAAAGCAACACAAATGTACTATCTTACACATTTTGAGGTAAGATGCTTGAGATAGGTATCCCAGTCTAAAATCAAGGTGTCAGCAGGGCTGTGTTGGTGTCTGAAGGTTCTAGGGTAGAATCTACTTTCTTGCCTTTCTGACTTCTAGAGGCAACCTGCATTTCTTGGCATATGGCTCCTTCCATCTTCAAGGCCAGCAGTGGTGGTCGAGTCTTTCTCACATTGCATCACTCTGATACTGACTCTTCTGACTCTGACTTTCAATTTTAGGAGCCTTATAATTACATTGTGTTCCCCCAACATAATCCAGGATAATCTCCCTATTAAATGTCAGTAGTTTAGCAACCTTAATTCCATCTGTAGCCTTAATTTCCCTTTGCCATATAACATAGACATATTTGCAGGTTTCAGTGATCGCAACATGAACATCTTGGTGTGTCATTGTCAATTATTATCAATTATTTGTGTGTCAATAATTATTAATTATCCACAGATGTTATTTTGATATTGCATGCATTAGTCTTTTGTATGTATGTCATTTGTGACTTTCAGTAACACTGCTAACCTCTTCTACAGTGACCAGTATGGTACCTGGCCTGAAGAATCATCTGTAGATTGATTCTGCTATGCCTTCCTAATTTTGTTTTCTTTTCAATACAGGTTGTTTGGTATGTTTGAGCCAAACATTTACTGAAAATTTACTGTGCGTCTGCCACTATTCTACCTGTTTTAATTCACTTAATCTATCAGGGTCGATTCTATTACTATCCCTATTTTACAGTGTGGAAATTGAGGCTCAGAGAGATTTAGTCACGAGTCCAAGGTCACACAGCTGTCAAATGGCAGAGCTCTGAGCTCTGAATTCTGAATTAGGTGGAGCTCTTTTGAAAGTTTGGGTGCCTCTGCTGACCCCAGAGATAATCTCCCACAAGCAAAGCTATGCTTTTCTGGCTTTATCACTTCCAGGCCTTCAGCTTCATTATGCTGTAAAGCTGTCCTGAAATAGACCTCCAGGTGACCCCTGTGACAGCTGCAGTGTGAGAGGGGAAGTCATCAAAGTGGGGACAGGGAGGGGAAAATCAAAGAAAATAAGGTGTTCCTAGTTTTTTCTTCTGTTAGCTCCTTCCCATCTGAAAAACGCCTGCCTCACTGCCTGAAAAATCACTTTCACAAGTTGCTCTCCAACTCAAAAGTCTTCTAAGACTCCCTGCAGGCAACCACATCAGTACTGCACTCCTCTGTCTCATCTTTCAGGCCTTGTATGACACATTTATTTGTTTAAACCAATAGTGACTAAATTATTACAGGACTATTTAGTGTATAATGGGAAGGTAGGATGGTACAAGACAAACGTCACAGGGGCTGGAAAAAAGAAGAGAGTTCTCCCATCCAGAGAAACTGGGGAATAGGGAAAATGGTATTTGAGTAGCCTGCAAGAGAGGAGAAGGATTTACAGATGTAGGCTGGAGAAGGAAAGTGCACTCCAGAAAACTGGAATAGCATGAGTAAAGACATAGAGAAGAAAAAGTATAGAAAAAATTTGGAAAATGTGGTGTTAAATTCAAAGGAGGAAGAACTAAAAAGGCCAGAGATGGATGAAAATGATAATGATGATGATAACATCGAATGCAGAGAAAAAATTTGAGTTTTTACTATGTTTCAGGCCCTGAACACTTTGTAGTCATCTCATTCAGTTTCACAACACCTTTATGAGGTACAGATTATTTTTATCTTCATTATAGACATGAGAAAATGGAGGCATAGAGAATTTTATCCCCATTACATAAATGCTGAAATTGAGACAGAGAGAGTTTGTCCAAAGTCAAACAGCTGGAGAGGAGAGAACCTAGGATTCAGATTCAGATTTGTCTGACTCCAAAGTCTGAGGTCCCTTGGCATTGAGTTTGGACTCAGGAGCCATGAAAGCTTGGCGAACTGTAGAGCAACATGGTACATTAAGGGGATTATTCTCAGAATGTGTTTCCAAACTGAATTAGAGGTTAGCTTCTGAGAAATCAGTCAGATTTCTCAGAAATAAAGCATGTTGGATCATTTTCCCACATTTTTCAGGGAGGCAGTGAGGCATCGTTCTCCTTTCTACTGGTAATTTTCTCTCCATCCCTCAACAGTCTCCTTCCTCTAACCCTTGGCTTACCCCGGTCGGCATCATAAATGTAGACAAACTTCTGCCACTTGTAATGGTCGATGATGCTGATGAGGGCATCCTGCAGTTCAGGGCGCAACTGAAGGACAAACTGATTGGATGTATCAACGGGAAAGCTTGGCGTAATGAAGCAGACGTGGAGGGCCCCACAGAAGGAGGTCAGCATGTTGACAGTCCTACGTTCATAAAACCCAAAGATGGCATAGACTCCTTTGGAGAACTGGGAACAGACTAGAAGAAGATAAGAGAAGGATTAATAAATAGAAGACGAGGCAAAAAAGTGGTCAGATGACTCCAAAATGAATCCATCCACTAGTTCATCCATCCAACCCATCAACTATCTACCCATGTGTCATCTATCCATATAGCCATCCAACAAACCAATCCATCCATTCATCCTTTCAACACATGAATCTATTCAACTGTCCATCTATCCTGCCCATCTTTTTTTTTTTTTTTTTTTTTTTTTTGAGACGGAGTTTCGCTCTCGTTGCCCGGGCTGGAGTGCAATGGCGCGATCTCGGCTCACCGCAACCTCCGCCTCCTGGGTTCAGGCAATTCTCCTGCCTCAGCCTCCTGAGCAGCTGGGACTACAGGCATGCACCACCATGCCCAGCTAATTTTTTGTATTTTTAGTAGAGACGGGGTTTCACCATGTTGACCAGGATGGTCTTGATCTCTTGACCTCGTGATCCACCCGCCTCAGCCTCCCAAAGTGCTGGGATTACAGGCGTGAGCCACCGCGCCCAGCCTATCCTGCCCATCTAACCATCCCTCTCACACAGTCACCTGTTTGACCATTCATCTGTGTAAGTCCAATTTTCTTAGGCATCTATTACAAGCCAGAAGTTGTCCTGGTTTTTAATTACAGTAGCCATATATATAAAGCACTTTTATCTGCTACCTTACTTGATTTCTACAATGACCCTGTTGAGTTTAGAAAGAGATGGCTGGGTCATTGTTTAAAGGGGAGAAATCAAGGCTCAGAAATTTAATGAACATGTTCAAGGTAGCACAGCTACAACATATAACTTGGGTAGATATCTTGACTCTTAATCTAATAATCTTTCCCTCACATTGTCAATCACTTAAAGGCAAAGCATAAAAAGTTGCTACAGGAAGAGGGATATCTTCCAGCCACTGCTGCTGATACATGTTTAAGAAAACAAGTGTTGATTTTCCCGGTCTAGCCCTTAACTCTCAGTGTTTATTTCTCTGCTGATGTTCATTTTGAGCTTGTACATCTTGCTAGCTGATTTTCAGACCCCCTAGTGTATCAACCATAGTAATAGCTTAGCTGTGAGAACATCCCCACAGGATCCATTCTGTAGGATCCCAATGCAGTTGCCAATCCTGGTTCATGGTTGATAATACTGTTAGTTAAAATACAATGCTAATAAGACCAAGGTCATGGGATCAAACTCCAGGTCAGTCAGCTCCTAAACTTTATTTTACTCTATGATACAGGATGAGTTCATAAGCTTTGCCCCATTGAGACCAACCCCAAGGCCATCTTCAATGCCTAAAAATTGCCCTTCCAAGGTGGATGGCGAGGAAGGTCAGTCATCCTTGTCATGAGAACAGTATTTTAGAGTGCTTTGTGGTCCTTTTACATATATTAGGCTATTTACTCCTCATCACAACCTTGTGATTTAGGCATTATTACTTTTTTTCTTTTAAGATAACTAAGTTAATGTTCTTAGATTCTTTACCCTTTTTACCATATCACCTGCTTCCAGAAGCACATATTGCCACTGTGTATGGGGTCTCAAATTACACTATGTGAAAATTGCCGAAGTGGTTTTATGAAACAATAGCCCACAAAATGATCCTTAAAAAATAAAAATCTTCTTTGGTCAAATACATTTGGGAAATGGTACATACTTCATCCCTGTTTGAGAGTTTCATACTTCACATTAGCTGCATAAAAGATTGTGAGGAATTCTACCCATTTTCACCCCAGATTTTGTGAAATCTGTTTGCCTACAAACCCTTTTTGGTGAACACTTTTGACATGCTATTGAAAATCTTTTGGGTCATGCTGCAATAAAGAATGCAATTAATCAATGGTGCCTAATTGTCTACTGTGACTCTCAGTTCTCCATTATTCCCTAGAGATAATGGACTTTAAAGGTCATAATCTCTTAAAGATTGCAGCTGAACCACATAACTCATCTGTCCTACTCCCACTGAAAACCAGCATATCATCTGCAGGAAATCTGGCAGGTGATCATTAACATTTGCTTGCATACCTCTAGTTACTGAGGTTCTGGTTTTACAGAATTCTTGCTGTTGACCCACTCTCTAGCCCTTCTTATATCTGAAAGTGGTGCTCATGGCCTTGAGCTTTATGGTATTCGGTTTCAGTGACAAAATCGATTCTGTGCCCAGAAGCCAGAGAGATCTTATTTAAACAACAAAGACAAAACAAACAAAACACATTGTTCTTCCTCCGTGTGCAAATCTGCTCAAAGTTTTCCCATTGCACACAGGAAAAGTCTCAACATCTGACCATGACATAGAGCGTAAATAGCTTGCTCCTCTCACCTCACCTACCTTACCCCCCTCTTCTACCTGCTGCTTGCTGTAGCCACACTGGCTTTTGCTCTGCTCCTCTGGGCTCTGAGCTCATTCTGCTTGGGAGACCCTGCAACAGCTGTTCCCCTCCTGCCTGCAATGCTCTTTCCTTACCTCTTTGCAAACATCCCTCCTTTGCAGCAGTTATGCCTAAGCCCAAATCTGTTCCCCAAACAGATATTGCCTCATCACCTCTTCTAAATAGTGACCCCTCATCAGTCTGTATCTTATTACTCTGTCTTATTTCCCACACTTTAATTATTTCATCTAAAATAATTTTCTTGGTTTATTTGTATATATATATGTGGCTGTTTGGATCAATGTGAATTCCCTGAAAATTAGGGCATGCTTGTTTGTGCCAAAGTCAGCAGGGTGTCTGGGATATGGTAGATGCTTAATACATATTTGATGAATAAAAAATGATGAGTGTTTGATGAAGGCTTATGACTTGCAGTAGGGGCTGAGGAAGAGCTGAACCCAAACAGAGATGACCGTTGGGTCACCCTGGACCACTTGTTTCCCTGCCTGGGTTCCTGTCTTCTATGGTAAGACATTTATCCTCCACCACTCACACTATTCTCTCCTTCACCCTAATGAGGACACTCTATCTATCCACAGTCCACAATAGGCACTGTCTTTAAATTTCTATTGTAATAAGTGAATCAAGATTTCCATAAATATGATTTCTCTACCAGGAAGCATACACCATATATTATTCTCTCAATGTTAAATATAGATTTGTCAAAATGCACAATCCATCTTCCAAGGTGAAGTGTATATGGGGAGCACATAAACCCCATTAAAATATTATAATACACTCTCTACAGAATTTTTAGGATTTCTTCTCTTCCCTTGCTGCAATAAAATATCCTGCAGGATATAAATCTTATGTCATCTTCTTGGTTTCACACATTTAGCTGTGCCACTGGGGCCCTCATGGATGGTGTTTTTTGCTAGGACTTTAGAGGTGAAGTAGGAAAGGGTGGGATGGGGGTGGAAGATACAGGACCGGCAGACATGGCAAATCCTTAGACACACAGGTGGCCAGGACATTTTCTGCTTCAAATTATCTCCCTATTTTCCCCTTCTGCAAGCATCTCTTGCCTTAAACAGAGTGTTTTATCCTCTAAGGCTCAGAGGGTGCATTTACCCACTACTCCCTAAAAAAGCATGTCTTGGAGGTAGCTGGCCTGGATTTACTTGAGTGAACTCTGGCTTCCAGAGTTGCTCAGTGCCTGACTGTCAGGCCATCTCCACACTTCAGCCAAACCTAAGCAACAGCAGAGAGAGAGGAAGAAAAAGAAAGAGAGAGAGAAACAGACAGACAGACCCTATAGGCCCAAGGCCTGTGGGAGAAGGCAGTCATTGGTTAAATGTTGATAAATATAATTAGTAGTTGTGAGGCACTGTATCTACTTTGAATCTGTCACAACCAATATTCAATCAGAAGAGATAACATGATTCTGTAGATAAAGCACTAGGCTAGATGTCAGAAGACCTGGACGATTCTCTTTTTGGTTTCATCACTGCAGAGTACTTGTGTGACTTTAAGAAATCCCACTTTCCTGGGTCTCAACTTTCCCGTCTGTGAGATGATTGTTTGATCTCTATAACGTTTAACGCCCCTTCAGACTCCGACATTCTTGAGTCTAGTCTAATTGATTGGAAAATATTTACTGATTCGGCAACACTTTAGTCAAATTTTAGCAATTCCCAGAACACTTTTTCAAACCCAGAAAGGAGTTAAGCCTCTGAGTTCTTAGATTCCTTTGTAACAAAATCCTGGGAGATTGCACTAGCTGTCCCCCTCCTGCCTGCAACCTGCTTTTCTTGCCTCTTTGCAAAGATCACTCCTTTGTAGGAGTTGTGCCTCAGCCCAAATCTCTTTCCTGAACAGATTTACCTTTGTCACTTCTAAATAGATGGATTTGGAGTCTTGAGTGTTAAGACACAACTTTTAACCTGCTTTGTGAATCAGTTACCCAGTACAGTGTAGATGAGAGGAGGGAGATTAGAAAGGGAGCCAGAGATGGAGGCTATATTGTCAGATATGACAAGTAGGAAGGAAGAGATGGGGCATTTTTCACAATCAGAACTCCGTGTGTACTAGGTCAATGCACAGACTTCCATCATGTTGCTGGGATGAAATGCAGTATTCTCCATTTAGAAAGCACTGGAATATTAGTGTTCTCTTTCTTTCTTCCTCTACTACTTCTTCTTTTTTTTAGAAACAGGCTCTGGCTCTGTCACCCTAGCTGGAGTACAGTGGTATCATCATGGCTCACTGTAGCTTCAAGCTGTAGAGATGGGATCTCATTATGTTGTGCAGGTTGGTCTTGAACTGCTAGCCTCAAGCAATCCTTTCACCTCAGCCTCTCAAAGTGCAGGGATTACAGGCATGAGCCACTGTGACTGGCCTGTAACTCTCTCTAATAGTAATAATTAAGAGCTGATACTTCAATTCCTGCCAAGTGCCAGGCACTGTGCCAAGGACATTTCCTTGCATTAACGCCTTTCATTTCCTAAGGTGGGTTACAAATTGGAGAACTGAGGTCCAGAACCAGCACAAGGCAAGCTGAGATATGACCTCTACCAGTCTGACTACAGAGCTTGAGGCCTTAATGTCTGTGATATGTCATAGATGTTTGACATAGTCTTGGCTCATGGGTCAGCTTCAGTTTCTGGAAAATCCTCTCACGCAGCAGACTGTCCACCCCTGATGCCAGATAAAAAGGCATTACTCCAGTAGAGCCTATTGAAATATAAGCAAGTACAATTGAGTCGTATGTTTGATGTATTCCTCTCTCATCCCTGGGAAGAGCCTGTACATGTACACACCAATTCTTCTGTCTATCTGTCCATACACCCACCATTCAATACCCAGCATCTGGCACTCATGAAGACACTATGTTAGGCAATGGAGATACAATGGCAAACCAGGCCATCCCCAACCACTTAGGGACCGTCACTCTCACAATGGGAGAGACTGACAACTATGTACGCAACAACAGTTCAGTGTACACGCTATGTTAGGGATGAGTTCAGCAGGCAGGTACACATAACCCCAGCTTTTGGGACCTCAAAGAAAGCTTCCAAGAGGAAGTGCCAGCTTTGACATTGAAAGACAAGCAGGAATCAGTCAGGAGAGGGGTTTTGGTACAGTTACACGTTCATAAGGAGTATTCCAGGTAGGTGGAACAGCAACAGCAAAGGCCTGGCAGAGATAGAGAGACAGAGCATTCAGAGAACCCTGCCAGAGTGTCAGATTCTGAAGGCCCTGCCTCCAAGAAACTCTGTAGCAGAGCGTGTCCAACAATCAGAGTGAGTAAAAAACGAGGCCAGGAATTCCCTCTGGGGGAGGCAGGAGGGCAGGAACCAATAAGGGCAGGAAAACCCGCACACTGCACAGTGAGGGCTGTCTAATTCCATCCTCAGCTCACTCAAACCTCTTTGATAATCACTCCTTGTTAGGGCAATATCCACTTAGTATCAATAAATCTCCTAGCCCTGGGCACTGGCCCTGACAGCTCTCTCCCAGGGAGGGAACGCCTGGCATTAGCAACTCCTTTTTTATTGTCATTTCATTTAAGGCCTCTCACACCGACGCTTCTCCTTGGCTCCTGGCTCCAGTCCCTGAGAATGTGGCAGCCTCATTGTAAATAGAGGATAATGAGGTGACAGGACAGCTTCAATTTTAGGGGAGGGAGATCAAAAGTTATA
Source organism: Cebus imitator (assembly GCF_001604975.1). NCBI lineage: Eukaryota > Metazoa > Chordata > Mammalia > Primates > Cebidae > Cebus > Cebus imitator. The sequence goes on along the minus strand of NW_016107441.1, from coordinate 2,686,431 downwards.
TGTGAATGGGGGGACTTTCAGGTGCTCATTCCCCTCCCAGAAAAATTCTATCCTTCTTGGTGGAATCACATTCTTGATCATCTTACTCTAACCTTGTGACATCAAATGATGTGCTTTATTTCCATCACTCAGAGGGCAACAAGAGTGCCCGCCCATCCTTTTTTATACTCTCTTGTATCCTAGATATAATGCTGACATGCAAAGAATTACCATAATAGATATAAAGCATCCCGAAGCCCTCTAAACAATATCACCTTACTTAGGATCTGATACATCCAGGGCATCTCTGTCATTTACTAGATAAAACATTATCATTTATTGTGCCAGAGAATTGGGGTACCACAATAACACAAGACAGACATGTTTTCTACCTTCACAGAGCTTAAGCAAGAGTTCAGTGCATTCTACATTAAGGAAAATAAAGGGTGATTTGAGAGAGTAATAAAGGGATCAGCCATAGGATAAATGGTCATAACTGCTATTATAACCAGTGTTAACTGAACCTTTAGCAGGGGCCAGACACAGTGTTAAGCACCTTGTTCCTGTATTCAAGCAGAGGGACCATTTTATCCAAAGAACTGAGATGAGAGAGGAGGGGACAACAGAGAAACTCTAGAAACATCAGTTTGACTGGGTTGGGGTATGGCACAGAGTTGGAGTGGGTAGAGACTAGGTTGCCAAGGGCCTTGCCAGGACTAGAGAAGTTACGTCATTGTATCTGTGTCAATGCAGCCTTTCACCTTGGTTTTGGATTCATCTCAGCTTTCCAAGAACTCTCTTCATCCAGCCCTGGAGCCAAGTTGGAAGATGGCTGCAAAAGGAGATGCGGAAGAGCCATCCTCCCAAGTCAGATTTGTGTATTTATGATTAAGCGTGGGTATTCATTACCAGGCACTGAAAGCCAATGAGATACGGTACTGCATATGAGGCTAAGAATTAGAGCAAGGCTGGGATCCCTGGTCCTGAATTTAGACTTACCCCGTGGGCTGACGTATGTAACCAAGGGGAGGGGCAAGGGCAAACAGGCTGATCAACTGGAGCTTCCCTTGTAAAATTCTTCAGGTGCCTGACATGATTGTGGAGAAGTAAGCACAAAGAAGCATGTCTGTGAACAAGCCCCTTCTCCTGTCTGGGCTGCATTTTTCCTATCTGGACGATGGAGTTTAAACTAAATCAGTGTTTCTCAAACGTTTTATGTTTTGGTGAAGCACCTATAACAGAACTTTGGTACTCCTTGGGGATGTGTAGTCCTACAGATGGAAATTTTCTGTTTCTTCTCTCCATCTTTCTTCTATCTAATCATTCACCCATCCAACAGGGGTTTACTGAGTGTGTAGTGTATGCTAGGCAGCAAGCTGGTGCTGGGGGTACACATCACTGGATAAAAAGACAAGTCTCTGCTCTCTTGGAGCTTAGGCTCCAGAAAGGGAGAGGGATGATATATGAATAAACAAGGCCATTTCAGATGTTGCAAATGTTACAAAGAAAATAAAATGGGATGTTGTGAGAGTGACTGCCAGGACTATTTTAGATAGGCTGGTCATGGAGACCCCTCTGTGTCACCAGCACTGGAGCTGAGAAAGGAACCCTAAGAAGGAGCTGGTCAGGTTAAGTGCTAAAGAAATAGTCCTAGGTAGAAGGAACAGAACAGAGGCTCTGAATGAGGCTGAGGGACAAGACAGAAGAGCTCAAGCAACAGAAAGAGGGCCCATGTGGACACAGTATAGGGAAGGGGGGGAAGGCAGTAGAGATTAAGGTGAGGAGAAAGGATCATGTAGTTCTTTGGGTAAAATTGAACTCCTCTGAGGTATCCAGTACTTCATGTGTGGCATGGGTGGCCTGCAGAGCTCTAGCTTAAGTCCTAGCTGGTCTCACAAGGCCTTTCCTCTCTAGCATCCCACAGTTCAAGTCCATTGATGGGGGACAGTGGAGGGGAAGGTTGTTGTGACTCAGTGGGATAACCTAGAAAATGGGAAAGGGAACATCTGACAAGTGTAATGGCATGACAAACATGGAATGCTCGGTGAGTTCACTGAGTTTCAGTGTAGACGTGGCTGTTTCTCAGTCTTTTCTCGGCCTGAAGGCTCTGGGCCTACACTCATGTTTCTGCTCTAGCCTGCACAGCCCTCCTGCCTCCTGCCTTCTTCCTCTTCAGATCCTTTCCATTCCTTAAAAGTTCAGCTCAAATGCTGTCGCCTTCATGAAGACCCTTATGTCTCCCTATCTTACCTATAGGCTGAAAGTCTCCACCCACCTTTTAAATGTGCGTGCGCATCTTATCCATTTTTATCTAACACCCATGCTTTATTAGTTTAGGTTCTGTAATTTGTAGGAACAGATTACCAAAGGATATGAGGAAGCCCCAGCTAAAAAAGTGCCTCAGGTAAGACAGAAACTGCAGCAGCTCTAGAAATCTAGATGTCAGCATTTCATGGACAGTCTCTTTAGAGTCTCACCGTTGCTCCAGCCATTTGCAATAACTGCTTATACAATTCAAGATTAGCCTTGCTCAGGCATGGGTTGCTCCTGGGTCAAGGGAAGCAGGAAAACTATTTATGTTACTAAGCTAGCAGCCAAAGGAAAATTAAGGTGCTGTGAACAGAGAGGAGATGCATGCTGGGCATATCAAACCAACAGATGTCTCCTAAATGTCTGATGCAGCATTTCATAAATTAGAGCCCAAGATCTTGTCAGGAGCTCCGTAAATGTCCACAAATGTGTTAGGAACTACATACATCTAAACACTGAGTATTAAATAAGGATCTATGCCTAATTCAGTCCTTGTTGTCTTTCTCCTAGGGGCTAGACACTGTGGAATAGAGTGGTGAATAAGACAGATGATGTCTTTGCCCTCATAAAGCTTATATTATTCTTCACATCCCCTTGAAGGATGCCCATAATGACTATATGGTATTTTTGGTACATGAGTGAATACAACAATAAATGAATGAATTCAAGTCATTTACCTATATTAATATATGGATACTAAGTTGACCCATCTTTTTTTCATGGCATATCTTGCCCTGAATGAATTGATTATTTTCTTTTATATCATCAAGTAACTTTTTGTGTATTTATGGCTTTTCACCTGCAATTGAGATGCCACCTCCCTTGAATGAAGAGGCTCTCCAATCTTCATATTTTCTGCTACATATCATGAGTAATATACCATACAGAGCTAGGTAGGGAATAAGCAAAAATGCATGGTACTATTACTTGTTTCATGTTTTTAAAAATTAGGCTGCCCATCTAGCATCCATAGGTCTGGAAGGTACATAATACTCCCCTGCACTTCAGTCCACTGAACTTGATCACTCCCCTGTTAGCTTAGGGCAACAGAAAAGGAGAGCTGTGCTCTTGGGCTGGCACTCAAGCGTTGCCAACCCTAATGTATTCCACCCACAACACCCAGTCTCCTCAGCCATTTCTCCCCAGGCAAGAAGATTTACATTCCATTACAGAACTCAACCCTGAAGATGTTGAATGGGTTCAAAATGAGGACATTTTCACCCCGTATGGCAAACTACTTAGCATCACTGTGTACTCAGGTATTGCTATGAGAATAGTATCTTTCAGGGATGGTCCATAGGGTAACATAACATATGTATGCTGTTCTCCTTGACCTGTCACTTCACCTAAGAACAGTCATAGAGTCATGGATTGTTAGTACAGAAAGGTACCTGGTCTTAAGGGATTATTGGCCTAGAGAAAAGCCTAGACAGCTGCCTAACAACTCCATTTTAAAGTGTAATTTACATGCACCTGGAATATGCGAAACCTGGTGTCCAGACTGTTACTAGTGATAAGTAAAACTTCCTACTTCACACGATGTTGGCACAGCAGTCACCTCCAACTACCTATTTGTTCTTGGAAGCTAGCAGTACTTAAAAAAATGCCATTCTTCTTCTTATTTATTATTGTAGTTATATCACCTATTGAGTGTTTACTATGCTTCAAATTCTGTTCTCAGCACTTCACATGTATTTTATCACTTACTCTTCACAATAACTCTCTAATTCCTTTTTCCTATTTCATGCATGAGGAAGCTGAAGTTCAGGGAGATTAATTAATCTTCTCCGAGTCATTCATGTGGTGAGTGGCAGAGCTGCGATGTAAATACTGTTCTGTCCCACTCCACGGCCTGCGCCCTAAACCATGCTACTCCATTCCCTGAAAGTCCATTAACAGAAACCAGAGCTTTCATTCTTTGGACGATAGTAAGGGCCAACACTGAGCACTTACTATGTGCCAAATATAAGCTAAGTGCCTTACCAGAATTACTCATTTAATGCTAATTTGATAGCACAGGGTAGGGATACAATGTTTATTTTTATTTCATAGAGAGAAATCCAAGGTTAATTAACTTGCAAAAGATCATATAGTCATTGAGTAGAAGATTCAGAATCCAAACACAGGCATTCCAACTTCAGAGTCATCACTCTGCTCTTCTATGCCAGGTGTAGGCAAACTTTTTCTGTAAAAAGCCAAATAGTAAATATCTTAGGTTTTGTGGGCCATATGGTCTCTGCTGCAACTACTCAATGCTGCTTTTATAGCATGAAGGCAGCCAAAGGCAATATGTAAACAAATGAGTGTGGCTGTGTTTCAATAAAACTTTATTTAGAAAATCTGGCATTGGGTTGGGTTTGGCCTGTGGGCTGTAGTTTGTAAACTCCTACCCTATACTATTCTGCTGCTAGATAGCAAGGATGAAATGTTAACAATTTGGGAGAGGTAATAATAACTTATAATGTATTATACAATTTCTAATCTCTTACGTTCATTTTCTCTTGTGAATACTCAATAAGGTAGACAGGGCAGAAAGGATGACCTTTAAACCCGTGAACAGATGAGGAACCAAGGGTCATGCAAGGATAGACACAGGTCTGAGCCCACATATTCCTTTTCTACATTTGTGATTTTATCATAGTGACTGGGTGCTCACAATATAAGGAGGGTAAGGGAAAGAAACTCTGACAGGACCAAAGTCGATCGTTGAGGTCCCAGTTTCACTGAAGATCACTGCTTGCTGATTTCTGTACAAGAATCAATGGGACCATGAAGCTCATGGATAGACTGCAGCTAATATGTTGACACAAGGACAGAGGTTCTGAGTTCCAGGCTTCCTCTTATGAGCACTGGCCAGCTTTGGACTAGAGGATGCTACGATACTGCTCCATGGCTAAAAGCCACACTGATGAGATCACAGAAGAGACACCAGTCTTCAGAGGGCAGATGTTCTCAGAGGTTCATTCAAAAGGTGGATATGGCCAGGCGAGTTGGCTCAAGACTGTAATCCCAGCACTTTGGGATGCCGAGGCAGATGGATCACGAGGTCAAGATATCGAGACCATCCTGGTCAACATGGTGAAACCCCGTCTCTACTAAAAATACAAAAAATTAGCTGGGCATGGTGGTGCGTGCCTGTAGTCCCAGCTACTCGGGAGGCTGAGGCAGGAGAATTGCCTGAACCCAGGAGGCGGAGGTTGCGGTGAGCCGAGATCGCGCCATTGCACTCCAGCCTGGGTAACAAGAGCGAAACTCCATCTCAAAAAAAAAAAAAGTGGATATGCACCAAGGGACTCACAATATTGTGGATGGACCCTTTGAGGCCAAGTCTCCACCACATGTGATCACTCGATCAGGAATGCTGGGCCAGAGGCTCAGTCAGGAGCTGGGGTGAAGAGCTCTGTTTGAAATAAGGGATCCGAGACTTGCGATCTGATTCTTGGGTTAACAAGGCTCATTCTTGGGTTAGGTTTAGGGGCCACAGGAAAGGCTGCAGACAAAGGCTAGAGTGAGTGTTCATTCAGCCTCATCTACGGCTTGGAGGTGGGATTCACTGAAGAGTCCTGGTGGGGAGTGCATCTACCTAGCTCTGCCTTTGTGCAGCCTTTGGGAACTCGCACATGAACATTAGTCAAAGAGAAGTGGGTTGTGGGAGAGATCAGCTTCACAGCTTCCCCTCCCAGAGCAGCCATCTCCACAATCCCCACAGTCGCAGAGCATCTTCTTCTGGTTCATGAATGAACAACTACTGCAGGGAACACCAGGTAAATTATTCATTAAATGAAGGCAGACTCTTCCTTTAGCTGTCTAAATTTCTGTTCCTTGGGTGAGTGGGAGAAAAAAAATCTTTTCTTGTTTAGTTGTTATTCTTTTCCTATGAAAATAGTACATGCAAATGGGTTTTCCTAGGCCAACCAGCAAGCATACACTGTAATGCATACCCATGAACTTGATCAGCATCTGTTAACCAAGACAAAGCTTTATTGAAAGCCACAGATGACAGCCCGAGAGTGCCCTAAATAAGCAAAATTCATCTTCTAGGTAGGATGTATCTGCTGAAGAAGTGAAAGGGCAAAAAATGAAGGATAAAATAAAGAGGGAAGACAAGAAGTTCTGTATCTCTAAAACCCAGGGGCAGCATCAGAAACCACATCCCACTTCATCTATATCTGAATTCACTCCTGACCCCTGCCCTTGACTGATTTCTGGAGCTGTGAGCACTAATTAAGTTGAGGGGTAGACACAGAAGAAAAGCTGAATCATTTTTATTTCTGCTTTTGTAATCTATGGTCTCGGCGAAGCATGCTGAGAAAACGACATTTGAAACAAATGCTCAGCCAATAGAGTCTTGCAATGCACATGTACTTGCCTTTCCTTTTCTGCAGGGGTGTGAGATCAGTCAGGAGTCTCCAATAACGGCACTTTGAACTCTAAGGCTGTGAGTTCTGGCCTTGCTTATCTCTCCCACCACATCTGCTTCCAGGCCATGCCCCCTCTGCCTGGGCTTCATATTGGTCTCTCACTTACCTTTCAGGACAGTCCAACTTTCTTGCCTTGAGGTTTTTGTATAAGCTGTTACCTCCTAGCAAGCTTTTCCAACCCTCTTTAAGGTGGCTGACCCCTTCTCATTCTTCAGATCTCAGCTTAAAATGTTCTCTCTTCATAGAGGCCTTCTCTAAAATATACATCCCATTCTTTTATTCTCTATTGCAGTACCTTGTTTCTTTCCATCGTACCTTATCTCTATCTTTAATTATTTTGTTTCACTTTTGGTTTATTTGTTTAATTTCATCTCCCCCATTAGGGCAAGAATCGCGTCTATTTTACTTATCACTATTATCCTAGTATTTACCACAGTGCCTGGCACATGGGAGGCACTGAAACATGTTTGTTGAATGGGGTAAATGTGTAAATGACCAAGTAAGCTGAAGGTTCTTTATGTGACCTAGTCATTTCTCCTTTTTGGAGTTATTTCCTCATAAGTAAAAGAAGTGAGATTTAATTAGCTCTAACACTCTTCCACCTCCCTAGCTGTGCACATTTTCTTATTTATCATTTTACAGAAGGAGGAACTGAAGCATGAAAACTAAGAGCACATGCTGCCCAGCCCAGGGACTCAGGCCTCCTGGACAATTTCAGCCACAGAGACTCTTTAGCAAAAGCTCAGCTGCCTTCTCTGCCAAGATGCTCCTCACCACCCAGTATTTAGGTCCCTTTGTACCAACATTTGAATCACTTTTCAAAGTTTCTCAAAACATGGCAGGAAACAGCTCCTGCTAAGTAACAGAATTCCGGAAGACATTTGGAGAAAAAATGTATTTCTCACTATCCTGGAGTGTTCTCTTTGTACATCCCTGCTAAAATTAAGAGTTCCAGGAGTATAGAGGAAAAAGGCTGAGATTCAAATTAATTCTGGAGGGAGCAGTAAGCAAGGAAGAAGAGGGTAGAAGGCACAGGAACATGCCTACTATGAAACTGGGGGAAGCATTTGAGGAAAGAATGAAAATGAAGCAAATGTGCTAGTGCTCCTGCTTTTGCATAATGCGTCCACAGATTCAAGAGCAGGAGCCTCCCTGCCCCTGATTCATTCTCTAGCCTCATTCCTAAGAGTCAGCCAGTCACCTGAAGTCCCACCCACACAGTTGCATATGAACCATTTCCTTACAGGTCTGCACATTTTTGCATATACTCCTCAAAAATGCTCCTCCATACCTAGAAAACTTCTATACATCCTTCAAGACCCCAGCCAGATGTTAACCCTGGTGGAAAGCCTTCCATTCCTTCCAGAAGAAATTCTTTACTTCCTCCTTTAAGGTTCAAATGTACTTTCTCTCTTAGCACGTATCTTGATATTCTGTAATTTCACATTTTCATATCTGTCTTCTTCATCAGACTATGAACTTCTGTGGGGCAGAGCTGGGTTTCATCTGTTTCTAAAGTCTCAGAGCCTATTCCTGACTCTGACATGGTAGATGTTCAATATTAGTTTATTGAATATGTATTGATTCGCTTACCTGTGAAATGAGGACCATACTATCTACCTTATCCACCGTGAGGATCAAATGAGGAAATAAGCTTACCAAAGCCCTAGATTCACTAGAGTGGTCTACATTTGAAACGATCTTTTATTTAAATTGCACAACCCAAATATGAGGTGGGCTGCACAGGATAATTATTATTACCCTTTTCCAGATGATCTTCCAAAGGTTAAGTGGCTTGCTCTGAGTAGCACAGCCAATAAATGTCAAACTAGAAAAAGAAAACCCAGTTGCCCAACTTTCGGTAGGTATTTTTCCCCAGCAGATCACATACGCCTTTAAAAAATTATCTGTAAGTTTGGTCATGTTGATTGACTGACTAAAGATAACATGGATACAGGGTCCCTTTAAAAATGTCACAAATGTCTTTACAATGCCCACTTTGCATCCCCATTCTCACCCTGGCCTAGGGCTCAGCCCCTGCTCCCCTGTCACTGCAGACTTATTTCACTTTATCACTGGCCTTTGTTACTTTAAATCATCCCTGCCTCCACCTTGCCCACTTTCCCTTTTTCCATCCTCACCCAGCCTTCACTTAGCAGCCAGGAAGCTCTTTTGAAAACAGAAGTCACATCCTGTCAGAGGTTTCTGTTCATGCTTTGAATAAAGTCTCAACTCCTTTGCATAACCTCTGAGAATCCACACTGTTGACCTGATCAGCCTTATCATTTCCCTTTTCCTCATCTGCTGCTTCTGCTCCTGCAACCTACCATGGCCTCCCCCAATGCTCTTCTCATTGCCCAAACTCTTCTCCTGACTCTTTCTTGGATGGCTTCTTCCTGTCTTGCAAGGACACCCTAAGCAGGTCATCCTGCTGCTCTGTCACAACATTTAGTTTGGGTCCTTAACAGAACTTTACTCAAATCCTAATTACACTTGAAGCCCTCTTAACTGATGTAATGTGAATGGCAATTAGATTATTCGAAAAAGGTAGAAAAAAATTTAAAACACTGTGGGGCACATTCATTTACCAATATTTTGATATCAGGAACTTGAAGGCACTTATACAATAAATATAAGTTCATATTGTTTTTCTGTGCTTTTCCCCAATCTTAGAGTCATCTCTCTGATACCTAATATTACAATGATTTTAGTGATTCATCTGAGAGCCTTTCAAAAGTATTTAGTTTCCAAAAATATAGGACTTTCTTTTGCACCCATATTTCACTAGTTCACATAATTTTAATTAAATTGTCCAAATACAATAAAAACACAGAAATATAAATAGGTTTGAAAACAAATAGAATTAATTCTTGATTCTGGTATGCCACCAGCAAAGCTGATATAAGCAGAAATATGAGTTGATCAGAGAAGACAGTGCTGGCCAGGAGCTCTTGACTCACCAGGGCATGAATGGCGGTCTTAGAGAGAGCATGGAGAATGCAGTGAATCCAAAGAGATGGTTGAAGGTATGATGCTGCATGTAATTATTTATTAGCTCATTGATTATCTAGATGTTCCCCTTTTAGGGCAAATTTGTGAGGGCAGAGACTGTCTTTTCTCAGCATATCTATCTAATGCATAGAACAGTCTTCAGCACTGAAGGGTACAATGTCAAGTAAATGAGTAAGCGAGTGAGTGGACAATTTCCCCCCTTAAATGAAGAGATTTGTTTCCTCCTCTGTAAGAGAATAGACATGGACTGTGCAAGCACAGTTATTTCCAGATCCAAACGGCATTACCATTAAGAGGATATGTTTCTCTATCTCAAGTTCTGATTTCCTCCGCAGGTTCTGCAGACACTCAGAGCTCTGCACTATGGACTTGCCTTGCACATCCACACATACACCAAGCAACCACCACCACAGCCACGCTGCTAAATACCCTACAGCTGGGACCACTTGTTGGTTTTAGGATGACTACCCCTCCTTCACCCACTATTGTCTCCTTCAAGACAGCTAAGGAGATAAGGCCAGTTATGGGCCATGGTGCTAAAGCCATAAAATCTCTGCTGGATTTGTTTCTTTGAGGGTGCTGTGCAGATCTAGGACTGCTCTGAGTATGGGAGGGAGGGCCTTCACTCTGAAGATCTGAGGTGGGAAGCTTGGATCTGCTTTGTTCAAAGAATTGGGCAAAAATTTATTTTTCTTTACTATTGTCTTGGGTTGGCCTTTTCCCCACAGAGCTGAGATCCAGACACCCAAGATTAGGCGAGGGCCACAGGGAAAGTAGCTTTCTTGGGTCTTCCAGTTTCACAGAAGCCCACAGCATAGCTTGGGGCAAAAGCCACATACTAATAAACATAGGACTTTTTTCCTTCAATATATTCCTTTGCTTATCTCCCTCACACTTATCTCTAAGAAAAGAAGGGTTCACTGAGGATCTGGAGAACCTGGTTACCAGCACAGACACAGTGGCAACAAGTGCTGCTGATGATGACAATTATCATGAGTATTTCTAACATGACTAATAGCTCCTTGCATATATTGAGCCCTTTAATGCTAGAAAATAGACTGCATTTTGCATTCATGAACTCTTTTAATCTCTGTAACAGCCCAAGAGGGTGCACATTATTATTATTACCATTTAACAAAAGAGGGACTAAAACATAGACAGGCAGATGTCACAGAACCGATAATAGTGGAGCTACAATTCATACCCCTGTATGTCTGATTCCACATATAAGTTCTTATCACTTTGCTAAACTACCTTGCAACATATCTATTATAATACCATAACATTCACTGAATAAGTAACTGTCTCGAGTCAACATGTTGTATGTGGTGTAATATAGGGAAAACAAAAACCAAGACCCTTGCCTTTAAGAGGGTCGTTCTAATGTGGCGGAAGAGACAGACTTATGAACTACTAATAAAAATTGTATGAGAAAATGAAATAAATTCTATAGCAGAAGCACAGCATGTTCTACACATTCAGAGGAAAGGACAATCGTTTAAGGAGGGAGAACAGGGCAGATTTCCAAGATGAAGATCCTGAAGGACAAGTGTGTTTTTAAAAGGCCAAGGCAGAAATGCCTGCTACCTGGTGCAGACACATGAATGTGTGTGTGCGTGTGTTCCCAAGTGTGTGTATACGGATCCCAAGTACCACTTCTGAATCCTCCTCAACCTAGTCACCACTGCACCACTAGAGCCTTCCTGTAAGATTAAAAGTATTTATATTCCTTGGTCTCAGGGGAGCAGGAGAAGGAAACCCTGAAAGTCTCCCAGTTTTTGTTAACTCTCTATAATGTCGCTCATCACAGACGTTTCCCACCTGCCTTCTTCTCACTTTCTTCAAGGCTGAGACAGTTTAAAGTGTTTCCAGTCTTCTCACTTCACTGGCTATCAACTGGACTCCAAGCTGCGAAGGCTACCGAGTCAGCACTGGGTGCTGTGAAAAGCATGCTGAGGATGCCTCGTGGAAGCAGGAGCTGCATGTAAAACATGGCTTTCTGGTAGAGCCAGGGCTTCCAGCTCTACCCAAAGCAGGAAGGAAGGGAGAGGGAAGAAATGAGCAGGAGGAAAGGAATCTTTATCCTCATCACAGCCCAACTCTGCAGAGGAAAAGCAGAAAGGGCATGCAAGCCTTTCAGGGCACTGGCCTGTGAGTCAGCACACTTGGGGCCTGGTGCACAGGCCCACCCCTGCCTGTCTCTCTGTATAAGCTTGACAAGTTTCTTCCTGTTTCTGGGCTGGACGTTCTCATTGGTAAAACAAAAGATTTGGCTGCAGTTGCCTGTAGTTCCCATATTCTATGATGATTCTCAGCAGCATAGTGATGACTAGGAGAGGAACAAAGCTGGTCTGCAGACACGATAGCGTTCTCACTGAGAGGCTGACTGTGGTAGCTGCTCTTCTGCACTCACTACTGGATCACAAGAAGAGGAAAATATAAAAAGAAATCAATAATTTGCTCTACTGTATAGAAAAAAAAAACCCAAAAATAAAAAACAAAAAGGCAAGACTAGGCAAAGATGGTCATATATAAGAATTTGGGGAGAGGAGAAATGCAGATGAAGATGTAGCTGCATTTAGTTAACTTTTTAAATTGTCTAACAGTGGCCAATTAGCCTCAGATGCTACCCAGAAGACTGAGATAATGTTCACTGTGATAGGCATAAGAGACAATATGAGCTATCATTTATTGAGCATATACTAAACACTGGCATTACTAAACACGTGCTGATGTATTTGTTCCCAATAACAATGCCATGAAGAAGGTGTTAGAATCTCCATTTACCGATAAAAAAGTGAAAGTTCAAGGACAAGCAGAAATAGCAGTCATGGAAATCAAAGCAGGTCAGTCTGAACTTCAGCACCATGCTTGTAGCCATCCTGCCTTTGGAAAAGCAAACACAGGCAAATACACTTCCCTGTTTACACAGACTCCCCTGTGATAAGCAGAATCTCCTCACTGCTCTATCCACTCATTTTGATCCTTCAAGGTCCCACTTGAACACCGCCTCTTCTGTGAGAGTCCCAGTCAGAATTAATCGATCCTTCGTGGGGCTCTCATAGTTCTTGGCTTTTACTGCTATTAGCACACTTAGCACTTTCTACCTCTTGTTATAATTAATTGTGTCTGATCCTCCCTTCACTCTACACCTAAAGCAAGTAGTTTAGACGTTTGTTATGGCACTCAGCATCTTGCATTAATGCTAGCCTGCCTGCGTTTGCCTCTCATCTTGTCCAATGAGTCCTTCCTGTGAGGACAGGAACTGTGTCTTAGGAATCTTTCTGTCTACCTGATGCTTAATAGTGCCTTGGGAACAAAGGCTTTCTGAGTGAGGCTGAGACGTGCAGCCAGTTTCTCTGTTGTCTCTGGTCTATCGGCTGTGACACCACTCTGGTGTACTTTTTCTCGAACCCTTTCCATGGTCAGAGTCATCGAACAATGGCTGTTCAAAGGTCAGGAATTCCTGTGTGGAATATCTCTCAGAGAACTGGGGGGGTGGGGTGGGTGGGGGCATATGCAGCCCTCCCTGCTTCCCACGCCAGTCTCCTCGCCGCCGTCCTCCCTCCTCCAGTAGAGATCTGCCCACTCGTACCTCATTAGAATTCACTTTATGGAAAGCATTGCTCTCCCCATTCTTTTACTTTGGAGCTAGTGACTTCCTTCTGGCTGGAAAACAAAGACTGATTCCTCTGAAAAAAATCATTCTAGATTATTTTTCAAGTCGGGGGAGACTTCTGGGATAGAAAGGCCACTGGGAACACTTGGGTTCACGTACCTGTGTCTACTCCGGATTAGACACCTGAGTGGTTAAGGGAAAAGGGTTTGATGGTGGACGAACCAGGTTCAAAACTGCACTTCATCCTTTGGGCAAGTTAATTAGTAACTCTGAGACCTTTGCTTCCTCATCTGTATTATAGAATAATAGTACACACTCAATGGGGCACCCTGAGAATCAAATGCTTGTAAAACTTGTTTTTGCATAGTTCTGGCTCAGTAAATAACTACTATTGTTTCTGTTGCTGCAGTTTCTCTGAGGCTTTACTGTTATTGTTTTATAAATAACATTATCTGACCACTAAGAGAGATAAGAGCAACATGCAGTGGAAAATTGTACCTCTGCAATTAATAAGAAATGCAGAATCACATGTAGCTTCTAGTTGAGAGACTAAGAATAGCTGTAGTTAAGTTTCTGCTTAAAAATAACTCATGCATTTTTAGGCTATCAGAACCGAAGGTGCTTTAGAGAGCATCTTCATCAATTGTGCTAATTTATAGAAATGATATTTCCAGGACCAGTCAGCTAAGGTGGGGCTCAAATGCAGGTCTCCTGACCCTTGTCCATTATATTTCATACTGTCTCTTGAGCTGCTGCTCTTTTTTTGGATTTAACCGTGCTCCATCCCATCTGCTTTTGCATTAATCCCTATGGTCACTGGGCCCTGTCTGAAGATCCTGCTTTGTCCAGTATCAGTACGATGATGATAATATATCTTGCTACACAGACAGTGCTAAGATGTGTCTATTTCTATATGCAGAGAAGTTTCCACTCCACTCTGTCTCTTAGCGTCACTCCTACATGAGTTAATTCAGCTGAAACTAATGTGCCAATGTCTATGTTAGCACCGAGAGCTAAGGGTCTATCCTTACTCTCAAGTGCCACCAGTGAGCTCAAATGCTGATGAGAATAGTGCTGGCATTCTGGAGTCAGCTTCAACAGTACAACACACACACACACACACACACACACACACACACACACACACACACACACTGGATTGGTCATTTTCCACATTGAGAGAGCAGAGTCAAGAAGGCCTGGCATAGCTGGAAGAGATGAGATGGAACAAGACTTCAGGTGGGAACCTCTTAAACTATGGAGAAGAGACCCTAACACTGAAAAAATCACTCTGCCCTAAATATACCCCACACTTTACCTCCTCTCAGTGTTCGTGCAATTAACTCCTCTGCTTTCCTCTCCTGTTTAAAATCAATCTAGAACTCTTAATCACTTAAAATCTATTCCTATTCCTGCCATTTTGCTGAATCATCATAACAACCCAATGAGGAAAGTATTTTTCATTCTCATTTCACAGATAAGCAACGTGAAGGTCAGAGGCTGAAAAGACTTTCCCCAGGACACAAAGCTCATCTGCAGAGTCAGGTCTTCCTCCCTCCAGGTTCGGTGACCTTCTCTATGTGACAATCAGTAGACTCTGCAAACTAAGTGACAGGCGTAGGCACCAGATCGCTGAGCTTTGAATCCTTGTGCTTGCACTTGTTTGTGACATGGCCCTAAACTTATTCCTTAGCCAATCTATGCCTCGTTTCCTCATATACAGAATCGTAGTCTCAATCTCAAAAGACTGTGAGGAATAAATGAGTTACTGTGTGCAAAGTGCTCAGAACATTGGTTGGCACATGATACTTGCTCAGTAAATGTTGCTATAGACACTTCACTGTATCCTGTTTGAATTCTCTCTTTCAAGGCTGATCTGAAATGCCATGAAGTCTTACTCTGACTTTTCATAAATAAATGCAATTTCTGCTTCTTTTGGGCCCTATAATCATTTGTACTTTTCTTGCAGCATACAACATAGTCTGCTGTGCACTGGTATCTATAAACTTGTTTTTCTCCTCCCACTCTCCCTTCGCCTGTGAGTGCTATGGTATCAGAGAGAACTCTGAAATAAACATATCTCCTGCAGTGCCCCGTATGGTGCTTGATGACAAAGAGGAAGTCAGTTGGCAAATGCCAGTAGCACTGAACTCAACTGAACCCAGAATTCTGGTTTCCACTAAGTCCTCAAATGTCGGGGCTAGAACGGCTCTTTAGAGACCAACCAATCCTAATTGGATGCTGGATAGCTGGGGCTGCTGAGACCAGAAAAGAGCCTTGCTCAAAGTCATACAGTTAATGGCAGAAGTAGGAGTAGAAATCAAATCTTCTCACAACCAGCATTCCCGTGCTATGTTTCTTCCATGGAATGAAGGATTAACTAGACCACACACCTGAGGCAGAAAGAGCAGGATGGGACACATGACAGCACACAGCTAAGCTTCAGCAGCAATATTTCTAAAAAAAATAGAGATGTTCTAGGGACTTATACCCAGCAGCCAACCAGGGCTGTGGGACATGAATGAATTGCACAGACAAGGCTTCTTCTGGGCGCTGTGTGCTGACTTGGTATGTCTTCACTGCCATGAATGGATCAGGAGATCTGCACAGGAGATGCTACTGAGTCCTGACTATATTAAAAGTATCAAATGTAAACCTTTAAATGCTTCTCTTCCTCCTTCCATTTAACATGGACACTAACCTGGAGTCCTCAACCCTTTAGAACACTTTCTCTAGAACACTTTCTCCATGTTGGAATTTGCATACAGAAGATACTAAAGATGCATGTTTCTTGCATGTCGGAGATGTTTCTTACAGTTTTCCATGTGATTATCTAACCTGGTAGAGATGAGTAAAGGAAAAGTCCTTTTCAGTCTATGGCCAGAGCCTCTTCTACACAGAATTCTATCAACTTTTTCCCCTTTGTTGAGGTTTCAAATAACCTTTAAAATGTACAATGAATCAGAGATAATTCAGCCCTGGTCAGAATAACATGACCAGAGAAATGTTTTCATTCCTGGTACTGTAAAATCTTATCTTCCAAAGTAGAACAAGGTGAACAAGCCTCAAGGTGGAAAGCTCCTCCCCAATCTCTCATGTAAATACATCAGAGGAGGAGGACCAGGGAGAAACTGGTCCTCTCTGATGGCTGCAGGTGGGTGGGGTGCTAGAGAAGCATAACAAGCAGGCACAGCCCTTGGGCAGGGACTGCTGAGCCCATATCCTCAAAGCCACCCTTAACCCAAGGTAAGCCTCTGAAAATGGGTGCAGGCTGGTGTGCTGAGTCATGGTTAGCGAGAAGCGATCATTCACAACATTATTCCTGGAGACAATTGCTCAGATGGCAAATAGCTCTGACCTTGAGACTTTGGGGGAGGTCATATTTTTATATACCCAATAAATTCGTTATTTAAAAAATCTGTTAAATGTCTAGAGTAAAAAGTGCTTGTTACGGTTAAATGTGAAGATGAGTCTTCATATTAAAAAAAAAAAAAGTGAAAGAGACTTTTTGCAAAAGAAATTCATCCAGAAGCCATTTCCAAGCACTGACTGACTTGACAGTATCCATTTGTTTCCCTTTTGAGTGATAGGTGCAGTTATTGTCATTACTGTGATTTCAATCCACACATGGGTTTAACAAATGTACTGCGGAAACAACCGTATCCAACGAGCCTTTCAAGAGCTCACCTGCAACCTTATTGACACCATAAAACATACTGAGGCAAACTGGCACTAATTTATTATTATCATTGCCTTAAAGAGCCATCTTCTCAAACCTTCTGAATTAATATCACTTCCCAACTATTCAACAGATGCCCCATTATGCATGTTGAATGCATATATTTGAGGTGGCATTTTAAAATTTAAGTTTCTCCTGGGGATGATGAAGCTGACTTAACAGATATGGATCCCAGTACTTCCAAACAAATATTCTGTCATATTCATAACATCCACGTTGATGTAACAGAGGTAAAGGATGGAAATGCAATTGGCTTACAAATTTGAAGTTTAGTCTCTTAGTAAGATCAATTGCTCTTTGTTGTTTGTTTTTCGCGGTTTAATTTAATTAGTGTCTTCCATTTTCAAAGGAAACTTTATTCTCTTTTTTACTAAATGCTCCACCCTGAGCTGCCACTTGCTACCTTCTACTAACATATAGTAAGACCCTGCTGATGACATTGAGCTCTAAGATTTCTTGAAGTCACAGACACTCTTACATGAGTAAGCAAAAACTCTGCAGAGATCTCACCCTCTTGGGCTAAGTCTTGGAGGCAGTACTCTGTACTGCAGGGTAGGCAAATGCATGACACATATACCCTCTTCTCTGAACCCAAGGAAGACATTACTAATTAGTCATGGCGTTTTTTTTCCAGTTTAGCCCAGTGCTCACTGAGTACTCACTATCCACATTCTTGGAAGCTATCACTAATTGTCAGAATTGACGGGCTTGATAAAACCCATTTTCTGCCCTAGCCTTAATGGTTAAAAGCAATGGCTTTGCATAGACCATCCTGAATTCAAATCCCAATACTATCACTTACTTGCTGTGTGATCTAGAGTACAGTTATCCAAGCACCTTAAATCTGTTTCTCTTCCGTAAAGTGATCAATTCCCCTCACTCTACAGAGGTCTAAATTTAGACATTTCTTTCTCTGAGAAACCTCTATTTACATAAGACTGAGTGTAGGTGCCTTATCTAGACCTCTGCAAACACCCTGAACTTGAATAGTTATAGGCTAATTTCTTCTAATTTCCCTCCATTAAAGTGTGAGTTCCTTGAGGAAAGAGATTTTTTTTTTCTTGTTCACTGTTATATTTTCAGGGCCTAGCAAAGGGCTTGGTGAAGTAAATATCTGAAAAAAAGTTAGCCATTAATACATACAAATCACTTAAAACAGTGCTAGTGATACTCAATAAAACAGTGCTAGTGATACTCAAAAAAACAGTGCTAGTGATACTCAATAAAAATTAGCTATTTTCATGTTTGTTATCATGTTCCATAAATTCAAATCTCAGAGAAGGAAGCCTGTTATGGAACTAACTTTTACATAAGTGTGGTTTAATTATGCATTGCTATTTCTTTCAAGTTGACAAGCATGGCAAAGGTATCCACACACTCTGAATCTTGAGAGAGCTGCATTCCTTGAGACGCATTTGTATTCTTTCTCAAACACCAAACCTAACATCAGGACTTCTACCTAAGAGGCCTATTTGATTATATTTTGGGCCACAACCACCGTGTTTGCTAACAGTGATGTTCACTAGCCCAACCTTTGTTCTAACATCAGCCCTTCAGAGACTTAGGTGGGGTACTCTTTTGGATTACTGGGGCCTCACAATTTTCTTTGAAGTACCCAGGACTAAAGTAGGTCTCTCTTGGGATAATCACTTATGGCAGTGGTTCTCAAACTTGAGTGTGCAGGGCATCAGAATCCTCTTGAGGGTTTGTTAAAACACAGCCTGCTGGGCTCCGCCCCTATAGTTCCTGATTCAGTGGGTCTTGGGTGGGGCTTGAGAATTTTCATTTCTAACATATTCCCAGATGATGCTCATGCTGCTGGCACTGGACCATTCCTTGAGAACCACTGATAATAAAATAAAGGTGATAAAAGAGGAGAACTCTTATCTAGAGAGAAAAAAAAAATCATGTTCTGTTTAACCACTGCCAGACTGGTGATGACCTCCATCTGAATCCTGTAAGGTTATTTGAAACCAATTCTCATTAAAGTCAAGAAAATTTATGCATAAATATCAGCTGTAGGACCTTACTGGCAGAATGAAAAAGCAAGGCTTCTAAATTTTGCTGATGGAGCTTGCAATTTTTCCTCTTTCTCAGTTGACAACTAGTGAAATGACTTGATACTTTAATATCTCACAGTTAATGTCATACTTTTGTTATATATATATGTATATATAAAACAAAAACAAAACAAAAACAAAGTGAATAAAGTTTTCTTTCTTTCAGGACAAATGTTCCTGAGATTTTCCCACTGCTTCCCACTGATCAGAAGATGTAATATGCTCCACCTCAGGTTCTCTGGATCATACAAGTCTACAGATGGTGTCATTGCCTATGCACTGGAATGCTTTCATGTTCCTTTAAGTACTTGCTCCATTGTCTCAAGTAGAATCTTGGGGATGTTTGTCTCCTCTCTAAGCATGGGTGCAAAAATAAGAAAAGAAAGTCTATCCAACGGGGAAGAAAGCCCATTCTAGAAGAGTGTCTAGTTTCTTCTATGTTTTCCAGTGCTCATTTCAGCATGTGCAAGATTCATTATTCACAGTGCAAAGAAACCACATTATATTTCCTGACCTACAGTGGGGCAATGATTTTCACTCTAATCTTGCATTTTGTATTTGCATCTAATTCATACTTAATCAGAATTTATAGGTCAGTTCACTGTATACATTTCATTGTGTATCACACATTAGAAAACAAGCTTTTTGTTTTAGCTCATTATAAAAGCCTAGAATGCCAGGAATGGAAGGAAGTGTAGAGACTTGTTCTAACTTCCTTATATTAAAGAGAAGTGGTAAGTGCTCCGGGACGGAGTTTGGGGAAAAGTTGTTCTCAAGGTCACACAGGAAGGGTGAGTCAGAGGCAGCAACAACACTTGAGCTTCCATTTCCTGACTCTAAGTTTAGTGTTCTCACCATGTTTTCCCCGATCTGCCTCAGAGTTTAAGAGGCCAGCAAGGCCAAACAGTTGTAGTAGTATTTTTCCACTCTTAATTTCTTCATCTTCTCTCTTTTTTTCCTAGGAGAATTTTGTTAGACAGTGAGATAAAGTGGGATAAAGATACACATTCCCTTTCCATTTTAAATAAATGGCTGGTCCTCAATGCCTGCTGCCTTTATAAGGCTTCCATTTGGCTCCCCCTACCCCATGCCTTCCATTATGTGCATAGCGATTTGTCTTTCTCTCCAGTACCATGGGCTATGTCACTGCCTGATTATTCTCCTGTCACTCAGTAGACCCAGAGCCCATCTGCTCCCTTTCTTGAAGTTCCCTTACAGAAGAGGTCTTTCCCCAGAGAAAATGCCCTAACCTAGTCTTTCTAAAATGAGTAAGATCTTCAGATTCCTCAACTCTAAATGACTGGCTTGATAAAATAAAACATCCAAAATGTTCAAATGAATTAAGCACAAAGATAAGTTTGGGGCTTCTTAATGTATCTCAGGACTCAATGACCATTTTGTATAATAAATCATAGGAAACATGAGCCCATCATTGCAGAATCTTCTAAAAAAGCATGCAAGTTGAATGAGACACTTTCTTTCGTTCATTAAATGAGTCAACAGAGAAGAGGAAAAAACAGTTTAAACCAAACTGCATTTCTGACCATTGTCCTATCAAGCTATTAAGATCTGTCCCTGACCTAGGTGAGGTCATGACTACGTGTTATCTAAGTCTGCACAGACAGACAGTTATGTGAATTTTATGAGGTCATTATCCTGAAATGCCTCCATTATTAGCATTGTCAGGTAATGGGATCTTTGAGAAAGTGGTACTAAATACATTTCTCTTGTAAGCAGCTAAAGAATTTTAAACATTTTGAAAAAAATCTCCTAATAGTTTCTATACGTGCTTCTGCTTTTATAAAAAGCGTAACATACAGAACTTCTCCTTGGCCAACACAGTAGTGTCACAGGTCATGAATACTTGCAGAACCAGGCACTGTATTTTGCATTTGTTTCTATTCTCTTTGATTTCCTGGAAGGAATCCTGGCTCACAGCAGGCATAAAATAACTGGTTGCTAGTTAATAAATATGATAACTCCCTTAGGGACTCTTGAGGTGGTAGGGTGCTCTGTTTTTGTTTCTTTGTTTTGGTTCCCAGACTGCGTCATACTTGGTGAATCTGAAGTCTGCACTGGGTCCTCCCTCCTTGTCAGCTGTCACTCCTCTTTCTGTCAGCAGGCATTGCCCACTCCTCCAGTCCACACCCACCTGCTGTTTTTCTTACCTGACATCTGTTGTTAAGTTCAACAGCCAAACCTGTTCAATCACTCAACTCACATTTATATAGCTCTGCAGTCAACATGCATTTGGCTGCAGGGTGCAAGAATGATGCAATTCTTTCATCTGGCTTAGAAACCTTTATTCTGCATTGAGATAGTAGAAGTTTTCAAAATTTTATGGTGATTTAAAGTCTGAAAGCTGGTTAAATTGGGATATATGTAGAATAAAATGCAAATTACCCTCATAGGTTATAACATTCTTAACTAGAAAGCTTGAACCCTAGCTTAGATCTATCAAGCCCTTATCCTAGTCCCACAAAGATTTCTAACTCCTTCATTTCCATCTTTGCCAAATTGATAGCATTAAGCCACACTTCAAACCAAACAAGTTACCTCTGGGAAGAAAACCGGCATATAAGAAACCAAATAATTTTATGCTATTTCCCAGTTGTTACTACATCCACCCCACACATAAATCCAGGATCTTTTGAAGATCATAATAGAAAGTGGGCATTCTAGGTTGAAGAAATAGTTTGGGCAAAATCAGACAAGCCCAAAGCATGGTGTACATGTGAGGTTTTGGAGGTGGAGGGGAAGGTGGGTAGTACTGCCAGCTTCTTAGACTCAGTCACAATGGCAGGAATATGCAGTATATCAGAGGGACTTAAGGGAAAGAAGATAGAGAGAAGAGGAAAGTTAAATAATAGACATAAAGAGAAGGATAAGCAATTTTAGTTGGTCACCATAAATATGAGATGAGAGGTGTGGCCTATGCTAAAGTATACTTTAGTTGCTTTGTTCTGTAGGGCCTTATGTACTGAAAGTAGGAGGCTAAATGAAGGCGAGAGGCAAGGAGATCAATGAAAAGATTCTGTATACTCTTGTACCCATTCTCCCTAATCCCAGTCATAAGGATCCAAATCACATCTTTTCCCAATTCTACTCAAGATAGACAACCTTAGCAAAGGACTCAATAGGTAGAAAGAAAGCCAACGTTTGTGCCATGTTTCCAGATAAACAAGATGGCTGATGACATAGAATTCTTCCCCAGAAAGAATTAAAAGCTAGCAGCCTGCTTTCCCAGGGAACCAAATGACTGATTCATCTACTTCCTGAAAACAAAATGGCAGTCACCATACCGAATCTTATGTGTGTGTACAATGGAAAAGACATAGCCATCAGGCACACACACTAGATCATTTATTTTGATAACTAGCTCTTAAAAACAGGAATGTAGCATGATATCACAAACCTACTGATTTTCTGAGCATTTGATTCTCCGGCTCATAGGAATCTCACTCTTGTCCCTGAATATCTACAGTCTTTCTTGGAAATGCTGTGAATTGTTTTTATATCCAAGGTCAGGAGATCTCTTCATATTTCTGTACTTTCACTCAAAAGTGACCTTCTGCCTGAAGTCCCATTGTCACCCAAATTTCCCTGATAATAATTCAGAGAAGACAAGCAGCAGCAGCAATAGTCATGGCCAACATTTGAGGACTTACAAACAACAGACACTCTGCTGAGTTCCTACATGTTAACTCATTTCAACTTCCCAACAACCCAGTTTTCTTCAACTTAATTATGTGGATGAAAACATTGAAGTGAAGAGAGAATAAATAACTTTCCAAGGCTAACACAGTCAGTCCAAGCGTCTGGAGACAGAAATCTTAGCAGCCTCATGGCCTCCAGCTCAACTTTTCCACAGTCCCTTTTCCCTGATGGCCAAGAATACACTCCACCCCTGGAATTGTGCTGTATATTAGTTGAACCCAACTGATGGCAATTTCTACCTAAAATTCATTCGTTCCACACATATTTATTAAATGACTTACTATATTCTAGGGGCTGTGCTAGGCCCTGAGAGAATAAAATTTTATCCTAGAGCAAACTTGTCTAACTCATGGCCTGTGGGCCACATGTGGCCTAGGATGGGTTAGAATGTGTCCCAACATGCATGTATGAACTTTCCTAAAACATTATGAGATTTTTTTTTTTGCAATTTTTTTTTTTTAGCTCATCATCTATCATGAATGTTACTGTATTTTATGTGTGACCCAAGACAATTCTTCTTCTTCCCAAGTGGCTCAGTGGAGTCAAAAGATTGGACACCCTTGGCCTAGAGGATCTCAGAGACTAGTGAGTGGGAAATAAGTAATCAGAATGTGAGATAAAAAGAATTAGAATCAGGAAACACCCATGAGTCTAAAGGAAGCATAAAGGAAGAAACAACTAATCCAATTGTATCATGTTTGAAAAGCCTTCCAGGAAGAAGAGACACGGAGTCTGGGACCTGAGCGATAGGACAGTGGCAGGTGAGTGATGGAGTATTTCATACCCAGGTAAGTGGCATATGCAGACCTGGAGAGATTGAGTAGTGTGGCTTGCATTGCTTCCTCTGCAGCCACTCCCATCCTCTGATACTGCAAAGTCTTATAGTGCTAGTATGCCTCACCCATAGTGCTTTCAAAATAAACAGAGGAAGACATTTGTCATAGTTGGTTCCAGACTCAAACTGACCTGAGTTCAAATCCTGGCTCCACTAAGTTCTTGTTTCTGTGTCTTTAGGAAAGAAATTAGCATTTTTAAACCTCAGTTTCAACATCTAGAGATGGGGGTGAGGAAGAGTGCCATCATCCTAAAGTTGTTGCAAGTCTGAAAATGACCTAATATATGTAGAGGGACACAGCAGAGCCCCTGGACAAAGCAAGTCCCGTTGATGGTTTACTTTTATTTTTTATTTTATTATCAATTTTTAATAGACAGGATCTTGCTCTGTTGCCCAAGCTGGAGTGCAGAGGTGCAATCATAGCACTGACTGCAGCCTTGACTACCTCGGCTCAAGTGATCTTCCTGCCTCAGTCTCCTGAGTAGTTGGAATTTCAGGCACATGCCACTATGTTCAGCTGATTTTTAAATTTTTTTTTGTAGAGGGAGGGACTTACTATGTTGACTAGTATGGTCTCAAACTCCTGGTCTCAAGTGGTCCTTCCACCTAAGCCTCCCAAAGTGCTGGGCTTGCAAGCATGTGCCACTGTGCTCGGCTGGTACTTTTACTCATAATGGTAGTTGTTTCTGGGTCTACCTGGATTATGAGCTCTCCATGAAGAGAAATCTGACGCTTTTCTTTGTGTGCCTTGTGCCTTGATCAGTATAGACTTAATAATAGGTACTTAGTAAGTATCTGCTGATGGATTTGTTAATGTGTATTTCCCGTTAATTATTAAGTAAATGTTTACTGAGTGCTTACTATGTGCCAGGAACTGTTCCACATGCTGTGGAACAAGTGAACAAGGCTCATTATTGGAGTTTTTATCCTAGAATTCTGATGAGCAGTTTCATAAAACTGATGATTACTTATACTTTAAAATCACATTTGGAAAATGTTATCCATAGCATAAGAATTCTAAAATTGTTAAAGATTACTCTAAACTCACTTGATGTTTCTGGAGAATCTGATTCCTTGTCTTAAGGCCTCTTCAATTGGCTCTGTATTTTTTCCACCTGTCACTGGGTCCTGCCTGAATCTAAAATGATGATTTCCACTTCATTTCATGATCTATATCACAGCATCCACCTCACAGTTCTTATCAGCAATAAACCAATTTGTTAATCTCTTTTTTTTCTGCTGCATTCTGTTGGTACCTGAGATACTGCCTGTTTGCATAGAAAGATAAATGGGTTATCAATCAAACAATTTAGGTTTTCAGTTTTGCTACTAATTGATTAAGGTATATTTTTTGCTTATTCTCTCAATGAAATTAATGAAGTTCTTAACAGGAGCAGCATGGCTCAGTTGCGGGTTCAGGTTTTGGAGTCAATGCCTGAGTTACAAACAAACTCTGCCACTTTCCAGTCATATAATCTTGGGTGAGTGACTTGACCAGTTTCCTTATTTGCAAAATGGGGATAATAATAACACCTGCTTTACAGGATAACTGTTGTATTACATGAGTAAATACATATAAAAATCATAGGACATTGTGCCTGGAGCTAGCAAGTTTTCAGTAGATGTCAGATACTGTCACTTTATGATTAATTATTATCACTGTCAAACGCCAGGCACTGTCTATGGCACAGTGGAAACGATGGGAGAGGGAAAAGACAAATTCTTTGTCCTTTTGTGGCTTGCCTTCTAATAAGTGAAGATACATTAAACAACTAAATACCCAAGTAAACACAAAATTACAAATCATAATGAGTGTCGGAAGGTAAAGGAACAGGAGAGGGTGGTAGGGTGTGTGGTCTCAGAAGTGTCATTTGAGCTGAGGCCTAGAGAATAAATAGGAGATGGAGCGGTGAAGAAGGGGTGTGCACCTTTGTATGAAAAACCGTCCAAGCAGTGAGAGAAGCAGATATGAAGCCCCCAGGGCAGGGACTGAAGGCTGGTGTAACTACAGGGTGAAGACTGAGGTGGAGGGGTGGCTGGTGCAGCGGGCAGGGTCCAGGCCATGGAAGGCCTGGTGGGGCATGTGGCACTGGAATGTTTTCCTAAGGGCCAAGGAAACCCAGGGATGGCACATGGTTTCCTTTCTGGCCCATAGATTTTCTGAAACTAAAATGAAAGAATTATATAAATGCCTTTCTCAAGCTCTTTCTTAACACTGAAGAATATCAGATTCTACAATGGCTGACAAAAAAAAAAGTAGCTGTTTCTGGGATAATGTTAGGTTGGTGCAAAAGTAATTGTGGTTTGTCATTAAAAGTAATGGCAAAATAGCAATGACTTTTGCACCAACCTAACAGATTACAAAGGAGAGGAAGAGAGGGGAAAAAGGAAGGGAGAGGGGAAAAAGGAAGGGGGGTAAGAAAGAAGGAAAGAAGCAGCTGACTAAAACTTCAGTGGAGACATGAAGCCTGGAAATGAAATGTTGAATATTCAACTCAGATACAGAGTCATTATCTATTACATGTATGTGTGTGTAGGTGTGCTTGACTTATGCATGTATTTTTATATTAACTGATTTGCTAGGAACCCAAACTAGGGGAGCCTTTCCATAGAAAACAAGTAAGACTAACACGCTGGAAACGATGGAGAGGGGAAAAATGCTGTGTCAATCATTTTGGTTAAATGCATGATTACTGGATATAAAGATGTATCTGGAACTGCTCCTGCCTGAAAGCTGGTGTTGAGGAATTGAAATATTTGCGGAGGCATGGTTCAGTGTCTCCTTTCAGGAGCTGTTCAGTGGAAATAAACAATTACGTTAGGAAAGGAGTGACGGAGAAAGTACTCTCTGGAACAGAAATTTTTATTGGAGGGGGAAAAGAAAAAGGAGATTTAGCCCAAAAAGGACTGACTCCAAGAGTGCCAATTTGTTCCAGCCTTCCAGAGCCCAGAAGAACTTGAGCACTTCTCGCCTTGATATTCAGATGCAGCAGTCGAAAGATGCACGCAAGGCACAGAAAATCAAAAATAAATAAGTGTTCTTCAAACCCAGATTTCCTTTTTTCCAGCGAAGTTAGGCTAAGATTTAAGGATTTAAGAAGGGGAAGCACACACTGGTCCAACTCTGCAAACACTTTATAATGCTAATACTGGCTCTCAGAACTTGCTGCTGTTACGGGTATGTGTGGCTGGGTATCCTATGAAACTTGAAGCAGGTGCAGGGAAAAATACTGAATTTGAAGTTCTTCAGTGGAATGGGAAGTAGAAGGAGTCCCTTATGGCATATGTAAAGTTCTTTTCTGATAAGGAAATATCCACTAACAATACATCCTATTTTCTTTTTCTTTTTTTTTTTTTTTTTGGGACAGAGTTTCGCTCTTGTTACCCGGGCTGGAGTGCAATGGCACGATCTCGGCTCACCGCAACCTCCGCCTCCTGGGTTCAGGCAATTCTCCTGCCTCAGCCTCCTGAGTAGCTGGGATTACAGGCATGCACCACCATGCCCAGCTAATTTTTTGTATTTTTGGTAGAGACGGGGTTTCACCATGTTGACCAGGATGGTCTCGATCTCTTGACCTCGTGATCCACCCGCCTTGGCCTCCCAAAGTGCTGGGATTACAGGCTTGAGCCACCGCGCCCGGCCACATCCTATTTTCTTAACTACTTCCCTGTTTGCCTGTAGTTCAATTTGCACATGCCTGATTTGATAACAGCAGTTGCCATGTATTGGACATTCACAATATGTCTTAGGCATTTAACATGCACTATCCCACTGAATCTTCACAATGCATTGCAAGATAGATTCTAATATCCCCATTGTATACATGAGGAAATGGAGGCTCAGAGAGGTGAACTTGCACAAAGACATAGCCTTCTGGAATTTATGTGCAGATTTGATTTCCCACCCCATATTTTCTTGTATGTGACATGGGGTTGGTTTATAGTATCATCTTCAAATTTTCATGTTTCTA
The DNA here is from genome assembly GCF_001604975.1 of Cebus imitator. Lineage (NCBI taxonomy): Eukaryota > Metazoa > Chordata > Mammalia > Primates > Cebidae > Cebus > Cebus imitator. Next base: position 2,658,768 of record NW_016107441.1, on the reverse strand, counting down.
AAGCTCCCTCAAGAAGACTGTGGATTCAGCATGTCCACTAGTATTTCTGTTCTGTGTGCTTTTCTCAACATGGACACTCTCCTTATCCCTTCTCAGCATTCCTATGTATTCAAATATTTTCTCTTATCAGAATCTGCTCTGGGATCATTCATCCCCACCTAGATGCAAATGGCAGGAAACAGGAATCAATATTTAGCAATAATTCCTTACTTTTCTACAGCTGGTGGTCAAGGACTCATACTCCCCCATTTCACATCCTCCTAGTAACATGGAGAGGCAGATAAAGCAAGCATTCTCCCTAGTTTGCAGGTGAGAAACTGAGGCTCTGATAAGGAGAATGACTTGACCAAGGTCATACGATAAATTAAAAGCAGAGTCATGAATACAAATCCATATCTCCAAAGACCCAGTCTAGCACCTTTTCCAAAAGAACACACTGCTTCCCAGAGGAGCTGCAAGCTCCAGGCCAGGTAGAAAACAGAAATGAACAAATGAGCCTGTGAGAGAACACCTTTCCCCTGTCAACGCTAACTCAGCTTTGGCTGAACTTTGTCCAGTGAAAAGCAGGTCTTCTTTCAACTTAGTTTTCTTTTCCTTCTTTTTTTAAAGAGAAAGTGAAAATCTGGAGTTTTATATGCCATCTTGTAATTTTTTAAAAAAAGCTACCTCCGATTTTAATTTTAAATCTTTGTGAGAGCCAACAATTATGCATCTGTTAGCTGGAATCACCATTGAATCACCAGGTTTCCACCTCTGCCTCACAATGAAGGAATGATGGAGAGCTTGATTATAGAAAGAGCTATCTAGCTGGAAGCCCTTCCAGTCACAGGAATGCCCACTGCCTGGCAGATCCAAACCTCAATTAAAGAACAGAAAATAGTGGAGACGTAAAGTCCTAACCAAAGGAGAATTAGACAGAGATACTTCAGATCCCAGGGGCTAAGAAGATTGTACCAGTGATGTGACAGTAAGACAGCTTTCCAGGAAAAAAAATGTACGATTTGCCAGTTTTCATGGTGTAAATATTCCTACAATAGCTGATAACTACCAATGGTTTAACAATCAGTTTGCAAAATTCATGAATATTTAACAATTGGCTCCAGATATTTAATAATTGGTACCAGGTCATCATAGTTCAGTCATTCCAAATTGGTTGTGGATTATAAGTACCGGCAAGCTTTTTAAAATATAGCTCCCTAGGCCTCACTCCAAATCTACTAAATCAGAATCTCTGTGGGCAAATCCTAGGAATTTATATTTTCAAAAAGCATTCTGAAATGAGCAGCAAGATTAGGAAATCCCCAATGTAATCCCACATCCAACTAAGAAAGTTGGACAGCCTGTTTGAACCATCTGAAGACAGCCTATTCAGAACTTTAAACGGAAGAGTGCAGGGCTGAGGTAAGAAATTCAGGGCTTTGAGAGACACAAGATAAACAGGTTAAGCATTACTATATAATTATAAGACTAAAACAAAATTAATTATAAATAGCTATTTTTGAGTTTTCCTATGTGCCAGTCACTGTTTTAGATACTTTACATGTATTACTTTTTAAAATCCTCACAAAAATCCTTTGAGATAAAGTAGAACTATTACTTCCATTTTATAAATAGGGAAATTGGGACAGAGAGAAATGAGATAACTTGCCCAAGGTTACAATGCTAATAAATAGTAGAATGGGGATTAAAATCTGGGCATCATGGCTCTGGAGACTATACTCTCAACCACAATTAGGGGAAGCCCTAAAGGCAGAGATTATTTTGCATAGAGTAGCTGTACTCAGAAATTTTTCCTTGAATAGAGCAAAGGACAGGAGTTCACTTAAAAAACAAACAAACAAAAAAAAACACACACACACTTTTGTCTTCCCCAGGAATCTGTAAATCTTTGTAGGGTTTTCCTCCATTCCAGTAACCTTCAACAAAGTCTATTCTGAATTCTCTACTCTATGAGCATATAGATTTCCTCATCACTGAAAGGGAGAGTTGAACCTTCATTTTTTGTGGTTTTGTTTTCACCCTACTTGGCATCCCAGAGGGCATTAACACTCCTTATCCTGGCAGTTGCTTTGGAAGTAGACTTCACGCTCCCTAGGTGATAAACACTATCTGTAAGTTACCCTATCTTCAGTCTCCATTCAACATTGCCCTGGTCTCCCATCACAACTGAGGCTAGAATCCAGTTTTCTGTTGAAATGTTCTTCAGTGCAAGGCAGTCTGGCAGTCTGTTCTCATAGAGGAGTTAGGGGTTAACTAAACATTTTAGATCTTCCAGGCACACAGAAAGCAGAATGATGCCAATCCCATAGGGGCTTTAAGGGTTGCTTCTCTAGCAAAATAATAAAATAGCTAACCTCCATCTACCAAGAATATCATGCCATACGTAGAGGAAAGAAAAATAAGACTATCAAATTGTACCTTATTGGAATATTTAAGAAAAGAGTCTCAATCTCAAATGCCAAAGTAACTGGGCTAAGGTGAATGAGGAGGAGGCTAGCTGGACACTGTGGGAGAATGTTTGTCTAATTTGAAGGGAGAAACCACTGCCCTGCTTCAGCCTATGGTGGACATATCTGTCATTTTTTTTCAAGATTAGGAACAGGACTTCCTCTTGTGTTCATGAAAGACTATGCAGTTTGGACCAATGCTCCCAATGAGGACAACTAGAAAAGCTGGGCAAAATATTTAAAAATTCGCTCGAAGATGTAGGAGAGCTAACAAAAGAGCAAAGAATAACAAGGCAGGGATCTAAGGATGGAGGAAGCCAGGGAGGTAACCCTTGTGTTTGGAGCTACTTGCACCTTGGAGACATTTACTAATTCCAGAGTAAGCAACTAAACAACTAAGAGGAGGCACATTTAAGAGCTTGCCAGATATAGAAAAGATGAAGTTTGGAGTCCAGGACCAAAATGTGATAGCAGCGGGGGAAGTTTGTTAAACTCAACTTTAGGCTGGGACTCAGAAGGGCTGCCCAGTAGGAGTAAGGATGAACTGGAAATAGACAGGTACTTGTAAGGGCTGCAGTGTAGCTTCAAAGCATCTCAATCCCTGAAATTGGACTGATGTGATAATGAAGCACTAGTGCAGCAAGCAAACATATATCTACTAGGGAAAAAGACAACATCATCCTAAGACTCAAATTATTTCTACAAAGAAATTTTGCAAATTCAATGTCCAGAACACAGTAAAAAAACATTAGTTATAATTATAAAGACATATGCACACGTATGTTTATTGCAGCACTGTTCACAATAGCAAAGACTTGGAACCAACCCAAATGCCCATCAATGATAGACTGGATAAAGGAAATGTGGCACATATATGCCATGGAATACTAAGCAGCCATAAAAAAGGATGAGCTCATGTCCTTTGCAGGGACATGGATGAAACTGGAAACCATCATTCTCCGCAAAATAACTCAAGAACAGAAAACCACGCACCTCATGTTTTCACTTATAAGTGGAAGTTGAACAATGAGGACATATGGACACAGGGAGGGGAACATCACACATGGGGACTGTCAGTGGGTGGGGGACTAGGGAAGGGAGAAATAGCATTAGGAGAAATACCTAATGTAGTTGATGGAGTGATGGATGCAGCCAACCACCATGGCACATGTATACCTATGTAACAAACCTACAGGTACAATGACAGATTAGATGCAACAAAAAAGAGAATTAGCAAACTTCAAGATAGATCATAAGAACATAACAGGATTGAAGCACATAAAGAGAAAATGATAGGAATATGGAAAAGAATGTGGGAGAGATAGCAGTTACAGTGAAACACCCTAACATCCTTGTAAATGAAATTTCATAAAGTAAAATGTAAGAGGAGGACACAGAAATGATGTCTGAAGAGTTAATTGCCAAAAGTTCCCCAAACCTGACAAAAGACATCAAGACACAAACTCAATAACTCCAATATGCCTAAATCATGTTAAATTAAAAAAGAATCACACCTAAGCACAACATAGCAAACTTGCTGAAAACCAAAGACAGCAACTCTTTACCTGGAAGTGGGGCAGGGACAGACAGATGACTGTCAAAAGATCAATAAGACAGACAACTGACTCTTCACAAGAAACAAATAAATTATATTTTTAAAGTGCTGACAGAGAATAACTGCAATGCAGACTCCATATCCAACAAAAGCTTTTTAAAAATAAAGAATGTAAAATAAAGATATTTTCATATAAAGGAAAAGAAAAAAAATCTGTCAACAACAGACCCACACTAATGGAAATACAGAATGATATTATTCACAAAGAAGGACAATTATTCCAGAAGCAAACTTTGAGATGACAAATAGAATGAAAGGTAATAAAAATTATATGGGTAAATATAAGTAACGCTGACTGAGTAAAAGAGCAGCAACAAAAATAATACCACATTGTTGAGTGTAAAAATATAAAAAAAAATATATAACAATAATGACATGTACACTAGCAGGTAAATAAATAAGGCTAAATGTTCAAGGTCTTTCTACCATCGGGGAAGAGGGTATAAATGCCAGTTACAATAACATTCGATACGTTAAGAATGAATGTTGTAATTAGCAACGTAAGCATTAGAAGAATAGTTAAAGGGTGTCTAAATTTCAAATTAATAGAGGAGTAAAAAGTGAAAAAATTTAAAATTTAGTAAATCTGAAAGAAGCCATGAAAATAGTTATGCAGTTAAATCTATCTTTAGAGAGAAACGTAAGGCTTTACAAATGCATATATTAGAAAAGAAGAAAAGCTATAAAAAGAAAAAAATCAATGAGCCAAGCATCAATTTTAAGAAGTCAGGAAAAAAGCCCTGCAAATTAAACACAAAAAAGAAGAAGTAAATAAAGTGTAGAAATTAATGAAATAAATGTACAATAGAAAAGATAAACAAAGTGAAAACCAACCCCGAAATAATTGGAAACTATGAGAGCAAGCAAGCAAGCAAAGAAAATCCACCAATGTCTGTAGTATAGAAGGTGAGATTATAAATCCACACAGAGGAAAAGTCTTTATACAAAAAAGATACTTGCACATGCATGTTTATAGCATGTTGTGCTGCTATAGCACAACTTATAATTGCAAAAATGTGGAACCAACTCAAATGCCCATCAATCAACGAGTGGATAGAAACTGTGGTATATATACACACACACACACACACACACACACATATATATATATATATATATATATATATATATATATATACATACATTATCTATCAGTCTGTATATATACAGACACACACACACGCACACACACACAAAATGGAATACTACTCAGCCATAAAAAGAAATGAATTAATGGCATTCACAGCAACCTGAATGGGATTGGAGACTACTACTCTAAGTGAAGTAACTCAGGAATGGAAAACCAAACATTGTATATTCTCACTTATAAGTGGAAGCTAAGCTATGAGAATGCAAAGTTGTAAGAATGCACAATGGACTTTGGGGACTCGGGGAAATGGTGAGAAGAGGATGAGGAATAAAAGATTACAAATTAGGTTCAGTGTATACTGCTCAGGTGATGG